>NC_132897.1:9969395-10569395 GCF_030463535.1 Salminus brasiliensis | reverse complement strand
TGAACATCCATGTGCTGGCTGGAAGAGTATAGGAGAAGCCTTGAACCAAGCTTTGTTATTTACACTAGCTCACAGGATCTCAAATACTTTCTTCAGAATGAGAAATCGTTATTTCTTGTGTATTTATGTTTACCTGCATGTTATATGGGATTCATATCACTCATTATATTCCCATCACAATTATTATACAAGCAGAAAAGCTCCTTGTTGTGTTGTGCAACATTACAATGCAAAGCTAGTGGAGCTCTAAGAGAGTCTCTTTACCTGTTTGCTGATTTTAGCCCATGTCTTCTTTAGCCTGTAGATGGCGCTGCGGTTCAGAGCAGAAGTAATCTCCAGCACACCGTTGTAATTGTTCAAGCAGCGGCAAATGTCAGCTACGGCCACCCACTTCTCTATGGAGCTGGCCCTGGAGCCTACATCTGTGTGGCTCATGATCTGAGAGGCTACCAGGTTACTCATCTGCAACAGCAGACAGAGAAAAAGAAAAAGAGAGAGAGAGAAAAAATCTCTTTAACAGTGCAAACAATGTACATTCACACAGACCTTAACTTTACTCTGGAACAAGCTGTAGTAATTATGCCTTTGCTCTCACATCATTGAAATGTTGACTGGTCTTCATGATGTAGGGAGTTCTCTCAGATTTGTCCATTTTCATCCAGCCCTGGCCCAGAAACTCCCTAAAAGCAGAACATCAGAACCAAAAAGTCACAGACAAAAACCTGGACAGAACAAGACACCATTGCACCCCACTTTATTTTTACATGGGCCCCAAACTGGCATAGCAGTTTCTAAGTTATAACTAGAAGCAATAGGCTATTTACTTTCACCACAACATCTTATAAAGATAAGAATCAAGCATTCTTATGCATTCTTAGAAATTGTCCAATTTAGAATATTTTAAATAATCACAAGTTTACACTATAAAATCTCCAAATCCAGTCTCTTTCAGGGATGAGCCTATTGGTCACTCACTCATAAGGAATGCTCCGGAAAATAATGTGGTCCAGGAGAGTGATCTGCTCAGCTATCTCCATCGCTGACAGTGATTCAAAGCATTCTGCCTTTGGGCACTCAGCCTATAAAACACAATACTCATAAGATCATAAGTCAATTTAGGCCAACAATAATCATCTGCAGGATTCTAGTAATAAAATATCTGATTGTGATCTTAATCCACCTATAAAAGCTCACGTTTATGATGATGATGATGACAATGATAATATAATTACCAACAGGGCTAGCTTCTAATACTCCTTAATGACTTATGACTTAATGACTAATGACAACTATATTCTGAACACAACACACTGCACACAATGACTGTCTCTACTCGACATGTAAAGGATCTGGATGTTTGCTTTCTGGAAGCCTTCTGATTCAGTATGTATGTGTATTGTATATCGTATATTATATCATTAGTATATTATTTGCTGACATGCAAAAATCTTGTTTCTCCAAAATTGCCACTTTACAGGAGAAGGAAAAGAACTTCTTAACTTTCAATGAAAGCCAATTTTAAAAGATTTTATTTCAAGTCCTTCTGGAGAATTTCTATTGCTCCATTCATTTTGGAATTTTAGCACAATATAAAAAAACACATCTGCCATATAAGATTTTATCAATAAATGAAAAACAGTATAAATGGAGATGCATGGTTTTTGCTTAACAGCAACAAAATATATCAAATATTAATTATCACTACTAGACTAAGCCACTTTGTATGACACTTTATTAACAATATTATTGTCAATAATGGTTTGCTTTAAACTGAATTATATACCAGTGATTATAAATGAATTTGTGAAAAATTAACATGGAAAACCAGAAAAAAAACAAAAACAAAAAAAAACACGACTGCAGATGTAAAATTAAATTAGAACAAATCAGCCGTTACAGTATCTGGGCTACATTTGTGTTCTGCACTGCAAATGTTCAATTAACAGGGATGGCAAGAATGCAAGCATGGCATGGGAGAGTCCAGACACCCCCCACATATATTCAAGTTGTGACAACACACACTATGTTTGTAATTAGTAGCCTGAATTTTCTAGTGCCAGGGCACACACTGAGGTGTAGATCAGAGCGTGTGAGTGCATATATTTACACCCCTGCCAAGTGTCTGTATGATGTGACATGAATGCAGGATGATAATCAATTCCCATAATACAAAATATATATTTTGGAAAAATGTTCTTGTATTTGTTTTTAAGGCCATTAATTGACCAGCACCTTCCAACATATCAGACCATTTAACTCAGTATGCTCCATAAAAATGTCAAAGATCATCAAAGACACCAAAGATGTGCTGAGGCCTAGCTTTTGGAACTAACTCCCACTAGACATATGGCAAGCATCCTCAGTAAGTAATTTGAAAAAGCAATGAAATATAGCACCATCATTCCAGAGAACACAGCTCCACTGCTCCACAGCTCATGGCTGGGGGGGATTTATACCCCTCTAGCCCATGCCTGGCATTAGACATGGTGTCAATAGGTCTATCTGATCCAAAGAGTCCAAGTCTATTGGCAGAACTTCTTTACAGTGATTAGACAAGCTGTGTTTGTGCACATCTGTGTCAGCATGCTGTGTCAGTAATGGGTGCAACTGAAAGTTGCTGAATGCATTCATTAGAAGAGGTGTCCACAAACATTTAGTGTATACTGTAAGAGAACCTGATGCTATGTTTGCTGACACATGGATAGTTGTTTTGTGATCTGCAAATGAAAGGCTTGTCACTGAAGCAAGCTTATCTGGAAAAGCTTTGAAATGTAATACTGAGTTAAGCACATTCCGAATGAGAGAGCAGTGGGAATAAGCGTCTTTGTGCTGCTGGCAAATGTCCCAAAGGGAGCGCTGCCTTTAGAGTCTGGCCAGAGACGGCTCGAGGAGGAGGGAAAAGAAGCAGAAGCAACAGTCTCACTGCCTGAAGTTGTAATTATGGGCCTGTTGCTCGGTGAGACTCACTGTTTGAATGTCTAATTCAGTCTGACACTGCTTCTTAGGCTCAGGCTCCACCATGGGGGAAGTGAACACTCGGTTATTTTCTCTCCTCTACATTTCCCTCCCAACTCGTGTGATTTTTAATCGATACTATATTGAAGAGGATTTGACTTTCATGACTTTCACAGAGTTATGACTTTCTCAAGTCTACCACAGAGGGGGTGTATTTAATCCTTTAAGGCTGAGGAAAAAACATCACATCTTTTCATTTTAAGGTCATGACCTTCTTCATATGCACTGATTCTGAGCCAAGTAGTACAGGCTCTTCAGTGGTTGGTCTGTAGTTGTCCCAGTGCAGTACATTTACCCAGTGAATAAACAATACATGTATATAGTTTCTAAACCTCATATCTCCAATATGATACATTTACAGGAGAGGAAAAAAACTTCTTAACATTCAGTGGAAGTCAAAGTAAAAAAGATTCAAAATGTGTCAAAAATGTGAAAACAGCAAAAATGGTTTTTGAATGACAGCAGCGCTGTGAGTAAATACCCATGTAAACCTCTAAGTCTCTTTACTGATAAAATTTAGAATTCTTATTAAATAAATCTGGTTGTGGAAAAACATTAAAAATCATGAACTGGACCCCTACTATGAAGTTGGACCCAAACATACACCATCTTGCCTATGTTGGAGTAACTGTCTCTACTGCCCAGGGAAAAAGGCTTTCTACTAGATTTGGAGCATTGCTGTGAGGCTTCGATTGCATTCAGTGGCAAGAGCGTTAGTGTGGTCAAGATGTTGGATTATCAGATCATTCCCAACTCCCCAACTCATCCCAAAAGTATTGGATGGAGCACCATAATTCCAGAGGACACAGTTCCACTGCTCCACAGCTCAATGGTGGGGGGGCTTTTCACCCCTCTAGCCCACACCTGGCATTAGGCATGGTACCAATACATTCATGTTTATCTGCTCCAGAGAGTCCTATTCTATTGGCAGTACTTCTCTACAGGGACTAGACAAGCTGTGTGTGCATTTGCACATCTGTGTCAGCAGTGGGTGCAATTTAAAGTAGCTGAATGAATTCATTAGAAAGAATGTCCACAAACATTCATCATAGCAGACTTACATATGATACATGAAAGCATGATGAAAGCAATGATAGGTTATTAGCCACAAAGGAAATGTATAATATTAGCAGAATTTATTAATGCATATGTGGCAGTTACATAATTATTTATCTATTCTTGGTAAACCTTTCTATAATGTCCATCTTACAGGTGTCCTAACACTTTTGTCCACACAGTGTACCAGATAATGATTAGGTTGCTATTAACAGGGGTCTGATATTATAAAAGGTATTAATATGACAAAAGCATTAATATGACAAATAATTCCAAGTGTCTGTTTGTCTGTCTGTAAATCCATCATATGAGAATTGCAACTGAATTCATAGGAATATAACAAACATTTCACAAAAAAAATCACTCACAAGGCCTTTTGTGCAACTACCAAAAGGTCAGCAGGTTAAGAACAAAACACATCTAGCCGTGTAACTGAATGTCAGAATGAAAGGACGCAGCTCACCATCTGCAGGATGTCCTCTATCCTTAGCTGAGCATCATCCTGGTCGTCTTGAGAAAGGGCACTGCCAAAGAGTGAGAGAGAATCGCAATATAGAGACACTGAAGCAAGACTTCTTCAAAAGGTGACCTCAAGGGAGTTCTATTCTTCACAGCTGCTGTAAAAAAGCATACTAGCAATATGAATGGGACCTACTTCAGTATGTTTGCGGTGGCTTTTCTCTCCTGAGGGAGGAGGTCTGGATCTCTCAGCACCTCCTCCAGAAGGCCCATTACACCCATCTTCAATTCTGTGTTCAGCTCAAAGTCCTGCACAAGCACAACAATGACCATTAAAGCACACATCCTGAACGTGTTTCCAACATACTAAACAGTACATTAGTGCCAAATGACTTTCCCAGTCATTTTAGGACCAATTACCCAATCCCTGTTTGTGTGAACTCCCTCGGTCACTAGCATTGGCCCCAACATTAGGAGGGTGAAGACTAGCACGTCTCCTCCAACACATGTGAAACCAGCCACCGCTGCTGATGCAGCACTGCCCCCAGCTCTGGTACAACAGATAACAGATGCCGGTGCCATCAACCCACCCCTGAACCCCAGAACAAGGCCAACTGTGCCCTCTTGGACTCCGGCTGCTGATGGCAAGCAGCATGATCCAAGATTCAAACCATCGATCCTTGGATCATAGCTGCACAACGCTTTAGTCCGATATACAGAATTCCGATTGTATGTAATTTCCAGGTGTCAGGGAGCCGCTAGTATGCAATTAAATCGTGCGAATTGTGGAAGAGGTGGGATGGGCTGTAATATATAAAAATTGTGTTTAGTCTTTAATTGCATTCATTCTCTTTTCTTTATGTGTAATGAAGCAAGATAACACATCACAATGATAATATAATCAATATTCATATAATAAAATATACCAGAAACATGTTTCTGCTGCCCTGCCTACCTGCCCGTTTACTAATGTGGCCAATCCAAACCATGCATGAATGTAACATTTACATTATCTTCACTAGAACACAGAAAAGCAGAGAATACACAACACAATTATGCATTTCACCAATAAAAGCAAGTGAATGGAATCAAGCAATTCAAGTTGAGTACAGAACATCCTTGACCAAAGAAAACTTCCACAACTGAGGTACCAAAAATGAATTTCTACTCCATATGCTAATACCATTTTAAACTGCTCAAAACAGCTACAGTGCACTTTTCATCAGGCTTATTTTGGGGAATTTTCTGTAAAGTCTGTCTAACCTCGTAACAGTTGCTAGGAAGGAATGCACTTGTGGGTGGAGAAAGGCTAAACCAATTGTTTTTCTTCTGCTAATACTGTGCCAAAACTAGAATAATAATCTGACATTCAAATCCTACGTTTTCAATTGCAGTAGTTGATACTTTATAGAAGCTGGTAATTTATAATTTTATACACACACACACACACACACACACACACACACACACACACACAAACACAAACACACACACACACCAACAAGACAGCCAACCATGCAATATTGATAAGCAAGCAATGACAGATGTCCACAGACACCTCCCAGCTTGCTCATTAACCACTCTGTATTTTGTCCCTTTGATAGATTAGCAGCAATCTCCTCCCATATGACTACCTAAAGTGGGAACGGCACAGCGAGGTCCGTATGAAAAGTCGGTCTGCGTTGCTATAATAAGTTGCATGTGGAGTCAGCAATGTTTAATGTAAATGAAGTAAATTTGCAGCTCTGCATAATGTACCCTGACACAGAAGAATGGAGTGCCCATCCTCTATCAGGCTTTATCAGACACTGCACTGCCTCAGCTTTCCGGCTCCCTGTGCGCTAATCAATGGCTAACTCAACCTCTCTACTGCGTCTGCCTACGAGCGCTGCAGGTGGGCGGCTAATCTCTGGTGTCATGGTTAAAGCAGTGCTGCGCTCTTCACCTGGATGCTCAGAGAACAACATGAGCAGAAAATAAAAAAGCCATTTAAACCCAAATGCATTTATATTTAATGTATAGTCCGATGTATGACTAAACCCATCACTCACTCAAAGATGATACTATTCTCTGATATAAAGCTGAGAATTACTGCTATTTTTTTTACACTATTTACATTACTCTGCAAAAGTCATAGACCACTGGACAGAAACACCTGTGGGTGTTTTAAGATCAAAAGAATGATCAAATTTTCAAGGTTATCGCACATATATAGCACAGCTGGGTCTGAATTCCCCCAAACTGCACCTATAAATCAATTCATATTTGGAGGCCAACTTTGCACGTGTCTTGTTTGCATATGCTTCCTATGAAAGATGAAAAAAAATCTTCAGGCTTTTATGCTCTGAAGCACACTAATGGCATACCAATTGCACAGAGACAGAATGTAAAAAAAACAGAGATGTAAAAATGTAACAGAATTCATTGGCGTGCCAATATGACTGGGCAAAAACGCAGGTAATTACAGGATGCCATTTCCGTGTTAAAAGCACCCCAGCTGAAAGCTCCGAAAACGGCCCCATTCATATGGCACATTTTAGACGCATGCCATTCAAAAAGGGACTACGAAGACACTTCTAGGGGGGCAGGGAGGCTTTGAGCTACAAGATTTGCTAAAAAGCAAAGTCAAGCTATTTAACATCTCCCATTTACAGCTGAGAAAAGAAGAACATTTTACTGAAAGCTGCAGAGGCAAGGCCTTTACTTTCAGATTGAAGGATGGTAAAAATATTATCTTAGCAGTGCTGGCTTTACTGATTGAACTGCAAATTCATGAAGCAGCCGGGTTAGCTTGCCTCCAACATAAAAATGATCCTTTGCTACCTCCTGTTTTCCAGAATCTCCCTCAATAAACTCTCTTAAAGTGATGCTGTGGACAAATTAACATCCTTCTTCCCTTTTTTGCTTTTTAACATTAGCATATTTAGCTTTGCATTGGACCTATGAGGCTAATAGCTAACAAGTATGTATGATGCCTGATTTACATTTACATTCTTGCCATTTGGCAGATGCTTATATCCAGAGTGGTTTATGGAAATGCTTGGTTGCAAACTAAAATATCCCTAGCTATTGTGAATAGGTTAGAATACCTACTAAGGTGTAACAATGTGTGTTTTCATGCCAAATTGCCACAGTGCACACAGTTGCACAGAGAATACACGGTACGCATTATTAGGGTTTATATGACGATTTCAGAAACGAATGCCTCCCCACTGTGACTAATATATAGGGCTGAGTGATATGGTGAAAATATTATATCACAATATTTAAAGACAACTCTGCTGTTTACACGGTCATGGGAAGCTCGTTCCACCACTTCAGTGCCACAACATAGAAAAGTTTACATGCTGGTCTTTCAAGCTTGTTGAAGCTGAGCCGTATTTAAAGCTCACAGGGCTCAAACTCATTTCTGTACTGTTCATTATCTGATTGGGGATGGGGTAAACTCTACTGTAAGACTTCTTATTCCTTAACTACAGTCTACGGACTATAATGCAAACAAGCCTCTTCTCATTTCTAAGGTATAGAAGCGTGTTGCTCTTAATGTGTTAATCTCCGACAATCTAAAAAAACACAAGAAGCAGGGAAAAAAGAAATGCTCTTGTAAATTCCTCCATCCCACTGCATCTCTTTCACTCTGTGTAGACGCAAGCACTAGAAAACAGCAGAGGTGCCGCGATGCTAATTAACAGAGCAGCAATCCCCCATGCTGCCCCCTGGCGCTCTGGGCAGGCCCACAGCAGCTAGTGGCCAAACCCTGCAGTGCCAGCATTGGGGTCATATAATTATCCTCATTTCAGCACACACTGCTGCAGCTGCCGGCACAGCCAGGACGCACACTACAGCAGGAACCAGAAAGAGCCTGCTGCCGTTTCATCGTGTTATTTTCCTTCTTTAATAGAGCAGACATTAGAGAGAAAAAAAACTGATTTAACACATTCACCAGTTTACCAGCTCACATTTTAATAACTTAACGTGCATCCTGTTTAAATGAATAGTTCAGCCAAACATCAAATTTCACAATTCACTCCTTAGTCCAAATGTACATGGCTAGACAAGACATCCGATATGTTGCTATCTGTAAAACGAATTTCCATGGATAACAGAAAGTCACACAGTGTCAGAGTCCATGTAGAGTCTGTGGAAAATTATTGAACAACTTAACACAGTTTGAAGGGAGTGTGTGACAATTAAGTCATGCAGTTTGCACACTGCTAATTGGCATATACACTACTTCCAGTATTTACGTATTGGAAAACTAAATTCATAAATTTAAGAAGATGAACCCAATTACATTTGGGCTAAAACTGTGCATATGTTACGGGACAGTCAGGGAGCAGACCCAAGTGCAGAGAGGAAAACCTGCAAGGACAGGCCTTAATGTGTGATAAAAGGATGTGATTAACGTGAGTGTGGGTGCTTTTGTGTACTGCACTCCACAATTGGTGGAGTTGCACCCATTAATACAATGAAATAAAAAAGGAGGGAAAACCAAACAAAGGAGACGCCAAAATGGCATAGCTCAGACAAAGGACAGTTAGTTATAAAACAACTAAAGGAAGTCAAATAAATGCACCTCTTTCTGGAGAGGGAGTTGGTGGATGCAGCTCTTAAAACAAGGAACTGAGGATCAATACTTGCCTCACTATAATCTTAGCCTAGTTTGGCTTACTGACTCTTTTCACTATTGAGCTGTGAACTCTTCAGCTCTTTTCTCGCACAACTCTTACTTTTCTCCCTTTTTGTCTTTAAAATCTTTTTTTTTAACCTTCTTTCTTTTCACTTTTCTTTTTTTTTCCCAAGACTTCTCTTCCTTTCACTTCTGTGTACCATACCGGTCACCCCTCTACAAAGGTGTGACAGAGGAGTGCTGTTTGTCACAGCCTTAAATGCTGTCACCACCGGGTGTGTCTGATTGGCGCTGATTACCCCTAGGACCTCTGGGGATTGGAGTTCCTTTGGGTGACAGTGCCTCGCTGCTGTCGCCCTCTGCTGGTAGGCAGCGGCAGAGCCTGACCCCTTACAGCATATTTATATTCAACAAGTATTCAACAACAATTCAGTCACAAGTAAGGAAAGAACAATCCACTGTACCATTGTTATTTTATGGAGAACACTGTGGGTCTTTAACCATCTCTTCTCTTCAACATCCGTTCCTTTAAAGACAAACTGGACTAGTTCAGACTAGAGCTACTTGGAACTACTTGCATTTGGAAGCCAAATGTGGAAAAGCGTGTGGGTGCTAGGCTGACAACTAACTCGGCGACAATATCTTCAGATAGCTTAACCCAACTGTGCTGAGAGGACACCAAGAAGACAGCAGCATTGTCTGGCAACACTATCTGGTGAGACTTACAATAATAATTACAAAAATAACTACAGTATTCAAGGCCCTTAACCCTCCCTACTCCCTGGGCGCCACTGCTCTGGGCTGGTGTGCTTACTGTCACTGTGTGTTTTTGCTCGTTAGTGTGTATTCACTGCGCAGATGGGTTAATAGCAGAGGTTAAATTCCATCTCCGTGTCCGACACTAATGGTGAACATGGTTGTCTTGTCTTTACTTGGTTGTCTTGTCTTGTTACAGTGCCTAAAAACAAGGTTAAGTTATGATATGCTTTGCCATGCTATGTTGTGCTAGTCTACATGGATTTGTAAGCCGTTTTCAGTAATGTAAACCAGACAATAAACGCAATGCTCATCATTTTTTTAATGAAACCAAAATTGTGCATTTTTTGTTCATTGTATACCATACTAATCGTATAAACAAGCATATGTGAGAATACTAAAAGGTGCTCTTCCTTGGTCGAGTTGAATAATGAGAGCTAGGTACATGGAAGTGAGATACCATGAACCTTGTCTCTGACTCTTGGGTATCCATGCTAGGCTACAAGTTAACCCTAGTTGATCAGCCTTGCGAAAGTGAGCAGGTGCTAGGCGAAAAGCTAACCCAGCTACAAGTTCTGTAGGTAGCTAACAGCACACAATGCTGATATGACATTAAAAGAGCAGTATATTATATATATATATATATATATATATATATATATATATATATATATGTATGTATATAACAATGAGCACTAAACAAACCAGCAGTTCATCTGTGTTGGAGAAACAAACCCATCTAATGGCAGCATTTGCTCAGATATGCTGTGTGTTCAAAGCAGTGCAGTGTCCCTCTCTTGTTTTCCAGCCGACCAATTTAAAACGTTTCATACCTCCCCCTCTCCTCCCTCTCACCCGCACCGCTCACCTATGCTGCCGGAAAGGTCAGTTTTAACAAGCGCTCTCCAGATGAATTTCCTGCAGCCGCCTTGGCATAATTCGACAAAAGGGTACAAGAGATCAATGCAATTAGTCCTCGGTGCGCCTCCAAAACAGACAAAGGGAAGCAAATTGCATGATGGCCACTTACGTCAACGCTAACACAAAAGCCACAACACAGGACTGTTTCAGATGGCTTGACCACAACGGGCACAAAGTGTGTGTGTGTGTGTGCGTGCATGTGTGGCACAGATCATGAAAAGAGATTGTAAGCCGATTTGGCTCAGTAAAGCTGTGAACATTAGTGCAGTAATATCCCGCAGATGGAGACATATGAGCCAAAGTGCCACACAGAGGAACGCTGCAGTCGGGAAGGGGGCATGTGAAAAGTTTATGAGGAAGCGACACTGTAATGAGGAAACAGATCAATAGAATGGACGCAGCAGGACCTAACATGCACACACACACACACACACACACACACACACACAGCGAAAAAACAAACAAACAGTATCCATAATAAGGATCTGGTGCAGAGGAAAAGGACTAATGCACCCAGTCAAAAGAATACAAAGGAATGTTTACATAGACACTTAACCCTTTCATATTTACAGTTATTATTGCTGTATGAAATTGTGCATAGTCATTGCATAATTATAATCATAATTAACTGCATTCTTACACACTCTTAAAAAGTGCTCCACTGATGTGTAATATGGGAAGTAACGTCGCTGTTGTCGCTACGCTGAGCTCGGCACACTTCTGACTGCAGTATGTAACTTTGGTAGCTTGCGAGAACTGCACAAAGTCACTTAACCTGAATCATATCTGTGTAAAATCCTGCAATATTACTCTACTTCCTCAGTCCACTTGCTTCTTTCACTTTCAGTGATGGTTCTGTATCTCTTAGCTCATTCAGAAGAGTACTTCCTTTGGCAGCTCAAACTGCAAATTACACTTTATGATTGTAGGGGAACCCAGAAGCAAGATACACCAGTTCTCCACAGAATTACACTACACATCCAAATATTTGTGGATGTGCCATCTAATAAATGCATTCAGCTACTTTATGTTGCACCCATTGTCCTTGTAAAGAAGTACTGCCAATAGAATAAGACTCTCTGGAGCAGATTAACATCCTCCTGTCCATCACTCCATCCTCATCTCTGTTAGTTTGGCTAAAAAAATGGCTAGATAATGAACTGTTTGAGTGATAGACTTAAAACAACGAATGGAGTAGACAAATATTTATCACTTTGGGTGCTTTGGGCGAACCTCCTCCAAAATATATATGTAATACTGCTCAGCTGCAGCTAAAGATAGCTAACACAGGCAGTGACTGATAAACTCATGGCAGTTTACAACAAAGAACTATCAGACAGCGAATATACTTGACTTTAATAACAGCAGTGAATCCTTACAAGACTAATTCTATCTGTTTAAAGGTTTATAATGTCAGTATTAAGGAGCTAAATGTCATTTTAGTGCAGCTCCACATATCAGGGTAAAATGCTAACACCAAATGCGCTCCCAGACATTGAAGTTTGATGCATGCTCTGGTCAAATGCCACCACTATATCAAGAAACGTTTGTTGAATAAGAAGACCAACATATTGACATATATAGCTATTTAATTAATTGCCTAATTGCATTTTAATAGTATATCAAAATGAAAGTAGCTACTCTCAGCTTAAGGAGATTAATATAAAACTGCAATATAAAACCTGCAGCGTTAACATCAGGGTCACAACAGAAAAAGGGTTAATGTCCGGGTCACACCAGAACCAATAGTCTATTTTCATTAAAAAAACAACTGTACTTAGTTATTTTTATGTTTTTTTGTGGCAATCCGCAGTAAATCTGAACTACATGCCTAGATAACCAGAGGGCACGGAACGACACTACACATCACATCACTGGGAAGCGGAGCGACTGCACACTGGCAAGGAATAATCCCGTCAGCGAGGGAGTCGAGGACAGGCCCAATAAAGACAGACAAGCCTAATCACCCCTCCACAGGGAGAGAATAGACTGCGGGCTTTCAGTGTCAAAGTCAATACGAGCGATCAGCGTTTATTGCTATTATTGAACATGCACTTATCGAGGGTTAAGTGCACCGAATGCTGATTCACTCTTGCTAAGTGCGAAGGTTTAGATACTTAAGGTGCTGTTTCCTACACTTTCATTACGTCTGGATTTAATAGCTGTGTATCACGAAATAAACCAGAGTTGACTGGCTGCTATTATAATTAAGATCTGGCACTGTTTGAACTGGATAATTGGTTTTGCTTGTGATAATGGCTTGGAAATTGTGAAAGGGATGTCATGCTTCCTCTAACTTGTAAAACAGGAGGCGTTGAGCCCAGAGGTTAAGTCTGGAAGCTGTCTATGTGTTCACAGCCAGGGTATTGACAAAGATACGATGGCACAGAGAAAAGAACTTGCCTAAGGGGCTCTGGAAAAAAGAAAGAGCTCAGTTCTGCCAGTTCTAACCTCCTGCTTAGCAGTCATCTGGAACAGGTCAGTAACTAGAGGGAATACACATATTCTCAAAGGTTAGAGTTCAATTTCCTTGTTGAAAAATGGGCTGGAGGGTGTAGGCCTGTGGTGGTCAGATGGCAGAGCTATTAAGCTTTTTTCCCAGTAGTAAAATCTCTGAGCAGTGACACCTAGACTGTGTAAGAAGTCTTGAGGAATCGAACATTTAAAACAGACAGTTTGGTAAACATACTAGTGTACTTGCTGTTCCCTTCAACCCAATGCACCAGGCGGATGATAATCCATTCACTATTAGTTTATGTTACTTGTTAGCTTAAGTAGCCTCGTAGCTCCATTGTAAAATAAACAAGCAGTCTTTAGACACCAAACATGTCTCGGCTGATGGATTACTTATGGAGCAATAAGAAAACTGCTTAAAGGGCCAATATCAAGGGAAGCATATTCTCCAGGACCAGGACTAGACTTTAAATCATACTGCTTTAAATCATATAGAGCACTAATGTGCCCACTGTATTGAGGTGCTGTCTCAGTGAGGCATGGCTAATAGCTATGCTGGGTGGACGAGGGAAGGAAAGGAATTACAGAGGGCAAACCTGGGAGTGTTTGGAGACCCAGTGGCGTAGGACATTCAGAACCCGATTAGTGGCTGCCCGCCGGATGATGAACTCTTTGTCACACGTCCTCTCTGAGTTGTTGAAAACTAGAAACGGAAGAGAAACAACTCTGAAGGGACATTCTTTTTACGTATCATATGTATATCATCTTAAGCCTTATAATTTGAATATGATATGGCCGATGCACTCAGACCCTACTGCCCTACTAACTACTGAGTACATTTAAAAGAAATCAAATAAGGAGTAACATGCCTGAAGCCCCTCCTCCTCCTAATCTAATGTCCTAAAAATCCCTCTCTGCCTTATTTATGTATTCACAACCAAGTGTTCACAACCCTCTACCACCCCGAGTTCTCCCCTTCTCTTACAGTTTCCTCCAATACTATCATATTCTGACGGCATGATTTAAACTTGCAAAAAATACAAAAAAGGCAGAACTGAAAACAAGCTTGCATGCTGTAATTCTGCAGTTCAAGTATCGAGATAACGGTGTTTTGGTATGCTATTTAAATGTATGGACGGTTATGTAATTTCACTTAAGCAGTAATTTATTATATGAACATGACAGTTTTTTCCAAAGTCTTTTGCCTCCAGATTTAAACCTTGCCAATTTAGGGTTGAACGGCGACGTAGAACTGATCTGTTCAGGCCGAATCGTCATTATCTGTGTGCAACTTCCATGGCTTAATGTACAGAAAAGCTTGTGTTGTAGCTACATTGCCTCGTGTCTATAAAAAGCTCAGAGTAGGACATGTTGTTCTGCTCTGTCTGTGCTGTAGCTCTGTTGTCTGCTGTTGAGTACCTGGAGGGCTGCTGTGGCCGGCTGCTGCCGTGGCGATGGCGAACGCTGAGGCCGGAGACACCGAACAGCGCGCGTTCTCTGTTGCCGGGACTAAAAGGGGGGAGAAAAGACAGAAAAAGCTCTAAAAACCAAAGCCAAGAGGAAGACAGGCTACATGTTTAAGGAACGGGTCAGTGGGGTAATATGTAAAATAAACAAATACAGGCTCTCCATGACTACGGCATAACTTGACTGGCAGTGTAACCGAGTGTATACATGAATGAATATGAAATGAAAGGCACTTTGGGAAAATTTCCACCCCCTACAGTAACCAAGGCTACCCCATGAGTTTGGAACCATTTGGGAATGGCTTTCCACGGAAATTCCGCTCAACAGGAGAGTCTCGCGTGAGACTTCATAGGGCTGGTGCAGCAAATGTGGGTCAAGGAGGAAAATAATGTACATGCTAATGCTGCATATATGACATTAACAAAACAGCAGTGTAACAACAAACAAGACGAAGGTGTGCTACAGAACCACAGAATAAACAATATGCATGGAACAGCGTCTGGCTCCAGGCTGTGCCAATTATGAGCATGTGTTGCTGGAAATAAGACAAATACTATGCAAGCTAGTTTCAACTCTTCTATACATAACCCCTTTAATGTCATCCAAACACATTATTTAACTGACTCGGTCCCAAGATAAATTGGGCGGACTGACAACCTAATACACAGGGGCCATTTATTAGTAGAACTGGGCTTCTTTGAGGACTGGCCTGACCACATTTGACTTGACCGCTTTTTGCATAGTGGTCATCCCTGAAAGCTGTACCAGGCCACAAGAACCATTGGGTAGTAGATGCTCAAGAACTGTGCCCACATCCCAAATCCCAAAGTCTCTTTACTGCTGGGGGATAACTAGGAGAACCAGTCTACTTCAAAGAAGTTCAGTGGAAAAAATGAATTCACATACTGTAATTTTCCCCTCACCCCAAGTTCATTTGATCAGCCAAGATATGCTGAGTGTCCAAACCTAACTTCTTAGTAAACTTACTGAAGCTACAAGGCTAATGTAATCAACAATAATAGAATATTATAGTAATACAAATCCTTTCTAAATCCTAGCTGCATTATTATAATTCATACTAGATCATACTTCATATAACACTTACCTCAAATCACTTTGAATTGTTATGTAACCTAACAATCTAATATTAATATGTAATAAATTAATAATATGTAAACCTGACAATTTACATTTTATGGCATTTAGCTGACAATGCACAATGTACAACACACAGCTAAAAACAGTCTTAGCTATCTTAGCAAAAATCCTTAAAAATGGAGATACATGAGTTTTGTGTGACAGTGAAGATATGTTAATGTTTCAAAATAAATCATATGGTAATCTTAGCAGTAATATACTATTAGAACATCAAACAGAAACTAGCATGATTATGACTTTTTTTGTCTAACTTTACTGATTGAGTTTTGAAACCAAATACCTTGCTTTAATACTCAAGGTTTGCCATCACACTTTAAACATTGCTAGCTGTTGTACATAAGCTTACATTTAGCATCGTATCTACACTGAAAAAAATAAACAAGCAGACGTTAGGCATTAAACAAGTTTTGGATGACTGATTGCATCTGGATTAGGAGGAAAACTCTTCCTTCAGCTGGAACCAACACAGCCAGAGGCAACATGGTTAGCAGTCCTCAAACTAGTCTCTTGCTAGTAACTGTATCCATGAAGTCTAATGGGAATGGAGCGACCTGCTATGTTTTACTTCATTAGGGTCAAATCTCAGCAGTCTAGCACTTCACCATATGGGTCACAAAAACACAGACTGTTCTGAGATTAACTAATTATCTGGCCAGGACTCCATTGCAAAAGTTTTTAATAAAAAGTTGGAAAGAGCATCGCAATTCTGATGACTTTTTCTCTCCGACATTCTAGCCCACAGCAAACACAGTGTTACCTCCCGGCCCTCTGTAGCGCAGGTGCCTTGGAGTGGAGGGCGATCGACAGGGAGAGAGATCTCCTGCTTCGCTGCCTTGCGGAGATTCAGGGATAAACTTGTCCAGAGAGACTGACTCCAGCACAGCTGAAGGAAGAAGGAAACACCATCAAACACAACAGGTTAGGGATGGGTGTTTACTTTTTTTCCTCCCAAATTTCTTCCTATTTTCGTCACTGCCAATTCCCTCCCATTAGTTAAGAATCCATCACACAATGCCATCAGCCCGGGGAGGGTGAAGGCTAGCACAGGTCCACCTTTAAGTGCCAGATATGCTGGCTATGGATGACTGTGGCATCACTGGGGATCAAACTTAAGGGTTGGCTACTTCAGTAGATATTAATAACAAAATGGTAAAATACATTTTTTACTGAAGTGCATCCAAAAATGCCAAAAATACTTCTATTTTTTAACTGAACCTTTTTCTGAAAGACATTATGGCATAGAGCACAGATCAGCGCAGACAATAATCTGTAAAATAAAAACTATATCTATCACTACTGCTACTGCTACAACTACTACTACTACTACTGCTACTCTTACTACTACAACTTCTACCACTACTACTGCTCATACTACCACCACTACTACTACTATAACTACTACAAATTCTATTACTACCACTACTATTATTACTAAAATCACTACTACCACCACCACCACTACTACTACTGCACATTCTATCCCTACTACTACTACTACCGCTACCACCACAATACTACATACTGTACTAATACTATACTAATACTATAACTACTATTACTGATACTAAAACTACAACCACTACTACTACTACAACCACTACTTCTACTGCACATTCTATCACTATTATCACTACTATAACTACTATTACTACTACTAAGACCACAACTACTACTACTACTACTACTACTACTACTACAACCACTACTTCTACTGCTACTACTATTACTACTATTAACACTACTACTATTATTATTAATACTACTACCACTACTATTAATACTACAACCACCACCACTACTACTGCTACTACTACTGCTACTACTACTGCTACTATCACTAAAGTGGATGCAAGCATGGTGATATCATGTGAGCTGAAGCTTAGTCTTTGTCATATAAAAAGAAAGATTATCCAAGAAAGATTGTTCTAACAAGAAAAGGACAAAATTGTGATTGTCACACAAACTCATGGGCATCCAAGTTAGTTAAGGTTAGCTTCTTTTCCAAAGCCATTTTGCTGACCATTTAAAATAGTTGCTTTACCCTGATGGATAAAAGCTAATACCTGAAATACAAAACTATTAAGAGTTTTTTCTTCTGATAGTTTCCAGGCTATCTTTGGTACCATAGTTTGAGATGGATGATTTGCTTGTCTTTTTGTAGACCTTATATTTACATCTTTGTTTGATCCAAGAGAAAATGGAGTGGATAAAAACAAACTGCCATCAGCCTCCTCTGTGTTTAAGTAACAAGGCTACATAAGCTTCTCACTATCAACTGCCAAGCAGCAGTTTTGGCACATTTAAGCATCAGTTTCATTAGCAGAACAGCCAAAACCTAAATAAAGATAGCTTCAAATAAACACATGTCTGAAAGCATGTCTGTTTTTTCACTGATGAAGGTAAAATGGGTTTATAAGTGCTTTTGCCTACATTTTGATACAACCAGCACCGGTCTCTAAAGTACAAAACCACTTCTCTCACTACCATCCCAATAGATAATAGAAAAAACTAATCAAATCTGAAATGAAATTACGTGATTATTGGATTATTACTCTGCAACTGAAGCACGTTGTGAACTTGTGAAATGAAAACGGTAGATCAACAAAACTCTCCTCGAATTCTCAGATGGTGTACAAAAGCCACGCATCAATGCTAATGGTGTACAAAAACATCATCTTGCCATTGTCGCTGATTTCACAGGCATAGGGAAACAACCACAACAACAACAAAGCGGGCCCATAACTGCAATTCGTGGAGGAACGAATGGAATTAGAGCAGCAGCTGGAACGGGCTAGTTCTGTGCACTCCACAAGGAACAAGAAGTCTAAACAGCACCATCTTTCCAGGCAAAACAATCCCACAGAGCAATTACTGGTCTGTTTAGCATGCAGCTGACTTCAGATCAGTACTCTGACAGAGCTGAGAACTAAGGAAGCAGATGAATCCATTTGCTGAACACAGAAGGAACTGTGCTGGGATATATCTTGCTGCATTTCTGACGTGTTACCAGTAGGCTCCAGAAGCCCATAATATGGAGAGGAATGCTTGTTTGGCCAAACACTTTAACAAGCTCTGTTTCACATTAGGAAAGCACACAAAATCTCGAACGTTTGCACATGACCTGCTCCCTGTGGTTTACAAGGAAATGCTAGAATACTTGTCAGATGTATATAAAAGAAAACAGTGTTTGTAGGATTTGGCTTGCAAAGGGAACACATTGGTTCTAAATGCTATTAAACCTGCCCGATTCAGGATCATATAGAAGAAACAATGCTTTGGGTGGGAGATAATAAAACAACAGAGTCAGCAACTTCAGTCTGGCATCCCTTGTGGCTGGAAAGTGCTTATTAGGTAAAAGTCACTAGTGGGGTTTAGTTCAAATTTTAGTGGACTTCTTTAAACAGACTACAGGGCTTCAGAGAGCTTCATCTCCACACCTTATTATTACTAGTCAAACATCTGGTCATGACATTTTTTTGTACTTACTCTAATTTCTAGACGTTTTTCTTTTTTTTCTAATAAGCTAAAGCTAGAGCTACTTTTTACTGACAAAAATGCTATTTAAAAATGTGAAAACAGGCATGAGAACTAAGCTGTAAGACATATAATATGTTAGGACTTATTTAAACTTATATAATAGGTAGAGCTCTCCTCCAGGCTTCACTAGTGGCAGTTTGAAACTTACCTGATCACTTATCTGATCAGTAAGTGTTTGTTTGCTTATTAAAACATATATTAATACATGATATTAGAATAAATATTAATAACTTTATACAGAAAGTTATGATTTTCATTTCATTGAGATATCTCCAAAGCTTTCCTAATGGGAGTCTAGTGTTATTTATATCATCCAACACCTGGTTTAGTAAATCAGTGTTGTTTAATGGCGGTAAATCAGGTATCAGGATGGAAATGAACAAATCCACACGCTGACTGGAGGCGTCCAGGAGAAACCTGGAATTAAGCTTTGTTCTTCAAACTAGCTCATGGGATATTAATTACTTTCTTTAAAATGAGAAATTCTTGCCAATTTGTACTGTATTAATGTTTAATGCTTACATCTGTTCTAATGTGATCTTGCAGAGATAAGCTATACTACACTTGGTCTCGCTATCAACATTCTAAAGCTAACCCTGTCTCTCAATGGAAAGTGACTTCCACAGGACCACTGACAACTTTACATTATTTAAGGGGTGGGCCATTCTCAGCACAGCAAGGACACTGACATAGTAGGGGCTGAAGGTGGACAATATGCTAATGTACTATCGTTATAATGATAACTGTTGTTATTATGGTAACCAGTAAGCTTTTTTTGAGAATATCATTGATATTGTCTGTTTTACAAAAACTGACCACTGACCAACTTTATATTTTATTACAAAGAGCATGATTAGGACTTATTAACTAGACTTAGTGCAGCAAAAATGATTGTTTTTCATAGCGGTCTTTAATTCCGGCATTTTCTCCATGTCAAAACATCATGATACTTATTGTGTACTGTAAAAATGGCTTTAAGTATTGTGATATAATATTTAAGTCAAATTAGCCACCCCTAGTATGTGTGTATCAGGCACAGTAGTATTACTTGGGTAGAGGATTACTAACAAACGGTGTATAGAAAAGATGAGATACAATTTCAAGTTTTGAATAATAGTGCAGTAAATCATCACCATCATCACCACCACCACTACTATCAGTTCAAAACAATTTAGAACGATCTTACCTCTCCTGATGCTGCGGCGCAGTTTACCACAGAGGGCGTCTATGCGGGGGGCGTCTGCGTTGTCGTCCTGCGCTCCAGGACTCTGCTCAGGCGAGGATGGGCTTTGGCCACGGCTTAGGTCCAACGGGGAGCGAGGGTTGGTGGAGGGCGGGGGGGACGTGGTGGGGTTGGCTGAGGTGGGGCTGCTGGCGGCTGAGTAGGAGGTGGGGTTAGACGACAGGTCCAGTGCACCAACTCTGGAGTTTAGTGGGGAGTTGAGGGAGAGCTTGCGGGTACGGACGGGGGAAGAGGTGCGAGATGGAATGGAGAGAGGTGGAGGGGAGGAGAACTTGCGACACAGTCGGGGGGATTTGTCATTTGGGTGGTCACCACTACTGCTGGTGCGGTTGTTCTGATTTGTGGCGAAGAAAAGCTCCAGGGACCTGAAAGGAGAGAGCAGCAGCAAGACACACAGAATGAGAGACTTCATAAGAAATTCATAATGTGTGTAAAAATCTGTATTTAGGCCATAAATGTTGGGTTTTATTAGTTCTTTGATACAATAAAGTCTTAGCTTGATTATAATCATTATGAGATGATTAATCAATATAGACTGAATGCTCCAAGGTGGGTAAATCTCACATCTCATGATTTCATTTACATCAGCCAACAGACTTCTATGCCGGCCAGCATCACAGCGGGAGTGACTTTGGGATAGAGAGCCATCTACCCTCCTAGAGAGAGCATGGCCAATTGTGCTCTCTTGGGCTCCAGCTGCTGATGACAAAGCAGGAGGAACTTCCTTACATATTAGTGACATACTGTACAAAAAATGTACTGTTTCAAAGAATTGTAATTTGACCAAAACAATAACAAACATTTCATTCAATATTTTTATAATCATCAACAACTAATCTACTATTCCTAGATTTGCTATTTTAGGGGGGAAACTGCATGGAAACACATCACAATGTTGGTAAATATCACATTTATCTTGATGAGAAATCTGCTGTTATCAAAACATGGAAATTATTCACACTGGCCTGCTACAATCATGTTGAGTTAAAATGCTCTTCTACTCAGCTGGGTTATTTTGATGCAGAAATTAACTTAAATAAATGACACATTACATTTGTATCCATCCAAACAGTGTGATCTTTCATACGTATACAAAATAAATATTATTTGAAAAGGAAGGAACACTGTAAATGTATAATTCATTACTAGATAAAAAGGGATTTTGAACTAAAAACTAACAACATTCCAACAAAAGTATGAAAGAATAAGATAACTCAGCTAATGAGCTACAGAAAAATTATAATTTAAAAAGAGCACACCCTAAATATGCACACTAAAATTCATAATTAAATTAAATGGGATGTTTGCCAATACTCTGTAGAGCTTGTCTAACCTGGCAACAGTTGCTATAAAAGAATGGAAAGTGTGACGGAAAGAGTAGAAGCATGGATAGATCAATTGGTTAATTGGTCTCATGTGTACTTCCTACCCTAATGCGAAGTTGTGTGGCCACTTGTCTTAATCACAGCATCAGTTCAGTCATGTATGGATTAGAACTGTCTCTTTAGATAGTTCCTGTCCATTTAGTCCCAGCCTTCCACAGACTAGGTGCGCATTTTCACATTTTCAGCATTTCACCTGCTGTTTCAGACTGAGAATTGTGATTGAAGTCAAAATGTCCCAGCATTCCATCATGCCCTACAGACCCTACAGTCATCCTGGATGTGGGGGTGTCAGTGCTTTGTTCTGCGTGGACAGGAAGCATAAAATTAGTGGAAGCGAGGACTAAAATGGACTGTGGTGTAATTTTTACCTGACAGCATTAGTGCTGTTATCAACGAAAGGGGAGGAGTAACCAAGGATTAGACAAGAAATAACATTTGTCTGGACAACTGGACAAAAATTATTTAGCCAATAATTGACTGGTTCACCTGCTATATGAAAACATCAGTGGTATCAGATTTGTGAGGTAAAAGCTAAAACCTTCCTTTTCCAGCAGAGTCTAAGTCTCTAAGTTAGAATGTGATTTTGTGGCCTCAGCATGACAGAACAGGTTACATATGTGGCAGAGTGAGGGTCTGACTGTGCAGCACAGCAGCATGCTTCCTGCCAGAGTTTTGGATAAGGAGGGGTTGGTGGGACTGCCTGTTCATGTCTGACTGGAGAACAGTGGCAACAAAAGACATGCAAAACAGAACAACATATGGATGATAGATGGGGAACATTGTGAGCAGGCACAATGAGTCATCTGTGCAGAAGAAAAAAGCAGGATCTAGCTAAATCAAGTTATAATGGATTTACTTATGAAGAATAACAGGGTTGAAAAATATAAAATTGCTGTTTTCTAGACACTGATTAAGCCTAGCAGGAGACTAACGACACATTCAGTGAATTCTCATTACAGATGGCAAGATAGCTGATATCAATCTTGGTCAATGCTTTTTATTTTCTTTTTTTGAAGCTGATATTAATGGAATCACTTTGCAGGTGAACATCTAAAAAGTAGGTTATCATGCTCAAACTGCTCAGTCACTCTACAGCCCCACAGGTACAAATATCCAGCTAACAACAGGTTGAATTTCTCACGGGATTGGATCGGTTTTTTCAACTGATATCCAATCCAGCACTGGCCTGTGGCTTAACTTCAATACTGGTAAATAGGAAATATCAATATGCCATTATTGTAGTATTAGTAGTATTGATGGTTAAGGGCGAGGCTTAACCTTTGTTCAGAAAATAGCTCTTTACATACACTATATGGACAAAAGTATTGGGACACCAGCTCATTTAATGTTTCTTCTGAAATCAAGGTTATTAAAAAGAGTTTATCCTGCTTTTGTTGGCGTAACTGTCCCTACTGTCCAGGAACGGCTTTCTACTAGATTTTGGAGCATTGCTGTGAGAAGAAATATTGAATGTATTGAATGGAGCATTGAGTGTCAGCAGTGGGTACACCTTAAAGTAGCTGAATGCATTCATTAGAAGGCATGTCCACAAACATTTGGACATATAGTGTATTAGAGGAATTCCTAAAGGATTCATTCAAGTTCGTTCTACAAAAATAACCAGAGGTATTTAGGTTTTGTAGGCCATAGGACAACAAACCACAGCATAAGCAGATTATAGTGATGTGCAAGCAGCAGGGGTGGGAAGAGAAAGAGGTAGAGAGACAGAAAGAGGCAGAAAGAGAGAGAGAGAGAGAAAGTGATTTTGTATGTTACTTTGATTGGTCCAGGGCTATCTTCCTGATCTTCAAACTGTAGTCTGGACAGATGGATGTGATGGACAAGCGGTCAAATGAGTGGTACTGAACCCTGTGTGATAAAGTACGGAGGGGGATGAGGGACACAAGACATCAAAGACCAAAAAAAACTCAAACACAAACTGACAATGACAGTAACATCAGACACTGGAATTCATGAAAATACACATAAGCTTTCCAGGGAAATGTCAGAAAGTAATGTGGCGATCCAGTTACAACAGCAACAAACTATTCTGACTGTTTAAAAAAAATACACATTATTAGTTTGTTCTTGACAAGAAGCGTTTCCACTGGTGGAAAAAGTCATAAACTAGAAAGTGCAGTGCACAGGGCGATAAACACCGGTGACATAGCTCAGGAGGAATTTGTGGATGCTGAGATCTTTGCAGAGCTTTTCTGAGCTGCTTTTTTCACTTCAACTATCCAAGGGTGCAACATTTCAACCTTGGAGAACACCTGCTCTTGGAAAAGAAAACATTTTCCCCAGTTGAAAAGGTCATTATGACTGAGGACAAAAAGTGCATACAGGGCAGGCACCCCACTTTCTGGTAGGTATATTATCACTGGAGGTCAAAAGAAACGGCTCACATACACGTGATACACTAATGTTTAACAAGTGTTTTGATTGGCTTATCCTGTCTAGAAATCCATAACAAATATAAAGACATTAAATGGTCACAACTTTTTTACAGGCTCTTAAAGGTGCCCTAGAATGAAAAACTGTATTTTCCTTAGCATAATTGAAACAGACCATGAACCATAAAAACACTGTTGTCTCTTCATGAAAAAGAAATTCCAAAATAACCTAAACAGAGCTGCAAAAAGAGCCAATTCCAAAACCCCAATCCTGTCATGTAGCAATCTTGACTCGTATTATTCATGCCTCCAAAATTGACATACACCCAGACCACTAGTGATAGCCTTTCTAGAGGTAAAACTGCAACAGGGGCAAACACCATGCCTGCTTCAGCAGAATATGTTTCTGATACTTGCAGTCAGTACCCAGAGGCAAATTTTCCCAGGATGCACATTACCCCTGTAATCTGCTATTTATCAGAAAACAGGTTGCTACACAAACCAGGCTATGCAGATCGGCACTTGGGGAAAATGCCACTCAGGGAAGACGCCCCACCATGGAAAGCTCCCTCCAGTGAAGCGAGTGCTAATAAAAATGCTGTGCTGTTCTATGCTATGTGGTTCCTGGAAAATCAAAAGGAAAATCAGTGTGTTTTATTCTCAGCCAAAATAACAGGATGGGAAAGCAACATTTAAGATTTTTTTTTAAGTCACATACTTATTATTAATACAATAAAGAACAACTAAAAATAATAAATAACTATTTTCCATGGCACCCTTAACCCTTAAGTAAATTAACTAGGTAAGTACACACTCCAAAATACTTGGTAATACATTTGGGCAAATTTTAAGACACACTTACTAAATTACACCAAAACACCAAAACTCCCCCTAAGGATGAAATAGAATGTGGGCAGAATTGTGCCCAACTTACATATCTGTACAATGAGTGTAAAGACTTAACACCAACCGATAATAATATACTCTCAAGAGCCTATTACTCAGCCTAGTACAGTGAGTATTATAACACAGCAGAACTAACAAAGACAGCTAACAACACTTTGAGCTTCACAGTGCAATTCTGTATGAGAATTCTCACAGCGACGTCCAAATTTCATCTTGAAAGACAATGAATGGACAATTACAGAAGAACTGCACAATGACACATTACTAAGTTTGCCTGGAACGGTTAATGTGGCGCTGAAAGAAAATCGCTGATTGATAATGGCCCCTAAAACACTGATCAGTCCACCAACTCTTAAGTCCTGTGTAATTATTTTGGATAAACTGGGATAGGTTCTGGAGCAGGGGTACAGGTTATAGGCTATCAACCTGAAATATAAAAAATAAAGTCGAAATTGAGTAAATAAACCCGCACCTAACAGGGATGGAGGTGAATGGCTTCTTGTAGATGTCAGCCAGCTTGTCCATGACCACGGTGGCAGTGGTGAAGATGCGGTAGGTGTGCAGGAAGGTATTGAGGAAGTCAATGGAGAGGAAGCGCAGGTCGGTCAGCCTCTCCAACAGACGCTCCACGCTGGCGTAGCGTATCTGGGGAACCTTGCAGGAGTTGAGCGTCTTGCTGAAGCAAATGTCAACATCATCTTTATGGAGACGCGCATCGGATCTAATGAAGAGCACACAGCAAAGCGGCTTTACGACCCGAAGCCTGGGGCAGCGTCTACTCAGAGGTGCAATGAGTAGGAAATCAGTAGCGATGGACTGACAGACAGTTTGAAACAATGGGGACATCAACATTGGAGAACACAGTGAAGGTTGTCAGTGGTTCTCAATCTTAGCACTGGACCATTTGTGCTGTGCACATGTGTTTTCTAAACTCTAACACATCCAGAATGAACAGGTGATGGGTTGCATTCACTCCTAAAAGGCAAAATTGTGTTGACTATCTCTCTATCTAGTAAATGTTACTCAAATAAATGTGATTCAATCCTGTTTTAGTACTTTTTTTGGAGGTATTATGTGGAATAATAGGGAAGTGCTAAAACTGAAAACCACTGGCCTAAATGATAGGATATCTAATGGAGAAAATGAAAGAGCAAACACAAACACATTAAGAAACATAAGTAGTAAATACACACAACAATAATAATGACAAGCCACTGAACTGTGCCATAGAAATGCCATAAAGACAAGAGCAGAGTAGGTGCCCATTAGCACACATACACAGACCAACATACACACACATACATAATTTAGGACAGTGAAAACACATAGTACATTAGTCTCTCAAACTTACTTTATCATGTGTGGCACGGTCACTTTGGAGTTCTCCTCAAACACACTGGTCATCAGGCCATTGCAGCGGATATTATCTATGCACTACAAATAACAGACATTTGTCAGTTCTCTTCATGCGAAGGCTTTTGTGTTACAACATTAATGCACAATTACTGTGTATTTGCTTCTTGACCATGAAAAAAGTATTTCACACATTTTACATGTGAAATTCAACAAGTAAATAGTTGAAAATAGCAACGTTTTTGTAGAAGACTTAACTTTAACATTCTTTCACATGAACAAAACATGCCATTTAAACAGGGGTGTCTAAACAAATGCACATGACTACTATTAATATTATGTAGTCACGTTCTGTCTAATAGAGGACACATAGGAGACATGGGGCATATAGGGATAATGAAGCTCTGAAAGCTCTGCAAGTACAGTAATCTCTCAGTAATAAACATTAACATGTACTAAATTGTACTCAGGAGATTAGTAACTCTCTAGAGACACATGCTCTCTCGCACTTGCTGTATGTTTTTACACTATCTGTTGATTTGAATAATGAAAAATACATTCAGTGTTATTCTATATATACCTAATATTGCTCTCTGTGCATGAATTTATTTTAGCCATTAGCAAGAATATAGAAATACAGTAAGGACTGGACAACAATAGTAGAGACCAGTCATCAGGAAAGCCTTTTTACAGTTTCCCTGCTAAATCTCACCTAATTTGTCTCATTAAGAAAGTTAGATAACATGGAAAAACACCGCTGAACATAATTCCCAGGCCTAGGGCTGAGAAGTGTTGGTAGGTTCAACACAAGTGCTTGATAAGAGTTCTATAGGTGCCACTTGAATGTTAGATAACCACTAAGTGTGTACTAGCTGAGTGGTGATACAAAGTCAGGCTTCAATAGAGACAAAACAAAAACTTTTTGTCCAAAAGCTGCTGGAACCAAACAGCTTTCATTAATATTGTAATTAATATTTCTCAGTTCCATCAGTTACAACCAATGACTGTAGAAGACATGGACACTGTAGTTCCATCCCCTTTGTTCTATGGAAGTGAAGCTAAAATTGTCCACTGTGTTAAGATAAGATAAGATAAGATAAGAGTCCTTTATTAGTCCTGCAGTGGGGAAATTCTCTGTTGTAGAGAGCAGATTCAGAGCCAGACTCGCCTACTCATTTAGCAGATCTGTGTGTCTCAGACCACCTTCACTGAGCTTACAGTGCAGAAGAAAAGTGGATTTTTTTCTCTGGATTCCCAGTTTTCCCAGTTTGTCCAGTAAATGTAATGTTTTAACAGTAAAGGTGCAGTTGCACTACAACTTAGCTACTCTATGTAATGAACAGAAAGGGCGTGATGCAGGTCCTGCAAGCGACCGGTCACTTCCAGCCAAGGCTGTCAATCACTTCCTTCCTTCCTTACCTCACCTTCTTACGATACAGCAGAATAAGGGTGTAAAAGGAATTTCTGGGAGAAAATAAAAAAATGTCCCAGAGCAGAGCTAGTCAAAGGAGGTTCTTTCACCTGGCTGATATCACTCGTCCAGGCTGCTTTCTCCTGCCGCGATGGAGCCAGAAGAACCACAGTGAAGGCAGGAGTGTCTGCAGGCTCCACCACTATCTTGAAGTCCAGGTGGCCAAACACCTGCCCTGAGGTTTTAGCTGAGACAAACAAACACCAGTTCAGGCACACAACGCGCTTCCACATTCAGTATGTGTGCTCATTCAACCAGTTCTATTTTAATAAGCCACTGTTACATTTTATAGGATTCATCCATGTGTGAATTCTATATTGCAACCATGACTATAGTAGACAATTAATTATATTGATCACTTCAGGAAACCTCTCTCTTCAGAATATAGTCAGTTGCAATGCTTTTATGCTTTGCTTTTACAGGGAAATATCTTAAAGCATTATAAATAATCAGATGCCAAGCTACCACAACAACAATGGCATTCACTTAATAAGCCCTTAGGGATTATGCCCAGTTATCATGAGAAGACCAATATGAGGTAATTATGAAGTAATCAAAGGGCATCCTGGCCTCCTGGCCTTCAGGGCAGCTAATTGATCTGTATGATGATGACATTGATCTAGGAGACATTTACAAGAGCATGGTTTGGGCTCCATCTTATGACCTCCTTTTGACAGTTAATTAACCTGTCCTGTATGGCACAGTGAAGTTAACAGTGCATGCATTCAGACCTCTGCATCCTCAAACTACTGGTGAGTTAATGGGCTGAGACTCACAGTCTTCATCACTGGCGTCTGGCTCCTCAATGAGGGTACACTCAATCAGGGACAGTACGCCACCTTGCTGCAAGGGTTAAAGCAGAGGTTTGTTGATGATATTAGTGTTACTTGTATCAGTGTTTGTGCTTTCCAAAGCCTTTAAAAAGGTTCTTCACACTCACACATCTCTTTTACAGTGAACTCTTTCCTGGACCATTGCATCGCTCAAAGAACCTTCAGTAGTACCTTTATTTTTTATGAGTTTACCTGCATCTCCTAAATAGTGACTTTGAGGGATGAAGATAAAGTAAATATTGGATCAATTCTATAAGGCCACTAACCAAGAAATGTCTACACCATGTAAATGGAGATAGAAAAAGTACAAATAGAAAGCAAAAATCTCTTTGATTTTTCCCTTGGGAGAATTGAAAAGGTGTTATAGGTAAATTCTGATTTTTTAAAGTGCAGCCTTTAAGCATCACAAACTAGCATATGCAAATTATTTGAATACGTGTACTCAACACACTCCAACAGGCCCTGCTATTACAAAATAGAAGAACATGTCAGGAAAATCCTTCAGCTGAAGCTGATTCTGTACAAAAGAGATCAGAATTGCTCAGTGAACTTGATGTCTCACCCTCTCTTTATGCTCAACGAAGAGGAACATGTTTATAATTGATAGTGTGACTTTATTTCAGCTGGTGAAACACAGGAAATGATAGACGTAGTACACAATTACACAAAATCATAACCTCTGATCTGCTCCGGCTCTTTCGGAGACAGCAGTCGGTTTAAAAAGCAGCTCCGCGCTTTCACACTTTTCTTTACTTTAACCACTGAACGACTTCCGTCAGCCTCAGTGATTGCCCAATAACTGCCCAGATTCGAATGAAATTACACACCAAAACACCCAGTTAAAGCTGAAAGGGCATGTTTGCCAGTTGTGGTATAATTTGCAACTCAAATTGTGGCAGTGTGTGCAGTAGTGTTCAATAAAGTTCAGACAGAGAGAGTGTGGGTGGGCTTAATTCCAAAAAAATCAAGCTTTCGAGAAGGAAAAAAGAACATGGGGGTGTAGAGAGTTGTTGTGCGTGATTAACAGTCGGTTGGTATGGCGCAACAGATAACACCACCACCTGCCACTGAGTTACAACAACACCATGTGGGAGACTGGGGTTCGATTCCCGGTCTGGGTGACTATGCTGCGCTACACCAATAAGAGTCCTTGGGCAAGACTCCTAACACTACATTGGCCCACCTCTGTAATACGAGTCACCTTGTAAGTCGCTCTGGATAAGAGCGTCTGCTAAATGCCGTAAATGTAAATGTAAATGTAAATTAACATCACTGACATTATCAAAATAAAATCTGGTAATATTATTCAGTACACATGCTTCTTCCACTTTCAGCGATGGACCAGTATCTCTTAACTTGTCCAGAATGTCATGTGTAAAGGGTGCCCTTTAGTGGTGTCTCAAAGCACAAATTACTCTTTCTGACCTAGTAACTTTGACAGTGCTGATATTTCAAAATGCCATTTTGCAATTTTTCTGCATATTTTATAAATCATTTTAAACTGTAAACCATACATTATGTAGTAATTTCTCATTAGATTAAATGGTTCTGCAAAGCTAGTCCAACCTTCTAACAGCAGCTACAAAAGAACACATTAGTGGGAGACGCTTGGGCGGGAACTCCTTTTACATCTTGGATTAAATTAGAGGATGCAGATTCAGACTGATTTAGACTCACTTTGAGCAGGTGCAGTTTGCCTCCTGAGCTGCGTGTGCAGATGAGGAAGTGTTTGGTGAAGAGGAAGCACTGTCTCTCTCCTTCCTTCTTCAGAGAGAGAGAACCCAACCGCACCTTACTGAGCTTTCCCCTCTCCACTGAGGGCAACTGGATCAAGGAGCCTGAGAGAGGGGGGGGTTATGGTTATGGTTATGGTATATTGTATATATAGTATGGTATATGTTCATTTTATCTAACTTAATTATATCTGCTCTAAATTGTTCTTCTTACATCTGCTTTGATTCTTCTTCTTCTATTATTTATATTGTGTATATATTGGTAATTTATCTATGTTTTGCACCTGAATGTCTTGCTTGCTGATCCTTTTTCTGCTGTGACACTGTGAATTTCCCCACTGTGGGACTAATAAAGAATTATCTTATCTTATTACCTTAAAAACATAACTAACTAAAACTGTTATGTTCTGCTCAAATATACAAATGAAAACTACAGAATATCTTTAGAACTGTTACCCCAACTGGGTAACACTTTATTAGTTAAATCCCGCACGCTTGTCTTTACAGTGCATCACACTCCTGGTTCCCCATTTCCGGAGTCCCACTCAAAGGCATCCGTGTGACATCAATTACTATTGTTACAAAAACTACTTAAAATATGGAAGTATTTGTTATTTTTAGTTTAGAGATGCTTTTAGAAATATTAAATATTGTAAATGCGGGCATGCTGGCAATGTTTACCAAATTTGACTAAATATAGAGAGATAGAGATTGAGTGAAATAACAATGGTTCTATAAATACTGTAATAATCCATAAGCCTGTGTGGAGTTCATCAAGTTCTGTTTATTTTTATAGTTCACAGTAAGTCATGCTGTGCCCAGAACCACATCAACAAGTCTTATGAGACCTTAATGGAGATCTGGATCTAAATTTAGCAGGTTTAGAGAAGTGTGCGTGCATGAGTTTACAATCAAAGATTTGGGTAAGTGCTAGTGACTGAGTGTGTGGCCTGTAGCTCCAGCGTTAAACTAAAGAAGAAAAATACAGGCACCAAACATGTCTTGGCTGACTGATTACATTTGCTAAAGGTGGAAAATTAGGCAAATTACATTTTCACTGAACCATTTCTTTAAAGAAAGAAAGTACGAGACAGAGATGGAAATTATGCAATTGTGTGATTATGCAAATGAACAATAGTAAAAAGCTAAGAGAGCAAACAAAAAAATTACACCCACAGATGCTCTCTCAAATCCCACACACTCTCTAATAGCTAACAGCTTATAGGGCACCTATAGAAGAAGTAGAAAGACGACTTTCTGAGGTGAGTCAGTCACATGCTCTTTTTTATCCATCCCAAACACAGCTCCCCACACCAGTTCTCTGCCTTTATCTAAGGTCTACTAAAAGTTAAAAGGCTATTTCAAACTACAACTAAATGCTTCCCGACTTCAAAACAAGGTTCCTTTCAGAGCCCAGAGGGACCAGATTGTAGGTGCTCTGTAGTTCAGGCAGTGGCTTAGCTGTGAGGTTAACTGCTGGAAAGTGTTGATCTAGGGGCTAAATGGAGCTCACCTTGCCTCACAAATGTCTGACTGGTGTCCAGGAGGATATCACAGCCCTCTACAATCATGCGCTCGATGGCCAGGTTCTTGCGGATGTTCTCTGTGTCACTCACCTCGTCGTGCATCACCCTGAGCACACACACAGTAACACCAACAAACAACCTGATTTAACATGCTACCCAAGAGACCAGTGAGTGGAAATGTAAACTAAACCAGAAAATGATTGCAAACTAATTGCTAATTACAAATGACCCATTAACACTGAAAATACCATAGCTACACAAAGTCTAGAAATGTCAATAGTTTTACTATCCTGCAATTTAGCAAATAATTAGTAAGTATATAATAAAACAGCATTGCTTTTATACAGAAATCCTTTTTGATGATTTGCCTGTAGAGTTGCTGTTTTGGAGATATGAGGTTTTTGTGTGACAATGATGATATATATAAAAAATAATTTTAAGTATTTTAACTTTCCATATTTTTAACACTTTCATTTTTTATTTACATAAGCAAACACCACTGTTATTCTACATTTGGAGAGTTTAAAAAAGACATTTTTTAACCATTTTAATTAAGCTGCACAAATGTCAATATTTAAATAAACATTATGGGTTCAATCAATGCTGAGTATATTTTATCTTCAAATGTGACAACCCTAACAGCACACAATGTATATTCAAACCGGATTCCAAAAAAGTTGGGACACTAAACAAATTGTGAATAAAAACTGAATGCAATGATGTGGAGATGGCAAATGTCAATATTTTATTCGTAATAGAACATAGATGACAGATCAAAAGTTTAATCTGAGTAAATGTAACATTTTAAAGGAGAAATATGTTGGTTCAAAATTTCACAGTGTCAACAAATCCCAAAAAAGTTGGGAAGTAGCAATAAGTGGCTGGAAAAAGGAAATTGGGCATATAACGAACAGCTGGAAGACCAATTAACACTAATTAGGTCAATTGACAACATGACTGGGTATAAAAAGAGCTTCTCAGAGTGTCAGTGTCTCTCTGAAGCCAAGATGGTAAGAGGATCATCAATTCCACCATTGTTGCGCAGAAAGATGCAGCAATACCAGAATGGTGTTACCCAGCGTAAAATAGCAAAGACTTTTAAGTTATCATCATCAACCGTGCTTAACATCATCAAAAGATTCAGAGAATCTGGAACAATCGCTGTGCGTAAGGGTCAAGGCCGTAAAACTCTACTGGATGCTCGTGATCTCCGGGCCCTTAAACGTCACTGCACCTCACACAGGAATGCCACTGTCAAGGAAATAACAGAATGGGCTCAGGAATACTTCCAGAAATCATTGTCAGTGAACACAATCCACCGTCTCATCTGCCGTTGCCAGCTGAAACTCTACAGTGCAAAGAGGAAGCCATTTCTAAGCAAGCTCCACAAGCTCAGACGTTTGCACTGGGCCAGGGGTCTTTTAAAATGGAGTGTGGCAAAATGGAAGACTGTTCTGTGGTCAGATGAGTCACGATTTGAAGTTCTTTATGGAACACTGGGACGCCATGTCATCCGGACCAGAGAGGATAAGGATAACCCAAGTTGTTATCAACGCTCCGTTCAGAAGCCTGCATCACTGATGGTATGGGGTTGCATGAGTGCTTGTGGCATGGGCAGCTTGCATGTCTGGAAAGGCACCATTAATGCAGAGAACTATGTTCAGGTTCTAGAACAACATATGCTCCCATCTAGACGTCATCTCTTTCAGGGAAGACCCTGCATTTTTCAACAAGATAATGCCAGACCACATTCTGCAGCAATCACAACATCATGGCTACGTAGGAGAAGGATCCGGGTACTGAAATGGCCAGCCTGCAGTCAAGATCTTTCACCTATAGAGAACATTTGGCGCATCATAAAGAGGAAGGTGCGACAAAGAAGGCCCAAGACGATTGAACAGTTAGCCTGTATTAGACATGAATTGGAGAGCATTCCTATTTCTAAACTTGAGAAACTGGTCTCCTCTGTCCCCAGACGTCTGTTGAGTGTTGTAAGAAGAAGGGGGGATGCCACACAGTGGTAAAAATGGCCTTGTTCCAACTCTTTTGGGATTTGTTGACGCCATGAAATTTTTAAATAACATTTTTTTTCCTTAAAATGATACATTCTCTCAGTTTAAACTTTTGATCTGTGATTTGTGTTCTTTTCTGAATAAAATATTAGATGTTGGCACCTCCACATCATTGCATTAAATTTTTATTCACAATTTGTTTAGTGTCCCAACTTTTTTGGAATCCGGTTTATATATTAATAAGCATATTAAGCTATAAGTGACTTTGTTTCTGTATTTGATTTCATTTATTGATAATTTTCAATATTTCTATGTTAACCTTGTCGAATCCTTGCCACTAAACAGAGACATAACATTTACTGTATCAATCAGCATCAGAACATTCAGAATTCAACCACATGTACCTGGAGAGTTCTTCAAGCTTAGACTTGGCAAACTCCAGACTCTTCCGCTCCACATGCTCATGTGGTGTATGGGCCAAAAGTTCATGGAGGGTAATGATGTAGCGTGGGATCTGCCAAAAAATGACACCATGAAGAGACATTCAGAAAAGTGAAGGTTGCAGCAAAGAGCATATGAAAAGGTATGCTCTATTGCTGCGGTATCTCTTTGACACCTTGTTTGTTTGCGAACAGAGCTTCGATAACTTACATGTTACATGTTTTTATAATAAATTTCACCAGCATATTATATAATCCATATCATGTCACAATCAGAGTAATAAAAATAATCTTGATATTGACTCCTTTGTGATTGATAGTTTTAATCACGCAGCAGTTTGTATTTAAGCAATCAGATTGCAAAATATATGAAATACAAGGTCCATGGTCATGGTCCATGTGTTCATATGCTGTTATTAGTAGCAGCTGGTGCTGCAGTAAATATGAGTGTCTGTAAAAACTCAAATGTTAAAAAAGCTGATTATGTGGACAGCACACACCTGCCAAGAGAAAGCACACTCTAATGCTAAAATTCTTTGCTTGGCGCAAAACGGCATAAAACTGTGTTCCCACCCGAAGTGAACTGAACCAGGGTTTACATGGAAGGGGACCTTTTTTTCTTGAAAAGAGTACAGGGGGTGAATGTGAAATGTAAAAACACCCTAAATATCCCTAAAAATTAAAACTTAAATTTACTACTTTTGGAGTCTGTAAAACAGATTTTCCCCAAATGATTGTTTCTGCAAAACAGCATGAAGTGTCGGTCACACCTGGAACATGGGGTATGTAAGGAAAGTCTCCAGCATCCTTCCTTCACAAGCAGCATTAGACTCATACTGTTTCAGCAGCTTGTCAAAGTCCCTGTTCTGCTTACAGTTCGCTAGAACCTGCAGGCTGTACTGGTGGTTCCGTACAAACTCCTGGTAGATGTTCAGCATGGGCAGCAAGATGTCGAAGAGATCAGCTGAAAGGAGAGAGAACGATAGCAGGAGGCATAAGGGTGGGTCTCATTTGAATTCATCAGAGATTCCAGAGACAGATCTGCCTTAGATTAATTCAATTAAAACACCATCCTTTAAAATATATGAATGAGTTTCAACTGATGATGAATCAGTAAATCTACAATCTACAGCATAACTGATATTAAAAAGGAAGTCAAGGTTGTAAAAAAAAAAAAAAAAAAAAGCCTGTGTTGAGTTGGCAGGTCTGGCCAGTGCTTATCTCAAATGATGGAACGATGTTTTGTGGCGGTTTCATTGTTGCTGAAGAGCGTGTGTCTGCAGAGATAGCAGGAAGTCAGACGTCACCGAGTGTGTTTGACTAAGACGCTGTGCGTCAACAGCTCGTCCTTGATGGTCCGCCTGACAGCCTGCCGCGCGCTGTCACACTCACCGAAAAGTGCTGTACGGCTCCCACATGCAGTAATTAGGCTTGTGAATGGAGCCGCTGAATGGTGGCAGCTTACCTAAAACCAATGTGGGCCAGTTCGCTATCCTCGCCTTCAAGCCCTGGTGGAATATCTCATGTAAAAACATGATGGTTTCACTGCGGAAAAGGAGAAGATTACACGTCACTTTTTTGATCTGTTAAGTTAATATAATTTGCTTCTTCTATGGCACTGCTCCACAGAACACTATTTGACGTCTATATATTAAGACACAACTAAACACAAGTTAGTAAGGAGACCACTCTGCTATTCGCCCAAGTATTCTCAGAGGAGAGGTGGGTCTTCAGTCTGTGTTTGAAGACAGCGAGCAACTCTGCTGTTCGGACACCCATGGGAAGCTCGTTCCACCACTTTGGTGCCAGGACAGAAAAAAGCCTGGACGCTCGTCTTCCATGGATTTTGAGGGATGGCGGGTCGAGCCGAGCTGTACTTGAAGCTCCAAGGGCTCTGGGTGCGGATCGGCTTTTGACCATTGCCATCAAGTACGGAGGGGCTAGTCCATTTTTGGCTTTGTAGGCCAGCGTCAGGGTTTTAAATCTGATGTGGGCAGCTACGGGAAGCCAGTGAAGAGAACGCAGCAGTGGAGTCACATGGCTGAATTTAGGAACATTGAAGACAAACACACTCACACACCTGTTCAGGAAGATGCTGCTGACATCGTCATGGCTTATGGGAGGTTTCTTAGAGCTGGCTGCCATGCGTAGTGGCCTCAGGAAGCAGTTGACCAGAATGGAGAGTTGGTGGACGTACTCGGTCTCAGCCTCCACCATGTTGAAGACGATCTGGTTCCTCTTCCTCATGCTCTCGGCGTGGGGTGAGCAGATGTAGTCCTGGACAATGATCTTCCACTTCCTACGACACAGCCAGCCTCGCATGAAACTCTGCACCTATCATACAGAGGTCATACAGGCCAGAGGTTAAACAAGTAACCATACAACTCAATACTTTTACCATTATTTTAAAGCATTACAGCTTCTACCTTAAAGATTTCAGATCCTCTACGCTTGGCTCTTCTATTTAGATGTCTCTAAAGGCCTTTATTACATAGATCGGGTGTGTCTGTCCCAATAATTTTCAAAATGATTGTTTGTGTCACATTATCCCATTGATCTCATACATGTATTGCTTGTATCATGTACATGTATCACTAAGCCTTTAGATGATGAAAATCAAACTGCTGGAAATGGGAATTGGGGTGAATGATAAAATTAGAATAAAACAAAGTCTGGTGTGCATCCTCTGTGTACATACTCCATTGCTTAGGTGCCTATGCTGTATTAAATGGGAAAACCATTCACTCTGGTCCTTTATAAGAGCCCTTATATTGACCAGTTTTTGTTTCCTAATTTAACACATTTGACTCAGTTAATTAAGCCTTCAGCTGCATATGAATGGGAGAATCAGGTGGATCTGATTAGATCACCAGAGGTAAACAAATGAAGAATCAGATAACTGTACACTGTCACTGTAGCCATTTAGTCAGGTAGGGGCTGTAGTGTCCTACCGCAGGTCAAAGGTTTCAGGAAATTGATATGGCATTTGGTACCTTCTTAATTTTCTTGATATCTGGGTCCTCCTCCTCCTGGTAGACTTGGTAAGGACGCATTCTCTCCTTGGTTTTGTTCAAGGCTATGATCTTCAAGAAAAAAAAAAACAAGTATGATGATTTTTTCTAACATAGCCTCCTCAATGACAGACAGCACAAAACACCTCACTTAAGGAGTCTAGTAGTCTGTATTAATAGAAACAAGACTGCACTTGACTTTTTCCATCTGTTGTAAAGTCAAACACAAACAAAGTAGAAATGAGGGCTTAGTGTAGTATTGCGTAGCCAATATTACTAATTTTTTATACAGGTAACTGGTATCTTTTTATACAGGTACATATCTATGACAAAGTAAACCATGTTTCATTCACCTACTACTTAGACAAAAGCAACTCACCACACAAGTGGGGTTACATTTACATTCACATCATTACACACTCATATCATTCACAAATCAAACACATCAAGTTTACCAACCTAAATCAACATAAATATCTACATCAAAATATTAATATACAATAATATGATTTGTAAAAAACATATAACAGTTTTTTATATATATATAAAAGAGAGGCAAATATCATCAGGATAAAATGGAAATCTATTTTATTTTCATAATAACTAATTTTATGTTCTTTCACTAATGTGTTTAAATGCAGACTGCATGGCTAGATGCATGATCTGTGGCAATGGGACCGAATGGCACACCTAAATTCAGCGTTGAAGAAGTGTGTCTCAATGCTTTTGTGCATTTACCGCACATATTTTAAGGGGTCATCTAAAATGAATGAATTGCTGGTACCTATTCTTCCAGCACCTGGGCACCCTAAACGCTTTCCTCAGGCAACAGTTGGAAGGTCTGGATAATTTTGTCTGTAATTAATTTGATCTATTCTGTACCCCATAGTATGTATCTCATATTGATTAAAGTTAAGAATCCACACAGTTTCAGAAACCATTACACAAAATAAAACCGGTTCAATTGTGACTGGAAAACCAGCCACTGCTATACACAGCAGTCAGCCAAGATGGATCAGCCTGCGAATCATTTGTGCTGATAATTACTTGATTCAGAATGGCACGCAGTCAGATAGCACCAGGGCCTCATATACACGCTGGCCTCAATGAATATTCAGTTTGTCAGGAATGTGGGTCACTAAGAGGCTGTGTGGGTGCTCTCACAGCAGATAACCATCTCACTTCCTCTCCACACACACAATCTCCTCTCTTCATTCAGCAGCCAGCATCAAATGACTGTCTTGCCAAGCCTTTACCAGCTATGCAGTCTGTAAGCAAATTATGGCTTAAAGGTCCTTTGGGCCATCGTTTCACGGGGACCAGTCAGTCACACACACTGCTAGCATAAAGTAACTATAGCACGTGACAGGCTGTTTGAACGAGGCATGGTTTATTGGGGGTTGGGAACAAAAATGAGCGAACAGAAAACACAGCGCCTTTGGTAGCAGTTTTTAGAGGGACAACGATTAATCACAGATTGTTTTGCATAAAAATTAGGTGGCTTAATAACCTGCCTCTAACATTTACTCTAACACTGATTTGAGCCCTAAAACCTCAAACACAAACCTCAAACACTGCTGCTAATTTAAAATAAATCTAGCATAACCAAATCCAGGCTGAAAAACATGCCATTTTTACATACACCAAGCCCACTAGTAAATGTCAAAATTATAAAACGTGACTTTGGGAGAATATGGTGTTGTTGATTTTAGAGAGCAGCACATCACCAGTAGACTCTGCTAGTTATGGGAATACAGGTTGCTGTGAGAACCAGACTGCAGCTTTTCCTGGGTCAGCGTCCACAGTAGGGAAGCTCAAACCTGGCCTGCAATGAAGCAACAGCCAGGGAGAACAAACTGGGATCCTCGCTAGGCTAAAAGCTATTGCTAGCCAATGCTAGCTTTTACCATCTTTTCAGTCTAATGTTTGCTCAGCTGACTACCAAACTAGAGCTAAACACACATCAGAAAGAAATAAGGACTAACTTTTTGTTTTTTTACCAGCAAGAATCAAGAAAGTCAAGTGAGTGCTAGGCTAAAAGCTAACCAGCTACAATGTCTTCAGTTTGCTAACAGCACACTGTGTTGAAAGGACAGCTTTCTGGTAAGAATTACAGTATTTTTGTTAGCTTATAATTTTTTTTCACGAGGCAAAAAACTGGGTTGTAAACAGGCTTATAACATTGCGTTTGAGCATTTTCACCCCATCCAAAGTCCCATATTTACTATCTATACATTATAGAACAACTAAAAATACTGAATAAATGCACTCTTTTAAATGCATATTTAATGTTCATACTGAATACTGCTAATGGTGTTTTCTGTTTTTGCTACATTTACATTCATGGTGGGAATGTTTCCAAACATGGAAAATATCATTTTATATTTATTTTTAATTCTGATATTCAGCCTACATATATCACACTGAAACTGACTTCTTGCTGCTGTAGAAGTCCATACATGTATGGTTCAGGTTCAGGTTGAAAAGGCATCCCTCATTGTTGTACATCAGAATTAGATACCTAGCTAGCTTGAAAATATGCTTGCATTAAGAACATGGACATGTAGTGGAAATTCTACCCATTTGAGGCTAAAATCCACCTACACTGTGTGCTCTCCTTCTAAAGAGAAGTATTAGCTTTGTCATGCACACAGCAGGCATTGGCTTTACTAAACCACATGTTTCTCGGCTTTGCCCTGACATTTGTTCAGGAGTGAGCAATAGCATATTACTGATCCTATAATGCAAATAATGGGACTTGATTTCTGTTCCCATGGTGCATGAACTAATCCAGCGAAAAGGGTAATTCCCTAGTAGCACCAAACTGGAAAATAAAGGTGTACAACATAGAGGCTACACCATATCTCACTCTGCCTGTCACAAAAAAAGAGAAGATTTCAGTAGCACAGAGCTGGATATAAATAAAATATCCAAAACTCTAATATTAATACGGGAACGATACTGTGTTTCTATATGATCTTATGCACAACAAACCAGAAGTGGCTGCGGCTTTAGGTAGCATTGAGTGTGGGGTGCTGACGGTAATTAACTAGGAAGCTCTGACGTTAATAACATGCATATGGTATGCAATCAGAAATGTAGATTCTGGAACTACCATTCATATTCAATCTAATCTGATTATTATATATTATCAGCAATAAATTTGTATTTCACTAACCCAGCTCTCACGCCAGACAAATGATAAAAATGCTCTACAAGGAAGTTGCCACGTGCTGGTGCTGGTACATTTTGATAAAATATGGTTGTTATTGTTCGTGCCGCCATTTGTGCTGACCAAAAACGAAAGAAAGGTTAAAACCGTCTTTGGGTGAGGTCGTGGGTGGGTATACAGACTGAGGTGAGAGGTATCATAGCACATATTGGAGGCTACCCTCCGAGACAGATGTTGGCTTCTTGTTGGCTGACACGAATTTCCATTCCACCTTAAATGGTGCTGCACTATCATGTACATGTACTAGCATCAGAATGTAGCGGCTATATCATTTAAGGTGGAATGGAAATTCATTTCTCTCATTTCTCTCTCCAACTGACGACTCAGACGGACAAAAGAATCTGCAGACTTGAGCCAACCAGCTCAGTTTAGGGCTACAATCAATGTAAAAATTGTGTAATAATAATGGGCAATATATGAAATGCTGTGGTCAGGAGCAACAGGCAATTGGACAAGTCTGCAACTGCTCGATGATCTTGAGATAATGTGTTTGCTACCTTAAATTAACTGAATTTCGATACCCAGCTCTAGCAGTGCAAGAGTTTTACAGCATTGTAAGCTACTTTGTATCCGCTGTATCAAAACCTCATTACCAATAGAACGCTCAGAGTTGTTGGACTGATATACGGTAACATCCATCTACATTATGAGATTAATCTACATTATGGGAATGATCCCATTTTGGAGACAATGTGACTATGATAAACTTTATCCAGACAGCCCTTGTAATTAGTTAATCCAACTATTTTAAAAGTACATGCATTGCTGATACAGGCATTAGACTGCACACACAGCATATACAATCTCCAAAGAAAAGCACTGGAGCAGCTGCATTTGAGCATAAGGCCACCATGTCCAGTGCATGTCCATGTCAAGTCGGCTAGAGGAATATAAAGCCTCCCAGCATTAATCAATCTCTGGAGTAATGAAGCTCCATCCAGTATCTATGGGATGTGCTAGAGAGTGTGTGTGTGTGTGGGGGGCTGATGCCACCTACACAATCAAATCCTAGCAGCAATGTCCCAATATCTAATGTAAAGCTTTCCCAAAAGAGTCGAGACTGTTACTGTTGTAAAGGGGGGCAAACTGTCCTATGGCATAAGTGTTAGATGAGATGTCTACCTAACTTTTGACATACAGTGTAGCTTGATGTGACAGTGTAGACAGCCTTACACAATGTTAAAGCAAAAGGCTTTACATGTTAAAATGTTTCCACAAAGCTGGGTCTCTTAACTCCTCAAAACCCTCGGATTTTTGTAATTCCACTGGGTGAATAACAGATCAGATTTGGTGTCAACACAGGAAAAGCCTCTCACAACAAGAAATGATACAGTCAGGAATATGAGAGTGCAAACACAAACCAGTGAGCAGGCGAGTACAGACTGACCCCATTACACCGCCAAGGCTGACCCAGTGAGCGAACGGCTGATGTACCTCTGCTTTGAGTCTTTCAATTTCCGTGTCCTGGTCCTCCAGCTGTGTGCGCAGCTGATTGGCTGCCACCTTCTCTGTCTCCACGATCTGCACCAGGTGGATGTACTTCTGCATGAGCACTTCGCGCTCAATAATGATGTCAGAGTAGCTTTGTGGAGAGAAGAGGAGTAGATACTTTTGAAGCATACTTTACATTACACACATACAGTACATTGCATAATGCAGTAAGTGTAATGCACCAAATCAGCTTGCAGCATGGCATTGAATCCAGTGTCATTTCTTGACATTGAAGCAAATGGAATATTGTGGGAATGCACTGATATGGCCAAAGCGGGGTGTATGATGATGATGGCAGGATTTGCATTACAGAGACCTACACGGATCACAGAGACACGTATTTCTGTACAGATACAAACACAGTAAAATAAATACTATTTTGGTATTTAATGAGGCTCCAAAATGTCAAACTGTGCTTATCTTGAATAATGAGTAATTCAGTACACGGAAGTGACATACCATGAAGCTCAAATATTATTTTCTATTCATTGTACAGAAAATCTCACATAAACAGAGCTGTAAAATTTAGACCCTCAGAGAGGAGACTATGGTGTTGCTGACAACTGTAGTCTGAATCAGTCTTCGCACGACTTTGCATCGGTAAGACGGGAGGTCCGTTTATCACCACCAGACTCCGCTAAGTATCGGGAAAACAGGTTGCCACGTGACTGTGGATCGCCCTTGTGATCGTGGATGTTCTTGTGCCAGTGTCCACAGAGGCCCGTGCAGTGACGTAACCCAGCTAATCAGAGCACAGCACATCAATTTATTCACAAGGCCACTCTTAAAGGGAAAACAAGCATGTTTCATTCTGGGGAAAAATCATTTAGTTGTAAACAGGCTTTTAAAACCTGCATCTGGTCAATTTTAACATATTTACTCTTTATACATAAAAGTCTTACCAAATGCATTGTATTGCACCTTTAAAAGTCGTCAAGTAGTCAAGAGTCACCTGAACATCGCGCTCTTCTGAAGTTCAATAAACGTCATCAAATATCTGCCAGATGTTGTTGTTTTTAAATCAATTGTCTGTTTAGACCAATATGACTGGAGTAATGCCAGCATGTGAAATAAAAGAACATATTAATAGAGCAATTCAGTAAAAGTTACAGTTGTAGTATACTGTTATCTTTCATTTGGAATGTCACTCAAACTTCACCTGCTGTCGGCATGCTTAGCCTGATGCCTGCTAGGGTGTTTTGACTGATATTCTTTGACTGATACTTATATGAGAGCTGTGACATGACAGTGTGTTTCTTAAGACTTACTGAAGACTTACAAGGCATGATCTGCCTACCTGCCTGCATTTTAGGACTCCACTCTCCAGAACATGTTCAATAGCAAGTTTTTAGAACATATCACTTATGCTACGTCCAATAAATGTAGTATGAAAGGCCTGTATTTGGGCACATACATATTTTTCGTTTTTCAATTTAAGCTTTGAGGTAAATTAGTTGGATTAGTTAGTGGTTAGTGTTGGATTTCACATAACCCATAATGTTGCCAAGTTCAGTTATGGGCTCTGAGTGGCTCAGCAGTCGAATGCACTACTACTATGATCTGGGGGTCATTAGTTTAAATCCCTAGCCATGCCACATTTGGCTGTGCTCTCTCCGGGTGGGTAGATGGCACCCTCTCCCCTCATCACTCTTAAAGCAAAACTGGCTGGCACACGCGCCTGTCAGCTGGTGTGGTGGAGCTGGGGACCCGGTGCTCTCCAAGCGCTTCGGCTGCCTGATGACGCAGCCAGTTGCCGGAGTCACATGCATTGGAGGAGACGTGTTCTTACTCTCCTAGTGCCGGGAGCACTGCAAGTGCTAGGGGGAGGTACTAAGGGTGGCTTAATTGGCAGTGTCAATTTGGAAGAAAAAAAGTTTAGTTATGTTGAGCTGTGGGAGAACAAGTGCCTTGCTATGGTTTGTAATAAACAAATAATTACATTAATCAGTTTTTTTTAATGAGCAGTAAATGAGTTTTGCCTCACTAGGGGTTATTACTGCAGTAAACCGGTTGACTGGTATTAAGCAGTTATTAAGAGTGCTATATATGAGTAAATGCAGATTTTTTAAGCATGTTTATGTCTAATCATAGAAATGTCACCAAGTATTTATATAGTGATGTAGCGGTCTGACAGAACTGTGCATTACTGCTCTGTTTTGTTTCTGCTTGGGGCTGAAGATCATAAGCCGGTGGGCCAGCGGTGGGAGCACGTAGGGGTTAGCCTCACTGCTCACGACCACATCTGTTCAAGAGTAACCCGCTAATCCTCGTCATTCCAGCGGATCGCGCCAGTGACGCAACCCAAATCGCTACAAACGCTACAGCCCCACTTGTATAAAGAGCCTGTCTGAGAGAAGCTGCCAAGCATTGAGAGCCTCACATCCCAGATGGCCTGTGAACGCATGTGTGTGCGTGTGTGTGTTGTGTATTTTGTGGACACTGTCACTGTATCCCTCCTGTCTGTCTTTCACTTTGCAACTGATCAAACTAAAGTAAGAAAAAAAAGAAAAAGAAAAAAACACTGTGACAAACAGATCCGTCTTTGATAAACTAGCTGCCCACGGGGGAAACCTGCAATAACAGTGTCTTCTGCAGCAGTTAATTGTTTTTGCAGTGGTGCTTTCTCGAGAGTCCAAGGGAGAAAGGAACAACAGAGCTGTCAAGCTCAGTGCTGTTTATTAGGTGCGGGGCTGCTTTGCAGTGACAGCAGTTAACGCACACTGCGCCTAATAGTGCGCTTGGATTCCTCTTCTTTGAACTGTTCTGGGCCTCATCATTCGCTAATCTTGGGAGTGAAGTCACACTGAGGCTTGATCAAACTTATATTCATGAGTGTATACACCAGTGAGCTAAAACATAATGACCACTCACAAGTGAAGTGAACAACACTGATTCTTGGTTCTCGTACACTCTTTAAAAACAGGTGAAAACAAAAGGTGCTTCAGATGGTTCCTTGAGGGAAGCAAAACCACGGAAAGGAAAAAACACCTTCTTCATCAAAAAAATATGTCACTAACAGATGTTTGAGCGTGAAGAACTTTTTAAATAACCTTCACTTGATGCACTTGATGCAAACATGGGAATCAAAAATGGTTGTTATATGGCATCACTTTAATAACCATTTGAAGCACAGGCTCGAAGGAATGTTTTCAGGCACATTGAGCGGGCAGGTTCATCAAGGTTTCCTTTCTCTGCCTTTTAATCGAACTCAGCTGGTCGTTTAACTCGCAACTACAATAGGCTTCTTTTTTGTCCACCTGTTTTCAGAGCGTGATTTCACCAAACAGTGAGCTCCCACACATTTCTTTTCTGCTGTTAAAGAACACTGTAAAATGATAGCTCTGGATTCCTGCCTAAACTTTTTTGTTTGAACAATCAATCGCACAAAAGCTCTTTTACATTTTTTGTTTTTAGCTGCTTTCACACCGAAAGCTAATGGTGCCCCATAGTCAGTCTTTTTGCCACTCAGTGGGCTTCTACCGACTGTGATATCATATGCATACCCTCTGGATCTCATGTATATACAGTCTGACTGACCTGCCTGATAATTCGGCTCCCAGTTACTTTAAAACACTGCAGTAAAATCACTTCATGTATGATGTGTGTGTACAAATTCTGAACTGATGAATGATTTTATAGTGTTGTGAATGTGCGGTGATTACATTTGTGTAATAGTTTTGTTTCTAACCAGCCATAACTGAAAAGGTTGCAGAGTGTCAATAATGTTTTCCTAGAGGACACCAGAAGACGCTTTGCTAGAACACAGCGGTATAAACAAAGCCACTATGTATGTAAGTATGTAAGTAAGAGTTTTGTACATAGTTGGGTTAAAAAATGTGTCACTACATATTTCATTATGCACTTAAAGCTGCATTCTTGCCTACTAGTCACTTGTCCTCGTGGCATGCTTTTCCAGTCAACTGTCATGGCGGGGAAACCCCACCCCTCTGCCTGAGAACTGAGTGTTTTAACCACCACAGTAATATAAGAGCGCATGTTGAGTTTGTACAGCAGGACTGGGTGTTTGCAGAGCATTGGCTGGGTGTTGTTTGCGTTTGCATACTTGCATTGACTTTGAGCACTGATGTTTCTGGCCTAAGGCATATCACAGGTGCAAAATGTAAGAATATAATAGTAGTATTGTCTGTATCATGCGGAGCACACACACACACACACACACACACAACCCTTGTGTACCTGGCCTGTTGGATGACCTCCACCCATTCGTCGCACTCCGTTTCCTCTTCAGTGCGCAGCTCCAGAGGTTTCTGGCCATCGTGGCCAAACACAATGAGGAAATAGTGCTGTGGAAAGACAAACACAACCTCAGCACACATGAAGGAAAGCATAGTGACTAGAACAAATCACAACGAAGTTACACTGTTTACACTGTTGCTCCACAAAAAAATATAATCTGGTACTAATGCATGATAGCTAGTAGAGGCCTGTTAGCATTGTGCACATAAGGACCCAGTTTCCAGTATTATGTCAGTTCAGCGTGCGTTATATAGTGCAAAATTGGTACACTGATTAAGACTTTGTAATTCAGCGGACGTCCACAGGACAAAACGTTTCAGGTTTGGAACCTTTATTCTTTACCACAAGGCGTGATAGTGGCGATATTCCAAAATCTCATTTTTATTTCTACAGAAATTCAGAATAGACTTAAGTTTTTAAGACTTAAGAGTTCTTAATGCAGGGGAACATCTTTATTAGATAATATATCCTCATTTAGTGTTTAAGCTGTTTTTTCCCCCCTCAAAGCTGTTTGTCGGGGTTGGTGATTAAGTTAGTCACATCCTTTTAGTGTTCTGTGTGGAGGACTTACAGTAGCAAAAAGGATAAACATATTATGCTCTATTAATCTCTGATGGGTGATTGGTGCAAACTTGTTTTGACAGCTAAACTTACTGCTGCAGCTGAATGGCTGTGGCTGCGGAGGGCTCTCTGTGCAGCCAGCGCATCCCTCTCTGTCCTTGAAAGCATTCTGTTGCTAAGGAAGCCCACTACAGCGATGCTGTAATCGCATTGTACACCACTGCAGTACATACTTCACCAGAGACCTTGTCAGGATGCGCTATTCAGAACACTGGCATTTTTATCACGTAAAAAAAAAGAAAACAAAAGTAAAGGACTGACGGCTATGAGGAACTACACACGAAAACCATAACGCAAACAGCTGCACTGATGCACTGTAGAGGAGAACAATTAGATAACGAAGCAGACAGAGAGCAGGGAGGTGGCGGTGGAGTTGCAGCCTTGTTGTTTCCAGGCAGCTGAAAGGGTCAGAGAGGAGAGGAGAGGCCCAGAGGCAGCCAGCCTGAGAGATTTTAAATAGATCTAGTGAGGGTTATGTAAGAACTCTCATGCATGTCTGCGCTCCAAAACAGTAAACCATTAATCCCTTGAACTTGACTTCAGACACGGAGAAGTACAGGTGTATGTATACACACACACACACACACACACACACACACACACACACACATACTTGGAGGCAGTGTAAACTAACACTTCTGATTATACTGCTATATACTGTAATTGTGTCATGCCATTGGTCTACACTATATGTCCAAATGTTTGTGGACACCCCTTTTAATAATCGCATTTGGCTACTTTAAGTGGAACCCATTGCTGACACAGATGTGCAAATGCACACAGCTTGTCTAGTCCCTTTAGAGAATGCCAATAGAATAGGACTCTCTGGAGCAGATAAACATGAATTGACGTGGGCTGGAGGGGCATAAAGCCCCCCAGCACTGAGCTGTGGAGCAGTGGAATTAGCTCAGGAACAAGCTAGGAGAATACCAAGGTCTTATTTCGGTCAAACTACAGCTAATGAGTAAAACAGCTAACCAATAATATGCTAACCATGAGCTAACTGCAAACTAAAGCACTCACTGCAAACTAATAAGGAAAACGGGAACCATCACGCTAATCACAAGCTAGGGTCACATAGCCAGGGTCACATAGGCAGCTAGATTTTGTGTCTCCAATGAAAAACCTGTATCTCCAAAATGGAGACTTTATAGGAGAAGCCAAAAAAGTTCTTAAAAGGTCTTAACTTAACTTGAATGGATGTTAATGTAAAATAAGAGCTTATTCCAAGTTCCCTGAGAGCATTTCTATTTATATCCATCCAGAATTATTTACACAGTGTGCAGATAATGTACAGGGCTCGAACTAAAATATATTGTTGGACCCCTGTCCGTATTCAGCAGTACACACTAACATTTACAAACAATTCTTCAAAGAAACATCCTGTGAAAGAATTCTTTTTGCACAAGAAGTACTTCTTCTATGGCATCCCTCCAAACAACCCTATTTGGCATCTTTGTCTTTGAGATTGTACTGTTTTCTTAGCCTGTCTTCTTAGCCTTAAATGGCTGCAGTGCTGAATAGTTTTTTTTATACCTTCAGACATCATCCAAGTTCCAAAGTGCTGCCACTGTGTTTACATACTGTCCCTGTTCTGTGATACAGTGATGGTGTGGCTGCCTTGGATAGAGGTTGAGACATCAGTGAGTCGTCTTTGGTAGAGGCTCACTTCTGCTGCTGGATCAGGCTCCCGACTCTGCTCTTCCAATGTATAGTTAGGTAACACTGATATGTAATCCCACACAGTGCAACCTGGCATCACATAAGAAGGCTAGTCCTGGCCTGCTTGCACACAGTGCAATGTGTATTTTAGTTCAAAGAGCAGAAAACAAGGATGCACATACTTGCTGGATGCTTGATCTTTTTTTTTATGCAGTTGCTGTGTGGTTTTCTTGTCTTCCCCTAGCATTACCTTTGTCCGATATTACTGAGAATTCATTTGTTTGTCTGTAAATGTTTCGGCACATGGACTTTTAGCCCTTGGAGCCCTGTATATGTTTAAACGTCATGCTGTTTGATGTACTGTTCTCATGCATCAGTCGTGCAACACACAGGATGCTGGACAACAAGGGTGATGCAACATTGAAAAATCCAGCATGTGAGTGCAGTTTAAATAGTGTAAAGATGACTCAGAGAGAAGTGGAATTTAACCCTGGACTTATAATTACCTTGTTTACTTGCAATACAAAATAGGTTTCTGCACGTTTTGAATTAGATGGGTTTTTTTTATCACAAAAATCAATACATTTAATTATATCCTCCCATATCCTCCCAGTTCAGCCTCGCTCCTTAAAGCTGAAGTCAGTGTAAGTCAGTCAGTCAAAAGTCAGTCAGAGAGTTACAGACCCTACTGCTCTTGAATGATGCATAATGCAAGGCAGCCAATCATAAAATCCAATACAAATTTAAGAGATATCTATTAACTAAATGTAAAAAACAATTTCATACACTGTATGTCTAAAAATATCCAGCCATCCCTTCTGAATATTGCACTCCACACTCTACACGTTCTACTTTTAGCTGTGCGATTAGTTTAGTTTGTACCATCTCCATTGAAAATCATTACCTATAGAACAGGACCCCTAAAAAACATCTGCTCATGAGTCTAAAGTCACCATGCCCAATGCCAGGTACTGGCTAGAGGGGCATAAGGCACCCCAAGCATTGGTCCATAGAGCAGTAGAGCTACTATCTCTTTAATTACTGTTCTTTTTAAAGAGCTGGCATGACGTTCATGATCCAGAACGAAATCAGCTAACATCAGTACCAGCCGAATTCACTTTCTGGCTTCGAAGCTCTGAATGGCCCAGTGGACTAAGAAGCTGCCATTATAATCTGGGATCACTAGTTTCGAATCCCAGGTCATGCTGCTTGCCATCAGCAGCCGGAGTCAGAGAGAGCACAATTGGAGTTGCTCTCAGAAGTGGGTTGAGAGCACTTCCTCCCCACATCGCTCCTACTGTGATACTGATCAGTACAGCCATCTGTTAGCTGTTGTATCAGAACTGGGGAGCCACGGTTTTCTCAGCACGCTGACCACAGCGCCACTTTGAAAAGAGGTGGTGGCTGGTTTCACATGTGTCGGAGGAGACATGGGAGTCTTTACCCTCTGTTGGGGGAATAGCTAGTGATGGGGGCGCTCACAGGAACGGGAACTGGGTAATTGGCCTTCCATATTGGGTAGAAAATGGGGTAGAATTAGGATATTTTTAAGATATTTTTAAAAATCTAAGAAATGTTTCGACATCTAGTGGAAAGCCTTTTTGAAAAAGTATAGGATGTTACTGCAGGGAAGTGGACAAACTCTCGACTAATACCACTGATAGACACTGCCTGTTTGCAACGCCAATAGTTATTTCTACACTATTTACATAATAGTTACAGTTATTTATAGTTAACAGTCATTTATACAATCAAATAGTTATTTATACACTATCTCTATCTTTTGGTGAGACCTAAAGATCCTGAATGTTGCAGTAACTTAAACTGTAGGGGGGTAAAATGTCAAAAAATTACTTATGGTACAAATCCTCTGCAGGAGCCAGGACCTTTAGCTTAAGGTCACCTGTAGAGCACAATATGGCTTTGAGGGCATTTAGTCCCCATGTTAACAGGTGCCCTCACTTTCACACCATCACCTCTCCCTCAGGCCAGAATGACAATAGCTGATTCAACTCCTCCACAGCTGCAGCGAGGTGACCAGGTGTATTTATTTGCCTGGGAAATGGCCCCAGCCTGAACTCTTCATCTACTGCTCTCATGTTTTCAGCTCATTTCCTCTAAGTCATTTTTACCACAGGGTCATCACCCTCAGTGGGGTACCAGACAGGTTAATGTGTTGACTTTATATGGAGTATAGGGGTGTATAAGGGTAGGTTCTGTGAACTGACACAGCTGTGCTGTCCTTTTTGTATGTTTGCATTAGGGAAAGAAGGGGAGGTAGTATTTGAATCATTCTGACTGAAAAGAAGTTGTATAAATATTCTGTTACTTATAATTTTAATCTGTGTCCAGTGAAAAACATGTATCTTCAGAACAGCAACTTTACAGGAGAAGGAAAAAAACTGAAATTAAAAAAAATGGAGATACATGTTTTTTAGCAGCAGCAAGAAGATACATAGCACACATTGTACGAGTTAAAGTTTTAGAGGTAATTATTTAGTATTTATTTAATACTGGGCAGCTCTGCTTTCATAAATTCCCACTACACTGTTACATAGACCTTTGAGGTTAAAGTGTTACAACTATGGTCAGGATCATGACCATATAAACTGGGTTTATGGACTACATATACTAATTAGTATAATTTTTTTCGACCACAATTTCAATATTTTGTTAAAATTGGCGAGGACATGCACTGGGCGATATGACCTCAAATAAAAACAATGTAATGTAGTGGAATTATTTTTAATGAAGTGGATTCTTCACACCAAGTTCGGCGCGTCTTTTGCTGCCCGTGCTCCATAAACAGGGCTAGAAATTCCATAGCTCTCAAATTTCCAAACTCTGTTTTCCTCTTTTCCTTGTCTGCTTGTGCTCTCCTAACTCTCCCTCCTCCACACAAGTGCTTATTAGTGAGGGAAGCTAAAGTTTGTGGTTCTTTGTGGAGATAAACAGACTAGGATGCGACTAGGTGGCTGTAAAGTTTTCACCACCATACCCTATGACAGATGATCTGGTCAGCCTGATTTTAAGACCTTCATACATACAATAAATAAAGCAGGCTCTAATAGAATCACAGCGTTGCTTTTCTTCAGTGACAGACTCAGTTCTGAATGTCAGTTTCAATAATTTTATAGGTAAAGGTGCACGTATTTGTTACTGTACAGCGAAATTTGCCCTCTGCATTTTACCCATCTGTGGTAGTGAACAGACACACAGACTAGTGAACTAGGGGCAGTGAGCACACACACACACACACACACACACAGAGCTGTGGGCAGCCAACTCCAGCGCCCGGTGAGCAGAGAGGGTGAAGGGCCTTGCTCAAGGGCCCAACAGTGTCAGCTTGCTGAGCCCTTTAGTAAACTCCTTTTTAGGGTGCAAAGATGCCCAAGCATTAAACCACACCTTCTGATTGAGAAGGCAGGTAGTGCAGCTGTAACTAGAGGCGATAACAGTCAAAACTATTGAGAAATGACATAACACATTTATAAACATGTCAGCCATGTGTGTTTGTTTTCCTCCCTCATCCTCTGAGGAAATTACAGGCCAAATTATTTACAGTTTTTTTTGCTGAACAGGTGGTCTGAATTTTAGTCTCATTGGGTGCATATCTCTGTGCTGTCCAAAGCAGATGTTTTCTCAAATTGGGATTTTTTTTGTTTTCCCACTTTTGGGCACCATATTTAGTTTGCAAGCACACATGTCAATCAGAGAATATCCAATAGATATTAAACACTTCTGAATTGCGAAATGAATGAAATTATTCTGTTTTTTCAGACATGTGAATGTGAATGTGTCCAGAGTTCAGGTATTGCAACGTCCCTACTGGGCCTACAGCAAAAAGACTCAAGTCATTAGTATTTTGTCTAATTATTTATTTAAGCATTATTTCCTTTCTCATTACGATGCATCAGTGGGCCGCTCCACATTTCTACAAAACCAAGCCACATTACAGAAACCAACTTAACCAACTTCCTCTAAAAGATTGATGTTTTTAAACTCTTCTGAGCCCCTTCCAAATTTCCATTCCTCCAACAGATGCACTCTGCTGCCTAACCAAGCACTTCACGCTTTCCACTTCTCCTGTATTAGCCTGAGTGAGTGAATTCCTAACCCATTTCTTTGCACACACACCATTCAATTATGAAACGATAGTGGCTTTAACTGAACTGAAAAAGGCAGGCATGTTATATATATAAATATGTTAGTCAGTTCACTGTATGTATATATACACAGTCACAAATACAACCGCATTGTACATTACAACACTGCTACATCATTGTCCAAAGGTTGCACTGCTTAGAGTTTCTCAGCAACACTGACACAACCGCCTCTTGCTCATTACACTACCTTTTGATAACTTTCCAAAATTTCAATCATATTTTATAGGGTGGGGGGGTGGGGGGGTAGACCCAAGAGCAGAGCTCCTGGTTTATTTATTTATTTTTAACAGGGAGATAATTAAATAAACTGAGAAATGGGTAATCAGAAAGGTGAACAAGGATGAGTGGGTGTGTTTTGCTTAGAGTGCTGGAAGCTAGGTTCAAACCAGCAACCCACTGAACCAACTGAAGGGCAGTGTGTTACAACTGCACTACAGGGGAGGTATGAAAAGGGGTTTAGTTTCTTTTCTATTTCTTTTGTACTTAGTTTTCTTTGTCTTTTCTCTCTTTCTTTCCGTTTCTTTTCTTTCGTTCTTTCTAGTCTAGTTCTAGTATCTTTACCGCTTTACCACCTTCCCCTCTTCAAAGGCGCAGCACTGAGCCACTGTTTGGGAGAGCTTTTACGCAAAGCCTAGCAGGTGTGTCTGATCAGCTGTAATTAGCGCTGGGACTTCTGGGAAATGACGTTTTCAGAGCTTAGTACACTGCATTGGTCCACCTGCTGGTGGCAGTGTGACTGAACCCTTACATCATGTTCAATTATTCAGTTTCCTGCAAAACGATGGTCACCGGCAAAGGAAGCTATTTGATCAATGTCTAAAAGGGCAGGACAATAGGGTACTGGGTGAGAGGTGGTAGCATCTCGGAAACTGCTAACTTTGTGGGATGTTCTAGAGCCACCATAGTGAAGGTGTACCGAGAAAGACTTCTCACGCATTAAGTGCCTCCCAATGGCATGACAATGGTGCCCCACGAGCCACTGATGCCAAAGGGTAACGACAACTCCAGCAAGTAGTACAGAACAATCGATGCGTCACAATAGACCAGTTAACCTCTTTAATGAACTCGTTCTGTCACATAATACCTAAGTTCACACCACAACGTCTCGCTAGAGTCATCCCAGCCAAGGGTGGGGATTCCCATTATGAGAGAGGTGGTCATAATACTCTAAAACACATATCTATATATGTGACACACACACACATATACACACTATTCCTTTGTACTACTCCACTGTCCTAAGCTGGATAACAGGGGCAGTGAACCGTTCCGTAATGACGGGCGAGTGCTCCAGGCTCCATCACTACGTTGTGGGCTGGGGGGAGCCAACATCGGCTTTAACACCTCCCAGGCCACAAAGGCTCCCCTCTACAACTCGTGCTTCCGTGTATCCAGGCGAGTAATTTCAGCAGTACATTTGCCAAAGCTCACAGAAGGAGGGAGTGGAACAGTGAGAGAGACAAGAGTGTATGTGAGTGAGTGCGAGAGAGAGAGAGAAAGAAAGAGAGATAGTGAGAGAGAAGTGGAGATTCAGAGAGAGAGAAAAAAAAGAGAGAGAGAGCATCTCTTGCATAACATTTCTTAACAAATGTCGAACGTATTTTCAAACTCTGTCACTTTACCAGCGAATCCCATTTCCATGGCAACGTGGTCTTGAGAGCACAAGCTGTGTTTAATAATGCTTTTTTACTTCGCATCTTTATTCATTTACCTCCTCGTCATTATTCATTTAAGCTCCTTTCCTCTATTTATCCTTTTCATTCAGCGCTGATAAAGAGGAGCCCTTGCATAATGCAAAATATCAGGAGTTGCACAGTTTGTAACACTTCCATAGCTGTACACACAGCCTTCTCCATACTTCAGCATACAAATGCAAAGCCATGCACGAAGCTGACTCTTGGCTTGGTTATGATGGACTGTTGGGCTGCAGCACAGAAGAAGAGAAGGAGGAAAGGTCTAAGCTGGGCCACATGTTGCCATACTGCCAAAACTAACAAAAAAAAGCACTGCAGCAGCCGTATACTCTCTGGATATGATTAAATCCACCTGAAAGATTACAAAACAGAACGACAATATCTTCATTTTTAACAGCACTGGGTCGTGAGAAAAGGAGCTTGGCCCCTTAGTAATGGAGGGCTTTGGAAGCTGCCTGCTGCAGAATCAAACAGGCCCATGGCCAACACATAAGCATGCAAAGACCACAATGTCTGGACGATGAAGCCACTGCAGATTCAGTTTGACCACCCAGGAGAAGCAGATGGAACCGTTATTTTTTCTTTTTCTTTTCTGTCACAGCTTTAAGAGGCATACTCAAGAACCACACCACATTGCGCATAAGGGAAACATCTTTCAGCCTTGTATCAACAGTAACTTGTGACCCCCGCTCCAGTTTCTTGGCATTCATTGTACACTATATCCAAATGTTTGTGGACACCCCTTTTAGTAAACCCACTGCTGACACAGATGACACAACTGTGTTCTCTGGAATGATGGTGCTCCATCCACTATTTTCAAGATCAGGAGTTGGGAGGTTAAGGATGAGGTGGGGTGGCGATCATTCCAACATCCTCACCTCACTAATACTCTTGTTACTGAATGCAATCAAATCCTCACAGCAAAATTCTTATAATCTAGTAGAAAGCCTTCCCTGAACAGTAGAGACAGTTCCTCCAACAAATGCAGACTCTTTATTTCAGAAGAAACAATGAATGAGCAGGTGTCCCAATACTTTTGTCCATATAGTGCACCACCAGTTTGGAATCAAGGCAAGGGAAAGCATGTTTCAAATAGACACAGTACACTTAGGTTGACGGACCATAAAAACATGCTCAGGTGGAATTTACTGCTTTCAGTCCAGCCAGTCAATTTCACTCCTAGTTGCTCAGGTTCAATTTCAACTCCACAAAAGAAAAGTGGGCCCATGAGAGCCTAGAGCTGGAACTGTGGGTGTTATGACTCTTGCCTGGAGGACAGCTCCTGGCAAAATATGTCTTTTTAATGTTCAACTCCAACCAGCTTCTGCTACCTAAATCTGAACCATGACCAGCTTACCAATAAAAATGAAAAGTGGTACAGTTGATCGGATAGTTGTTCTGAGCTCAAATGCGGTCAGTCACCCAAAATATAGTGTCCATAGTTTGGTTCTTTAGTTTTGCACTGAAGCTAAAATCATAATATATCTAACAAATAATAATACCTCATCAATTAGCATTAATCTATCACATAAATCATGCCATACATAGTTAGAATCTAGGGATGCTCCTTTATCTCCCTCAAAACTAATTTTGAGAATATTAGATTGTACTATAAAATTGCCTGTTCGCAATTATGTTATTGCAATTATTTTCCACAGATGATGGAGGTCTATATGACATTTTGTGGCAACAAGCAGAATGTGAACTGGTTGCTTTGGGTTGAGGAAAAATAAATATGTGCGGAAGAAAGGAAAAATATTGTCACTGTCACAAAAATCTTGTACCTCCATTTTTGCTGTTCTTCACCTTTTTAATATAATATGAATCTCGCAGTTGTTCTTTTGTATCAAAAGTTCATGATGAACAGACCAATAGAAATGCTACAAAATGACTTGGAAAAAAAGGTTTTTACATCAACATCCAATGAAAGTTAAGTTATTCCTTTACCTGTAAAATTTATATTTTAGGGACACAAGGTTTTTGCATAACAGCAATGATATTCATTCAGTCACATCTGTAATAATGTACATTTTTGATAAGTAATGTTTGTGTAATTCTAATCTTAATAGCTCATACCTGATCACTGGTACACTATATATCCTAATGTTTGTGGACACCCCTTCTAAAGAATGGATTCAGCTACTTTAAGTGGCACCCATTACTGACACAGATGTGCAAATGCACACACAAACAGCTTGTGTAGTCTCTGTAGAGAAGTACTGCCAACTGACCTATGGGCACCATGCCTAATGCCAGGCGTGGGATAGAGGAATACAAAGCCCCCAGCACTGAGCTGTGGAGCAGTGGAACAGGGTTCTTTGGAATTAAATACTTTTGGGATGAGTTGGGAAGTTGGGATGAGGTTGGGTTGGGTGGTGATCATTCAACATGCGGGTCCCAGTAACACTTTTGTTGCAAAATTCAATCAAATCCTCACAGTACCTCTCCAAATTCTAGTAGAAAGCCTTCCCTGGATAGTAGAAACAGTTATTTCAACTAAAGCAAAAATAATCTTATTTAATACCCTTAATTACGAATGAAACAATGACTGGTTCATTGGACAGATGTCCCAAAACTTTTGTCCATACAGTGAACATTAAAAGTTATTAAAATAATGCTTTTGCTCTCTGCTGTTAAGACACCATTATTATATACTTGTTTTTTGTTGCTGTTGTTTGTTTTTTTGGACAACGACAATATGCTGATCACCAGCAAAACCAGCATATGTTTGCGTTTTAACCATGCTGGCTGACCATCTGAACCAGCACCAGACCAGAAAAAAAGTGGAATTCATGCTGGTCAAAGCTGTTTGTTACTGGAGGGAATTGTTCTAGAAAGACGTCATGTTGTAACAGTACAGTTTTATGGTGACTGTGACTTAGAAACAGTACTGAATGTGAACTGGCCAGGCTTGACTGAAATTTGACTTGTTTAAGGTCAGTGTCAGTGCCCTATTGTGTAAATATGATTTTGCATTTGAACTTCACTGTGAACAGGGGTTTAGAACTCATTGTTTGTAGAAATGAGAAGAACAAACCAACAAATTTATATAATACAGTTACAATCAGGAAAAAGCTCCATGATAGCATTCATGCCATTCATTGTGGGCCTAAGACCACTGTATGCAGCAATCCATGCTAACCATTAGAGGTGAATGAGATATAATGAGCTGATGTCATTACAGATGATGTCATTACAACATGACATCATCTGATTTTCCGGGAGACTTCACAGTAGACTACGTGGTTAAAAAGCTACTGCCCAAAAAGAGACAGGGGCTCTGAAAATAGCCTCGTATTATTAATAATTAAAAGCAGATGATGTTCAATCATTCCAGCTGCCTCAAAAGAGATATAAAAATGTCATCTTGGTGGAAATGGCTTGAGCTCTTAGGTTCATTTGCACTTAGCTCATCTGTTCAGCACCAAAAACACTGCTATTGCTAACTAACAACAAGCTGTGACTTTAGCATCTTTTAGCATTAGCACAAGTTAGCATCTCTCTTTAACAGCAGAAGGCGAGCAAGCTACTGCAGTGTTGTGATAAGATGAAGCCTGAGCACCAGCTGTGCCACGGCCACTGGCAAGCTCAGTATGACATAATTCACAATCTGGGGTGAGGGCGGTAATGAGAAGGCCAGTAGCTGTGCAGCTTCGAATGCCAGCAAGAAGTGCAGCGGGGTCATGTCCTGGAAATGCATTGGGTCAGTATTAAAAGACAGTTAGACTGGATTGTGCTTAAGACACACAATGTATTCTGGAGAGACATATCTTAGCCTGAGGGTGAGGGAAACAAAGCATTTGGCTAGTTTTGTTTAGCAGCTGCTAGTAGCATGTACACCATGGGCCTCGTAGGAGAAGGGACTTGAGGTACACCCACATTTTGACTGCACTGCACATTCATGCTGTGCTCAGTTTGCATTCTTTTCCCTGACACATGAAATGCTCAGACTATTTAACAGACATTACTTCTAACCATTCAACTGTGCACATATGATGTTATCCTATAACACACTTTATTATCCAGTGTACTAACGTACTTTTAGGCTAAAGGACAGGGGATGTTAACAAGCCAAATGTCTAATTTCAGTAAAGCTCAATAATTTTGGTAATTTTAGACAGAATGAGGTCCTGCATATCTAAGAATTGGCCATGAAAAAATCACCGACTTTCAGTACGGTTTTACATTGCTAGGGCCACATGTAGTGAGGGTTTCTATGGGTGAGTCAATACGCGAGATCGGTGCCAAATTGACATGCTAATTAAAATTTTCTTTCATGCCAAAAAAATCTGGTCTGAAGCGGACTGAGGCACTGCCACTATGACCGGAGGATTGCTGGTGTGATTCCGTGGTCATGCTGCCAGAGCCTGAGAGAGTTCTCTCCACATATCACTTCAGTGTGATGCTGGCTGGCATATCCGGCTATCCTGTGCATTCCTCTGAAAGCATTGGTTGCCCAGTGATGTTGCATAGGATTCAGTTTGAAAAGAGGAAGGGCTGGATAGCTCATGTGTCGGAGGAGGCATGTGTTCCTCATCACCCTCCCTACTCCACCCTTTCTACCTTTTTCTACCAATTTGGTACTGCCAATTATCCCACCCCTGATACATACATGAAGCCAGCCACTGCCTCTTTTCGAATTGCCACAGGCATTAGAAAGTTCCCCCCCAAAAAACATGAACATTTTTGTTCAACATGTTATGCTGGACAGGTCCAGTAAAGGACAGAGACAATAACTAATTCTCAGGGTTGAACAAAAGCAAAATTGACCAACTCTGCATCATAAAAGGCCGTCAAGATATTAGCTTATCTTCATCAACAGTGTATTCTTTTTTTGCAAAATAAGTTTACCCAATTCTAAATACTCAAAATGTGCACAATTTATGCACTGCTTTCACTTGATGGGCATCATTAGATGATTAGATGACCAGTAGCAGCAGCAAAGAAAATGATGTGATGATGTTAGTCGCGAATTTCATCCTATAGGACAACAGCTAGAGTGTTTGAGTAGTTTGAGTTGAATAAAGCCTTGAGTACACTACATGTCTTTTAAAGTCGCAGCAGATCTCACACTTTCCAACTGAGGTTTTCTGATTTTTTATAGCGTTTGACAAAATGCGAAAAAATGGTCAGTACAGATTGCAGAGAGAGCTGGAGGTGGGTAACAGAGTACATCTTGGAGGCTACCCTACGTACGAGGCAGATGTTGATTTCTTACACGAATTTCCATTCCACATTAAAGAATGGAGCTGATGCATTATTTAAGTAAAATTAAAATAGGAAACTGCATAAAAACCAAATGTGTCAAAAGTATTCACATTCATTACTCAGGTAGAAGTGTAGATACTAGGGTTTAAAAGCTGCATATATGCCCATTGAAAATGAATGCATATCAAATTAAAGGAGCATCTATGTGCACTACTGAGCATTAACATGTTTCATGGAGGGAAAATATGATAAGTAGATGGCCTATAAGTCAAACTTCAGTGGCATGATATCAATAACCTTTATTAAAAACGTAAATGTGGTGATTAGTTGGGACATTTCACTTGAGTTCTCTTGAGTCTCTGCCACGGACATCTTCATACTAGGCTACATACATCTGCTATGTGCTTGCTTGAGTGTGACGTGACGTGTGCAGATGTGAAAATGTAAGTGTAAAAGTAAAACATCCGCTGAAAAATAATTACTCCAGTAAGGTATAGTAAAGTATACAACATTTCTACTTGGAGTGGTGAAACTACCAGCAAGCATACAGCATAAAATGTGTAAATGTTATTATATTGATCATACTCCCATCAAAAACAGTGCCATGTGCGTCTTTTTCAAAGCAGCTGCCCTCCTGCTGCCCCCCCTGCTGCCCCCCCTGCTAGGCCCACTGTTTTCCACAAGCAACAGCACAACCCCTGCCCCATTATCTTAGTTATGCTGAGCATACTGTATCTGCTCATGCTGTAAAAAATATTATTGTGTGCTATCTCGCTGTTAACAGAGTCATTAAAATAACAGTAAAACAAGCCATGGAGTGAAATATAGAACATAAAAAAGGTCAGGTGATTATGTTCATTACTGTTTATTACATTCGCCATTACACACAGGCTCTAGGCCTTATGAGGGATTTTCTCACCTACACATTTCTCAGATTGGAACGTTATGCCAGTGCAACTCTAAGGCAGTACCTTGGCTGCATTTAAGGAACAGTGCATTTTCCTTCAAATGTGCTCAAACCTGCTTGCAAAGTAAGATACAGCAAAAAAGACCTCCTTCTACTCTTCCGTGGAGCGCAGAACGTTGATTTTAGAAACACTTAATGTAATACAAATGCAGCAGTGCAACATTCCATGCAGCAGATGTGTTAGTACTCTCAGGTTAAATCCTGCTAAAGAATAGAATGCATTCAGTCTTACATAATCTTATAATTCGTCTGGGACTTTTTTACTGCTGCACTTGCTTGAAATTTGCTTGAATGCTGGGGGTGAGGATATGTGTCCTCTATACTACTAGAGCTGCCCAATAATGGAAGAAACTGACATTGCAATATATATATATTTCTGCAATTAATAGAAAAGGTCACCATTTTCACCAGAAATCAATGAGCCAACATGTCATGATATTAAGATCCAACATTGTGGTAAAATAAATGTTATTGAGCAAATGGAATCTGCCTCTGGTAGATATGTCATGGATTTCCCTTTTGTATCAAGCAGCGAAAAAGCAGTAGCATGATGTGTTTGATATAATTTTACATTGCACATGACACTACCCACAGTAAAGACATATGTAACTGAAGCCATTACAGCCATCTTCGGTACAAGACCTCTTGGTCTAGGCTCCATTAAAGCCTACAGATGCAGGTTTCGGGCTCATGGAAGTCCACAGATAATTATTTTGGGGATGTATCATGTTTTAGGAAACTGCATTTCATTAAAAACATGCATTTTAAAAATTGAGAAGAAACACTTGTACTGCTGCTTCAATCTGCTTGTAATATTAATGGCAAGTCACTGTAAACTAAACACAAGTACACTATATGGACAAAAGTATTGGGACACCTGCACGTTCATTGATTTCTTCCAAAATTAAGGGAATTAAAATTGTTTATCCTGCTTTTATTGGAGTAACTGTCTCTACTGTTCAGAGAATGCTTTCTACTAGCTTTTGAAGCTTTGATGTGAGGATTTAATTGGATTCAGTGACAAGCGCGTTAGTGAGGTCAGGATATTGAATGATCACCACCCCACCTCATCCACAGCTTCGCAACTCATCCCAAAATTATCGCATAAAGCACCATCACAGTTCCACTGCTTCACTTTTTAATGCTGGGGGGCTTTATACCCCTCTAACACATGCCTGGTTTTAGACATGGTGTCAATAGGATCATGTTTATCTTCTCTAGGGAATTCTATTCTATTGGCAGTACTTCTCTGCAGGGACTAGACAAGCATCAGCAATGGGTGCAGCTTAAAGTAGCTGAATGCAATTATTAGTGTCCACAAATATTTAGACATATAGTGTACTTTGAATACTGAAATACACATGTAACAAAAAAAGGTTGAATATATAAATGGGAGATGTTGGGAAAGACTTCTGTGTAACAGCCCTCAAATATAAGTTGTTCTGGATAGTAGCGTTAATGTAAAGCTGCAGATGTGAAGAAGTAATACTGAACCACGAGAGCTTCATTAATAACTAACTCAGAACAGATAAACTAATGCTTGCACTATATATGCCCAAATAATGTTGACATGTTGGACATGTTACTGATTTTTTGATTCCCCATGGTGCACAACATGAGGCTGAGTTATCAAACACAGTTGGAACACTTAGCTGAAAAACATGGTAAAACATGGTAGAATTTCCAACTTCAACATCAGACATTAATAGAAGCATGTGTCACACTTACAGTGCCAGTCGATCATGAACGAGGTGTCAAAATCTGTAAGCTCAGACATGAAAGCTTGGAATAACAGTCATCATGCATAGAAAATCTGATGTAATGGGACAGAAATACACCTCTGTCACGCTAGAAATTAAAAGCTGTAGTGGTTGTCAAATCCTAAAGCTATATTTAGCTATAAAGCAAGATGTTAAATTAAACATGTAGACAATTAGAATGTACAAAATAATAGGGCAAACTATGCAAAAAGGTGGTTCAAATACAATAAATACTGACAGCTTACAATTTGTATTGGTGACAGATGGAATTTGAATTCCACCTTTTACCCACCCATGCAGTAAACACACACAAAGCACATACGCACTAGTGAGTGAACACACACAGTGGACAGCAAGCCCACATACCCAGAGTGATGGGCAACCTAAGCTGTGGAACCCAGAAAGCAGAGAGAGTTAAGGGCCTGTGGCAGCTTTGTGAACATGGGTATCAAACCCATGATCCTGTCATCAGTAACTCAGTGTTCTAACCACTGAGCCACCACTGCCCCCATGTTAGAATATGTTAGAAATAAAATGGTAAATGGTCTACAACCATAGACAACAATCCGTTTGTGGATGGGTGAACAAAATAAGGAGTGGGATAGACCATAAATTGTGTGGTTGGGGTGGCGCAACAGATAACATCACTACCTGCCACTGAGCTACCACACCATGTGGGAGACTGGGGTTCGATTCCCGGTCTGGGTGACTGTGCTGCGCTACACCAATAAGAGTCCTTGGGCAAGACTCCTAACGCTACACTGACCCACCTCTGTAATATGAGTAACCCTGGAAGTCGCTCTGGATAAGAGCGTCAGCTAAATGCAATAAATGTAAAATGTAAATACATTTCTAGAAGAAACACTGACTTAACTCTCAGTCACCGCAGACTATAAACTGAGCCTCAGCACTAAACATAGTTTAAACACAACGATAATCAACTCTCTTACTGTTCAAAAGTACAATATTTGTCTTTTTTTTTTTTTTTTTTTAATAAAGAAATATTAAACTCTGCCACTGTGGCTAATCATAGCATAAAACACGATATTTTCAGCAAATCCTAGTTTTGCCTTTCTTACCATAAGAATTAAACCAAACATTCATCAGACTTATAAAGTATTATATTATCTGACTCTCTGTCATCTGTCTTCTAACAAACACTCATTAACCAGAGGCTCCTCTCAGTATCTGTCTAAAGATCCATACAGACTGAACTTACTGACGGCCACAAAGGCAGGGGAAGGCTGTTAGAAGATAGCCAAGCGTTTCAGCTTGCGGTTGTTTCAACAGTGCAGACTGTTATTAAGAAATGGTAACTCAGAGAAACTGTGGAGGTCGCAATGAGATCTGGAAGACCAAGAAAACTCTCCAAGTGAACAGACATTTTTTTGTAATGACAGTCATAGTCCCCTGACCTAAATATCACCGAAAATTTGTGGATAGATCTTAAGCAAGCTGTGCAGCAAGACGACCCAAGAATGTCTCAGAACTAAAAAAAAAAAAAAAAAAAAAAAAAAAAAGGAGGGAAAAGATATTTGGCTGCTAGATTAAGTGTTTGAAAGCTGTGATTTCAGCCAAAGGGGGTATTACTAAATCCTGACTCTGGTGCCCACACTTTTGCACAAGCCACACTGATGATTTTAATTATTATATCACTTACTTACTAGGTTACCATTTCTCATTAACAAATGTGTCATTTGGTCAAGGGTGCTCAAACTTGTGCATAAGACATGCTTTATTACTTTACCACAACCCCCCCCCCCCCCTCTCTCTCTTCCTCTGCCTGACTCATTATCTGAGCTTCTTACGGATGATGATCCACACAGGCCTCTGTAATATGCAGCCTATTTCCCTCATTTATCACACTGATTGCTTGTCAGATAACCTGTTCCCTTAATTAGCTACTATATGCTAGGTCTATTGAGCATTACAGAATCTACAGGTAAAGTGGATGTAAAAAAAATGTAGTTGTATATATGGTAAACAGCAGCGAGGGCGTTTAAACTAGCCATTAGACCAGAGGCTTTTTTTCATTGGTTAAGAGGCCTGAAGCACTCTTCTCATGTATGAAATTTCTGGATATGTGTAGACCTGTGTTTCATTGTAGTGATGCTTCTTCAGCAGCTGTGCCCTGGTAGTGATGTGTCGTGTACATGGATCATGCATAGACTGCTGTAGTTACTGTAACATATTTGGGGAGCATTTAATATGATATATTATAATATATTATAGTACTAACTGTCTTCAAAAACAGGCTTAATTAAATTAATCAATGCCACAAGGCAGGGGAAGGCTATAAAAAAGACAGCATGCAGTTTCTACAGTGTTTGGAATGTGTTAACATATGGCAGTTCAGGGGAACTGTGGAGGTCAACTCCACTTATCTGAATAAGTCTTAATGCTCTGGAAGTCGTGTGACACGTACAGTATATCCTCTAGTTACTGTTACATATGTCAAGCAGCAGTATCTTGGTAGTAAATTGATATTCTGCCAAATTCAAGCATTACAAAAGCAGTTCTCTCACCATGTCTCCTCTTTTCCCACTTTTTTCAGCCTAAAATATACCGTTACAAGTGGCAAAACAATGCACTGTGAGACATGGGCCTTTCATTCCATGAAGGAAAAAGCTTGGAGATTGCTTTTCCTTCAGCCATGCTGTAACTGTTTACACCAGTTACTCTTATCCAACTCACAGAAGACACCATACCAGTAACACATCACACTGTGGCTCTACTCTCTAAGGCTGTCAATATCAATTATATTAATAATCAAGTAATCTACAGATTATATTGATGACTGGTTGTGTAATCACTTTTCTTAAGGTCATTTCATTAATAACTCCTTTTTGTGTTGCAGCAAATCCTTCAGTGAGGGTTAACTCAATCTTAGAGGCTGTTTGCATGTTCAGCCAATACCCAGCTTGTTCTACTTCATATATGTCCAGTTACAAAGCACACCATACTACGCCAATAAGAGTCCTTGGGCAAGACTCTCAACAAGGGCTGGGTCATATGGTAAAAAAATACTATATCACGATACTGTGTATAACAGTCATATGATGTGTATAAAAATCATCAAAATCATCACAATACAATAAAATATCATATCTTGCATATTGCCCAGCCCTACTCTCAACTCTACATTCTCCAACGTCTGTACCAAGATTTAAATAAAGGTCACTCTGGCCAGAAATCTGCACTATTTGTACTACTGTAAGAAAGCATACATTTCTTTCCTTTTAATTTTGTGATGCTTGGCCTTTCTGAACCCAACTAAATGTTTGGTTTCTACACATCATGACACATTTCTGGTGTTAAGTACTTTGACCTGTACAAACATAAACGCCTAACCGTTTTTATTATCTCATATAATGTCTGTTTTGATATTAAACTTTTGTAATACCCAATAATGCAACAGGTAATAGCAAAGGTCCCAAATGACTGGAGGTTGGATCTGATTGTTCCGCAGTTTTCATGAGTTTAATTGCTCCATTTCACTGTAATATCAGCCCTCGCCAGTTATTTAACAACTACCATAAACTGCCACCTTTTTTCAAAGCCCATGTGAACAGAACCACAACCGTTATGGCTTTGATTACAGTCCTGCAGCCGTTGCTGAAAAAGCACCTGTTGGCAGCACTAATGCTCTGCACTAGTAGGTTTATTGGTAACGAGTTGTGTCTTCTGAGGCTTTTTCCCTTGTATATTCTCCTCAGGAGCTGCAGCACCTCAGAATAACAGCCAGCATTCTCTGTGGGCCAGTCTAGATTTATTTATGTGCGTGTGCATGTGTGTGTGTGTGTCGATGTGCATACACATACGCAGCTGTGTGGGCGTCCGTGGGTGTGTGATTAAGCGGAGGCTTCTAGCTGCTGAGCGACTGTGTTCCTGCAGAAGAGAGAGGTCAGACCTGGCCACTAAAGCTACACTGAATCACCTGAATGCTTTGGTCAGTTCAGATAGGTATTCAGATAAATCCATAATTCTTCAGAATGTGGAATATTTGTTTACTTTATATTTTATAACAGAAAATGTGCCTGCTCCACATCTGATGTCTTGATTTTCCTTCAAACTGACTTGAATCTGTAGAGTCACCATTCACTAAAAGTAGGGTTCTTTGGAGAGGCGCTATAGAGGAATCTCTCATCTTAACAGACGGCTCTTTTATGAAAACTGATATTATGGAATATTATAATAATTTAAATATCAGTGCTGATTTTATATGCACTTTTATGTTTTCCTTTTATCTAACCATTCCCTTTATGTTTTCTAATCTACGGTTATAATAATATATACAGTAGAGAAGATTACATTAAAGCATAGGCTACACAAACTGAACATCAGCTACTAAACCTCTACACACACATACTTTGAATTGCACTTGAAAAAAATCACGTTCCTGCAGGTTTCAGCTCCAACCCAAATCAAACACACCCTAACCAAGGACTTCTGGAGGCTGTAATTAGTTGGATCAGGTGAGGTGGATTAGGGTTAAATGCAAAGTCTGCGGGAAGGTAGCTCATTTATACTCCCTTACGAACGAAAATTAAGACGTCCGCTTCAAACGACATAGCCGTCATTTCCCACATACTTCCATGCGTCCTTTACGTTGGCATGGATGTTAAGCAATACATCCACTAGAGGGCAGTTCATAGTCAAACGCGTCTGACAACATGGCGACAGTATAGGAGGTCCTGATAATGAAAGAAAATATGAAAGAGGCAGCAGTGTAAATACCCGTAAATGGTGTAAACGCCATAAGTTTCTTCTTCGTCATGTCCAGTGTGTCCAATGTGGTAGTGGTGGTGGTGTCCAATATGGCAGTAGTCGTGTCTCATCTGAACTACTGGCTACACTGCCCCCACGATTTCCAGTGGAACTGCTCTATACCACTTTTACAGGACTTGCACAAATAAAAGTACGGACACAAAGTTCCATACGTATCCGTATTTAAAACTGGGCACAAATGAGTCAGACCATTGACATAGATTTTCAGTTTGGTAAAGAATGCTAAAGGCACATGAGACTTGCTCTCCAATACAGAGTAACATGGACAAACTGTCCAGAAGAAGGTTGCCAACAAACTTTTTTGGCAATGTCATGGTTTCCAATCAAAAGAGCATGAAAAGAGCATTAATGATGTCTCTGCAGAATACACTCGATTCACAAATGATTCAGTAATTTCAGAAACTAGCCAAGTTCATTAATTAGTAATACAGTAATTAGGCTTAATTACCACTATGAAAAACGTGGGCTATAAGCCCATAAGTGTAAAAATGCATGTGGATCATGATAATGCTGTTTATAAGAAACAATAGTGTGATTTCTAAAGTAGTGCTGTTTAGGAAATGCTTGATATATTACAGATGTTGCTATCAAACATTAGCTACTGGGGCCATTTTTTGCAAGACATAGTTCGTATAGCAGTGTTAGCTAGCTTACATTGCTTTATATAGAGATTGACAGTTGATGAAAGTGATACAGAGCACTGATCAGCCATAACATTAACACCACCTGCCCAATACTGACTACATGTATTGATTTCACAAGACCTCTTAAGGTGACCTGTGGTATCTGGCATCAAAACGTACATTTGCAGCAGATCTTTTAAGTCCTGTGAGGTGGGGCCTCCATGGATCACATCAGTGAGCTGTAGTTGCCCATGACCCTGTTGTTGGTTCACTGGTTGTCCTTTCTTGGACCACTTTTGGTAGATACTGACCACTAAATATCAGAAAAACCCCACAATTCCTGCCTGAGGTTTTGGAGATGTTCTGACCTAATCATCTAGCCATCACAATTTGGCTCTTGTGAAAGTGGCTCAGATCCTTACCCTATCCCATTTTCATGCTTTTAACAAATCACCTTCAAGAAGTGACTCTTCACTTGCTGCCTAATATATCCCGACCCTTGACAGATGCTTGACAGATGAGGATAATCAATTGTTTTCACTTCACCTGCCAGCGTTTTTTCTATGGCATCACTCAGAAGAGCATCTTAGCAGTGAGTACCACCACGGTCACCACACCGGTTCCAATGGCGCAGCATAAACAGGCCTACTAGTGCTTTTATGAAGCTTGGGATGATCATAAGCATTCACTGAGCACCCAGGGTTTGTCAAAGTGCATCATGTCATGTCTAACTGCCAAAGGAAACAACTTACTCGGAAAAAAATACAAATTATCACCACTATCTAACAACATTAGAACTTGCTGCTAGTCGGCACAAAGGAAAAAGCTACTCTGCCAACAGCATTATCATCACCAATATGTTATTATATCCATCTTCATTTCATAACGCTACCAGTTCCCACATGGCTAATGCCGAAAAAGGCTGATCTGATTCAAGCATATTCCCCCGTGATACTTCTCTTAGCCCACAGGTTAATATGCTGTGTAATCTACATGAGACGCTTTCACCTCAAATTAGGGTTGTCTATATATCTCACTGTGTTATCAGAGGCAAACAGCCATGTAATCCTTCATTGATTCTAGCACATTCCTTCTGCCTTGCCCAGTCTACATCATTACAATGTCCATCCTTCAACTAAAGACTGGTCATTACTGTCAAAAGCTACACCTGCTGATCAGAGAGATGTTATCTCTACAAAACGACTCAAATGAAGCCCTTCTACAGGGTATGATGCCACATGCCTACAATAAAAGCATGCAGCAGGAAAACAATGAATACCTGTTGAGGCAATTCAGCATTGTCTACACTTAGAAGACCTAAAAGTGGCAAAACAGAAAATAAAGAGCACTTTTTAAATTTCAGGAAATGTCAAAGTTTGACTTCATATCTACATGTTGGCCCGGGTATATACTAAGGACTGGCTTAAAGATCAAGCCCAGAGTGAACTGAAACTTTAAATGGATTAAACACAAAGAACAGTCAGAAATGACCATATTACAAACAGTATTACTGACTCCTTTACATGCATCCACCTAATTGGTCAGTAGTTTGCCCATTTTCATTCACATTCAGGTTATAAGTTTCAGTCCAGAGCACTTATTGAATGAGGCACAATAGCACGCTGCCAATGAGAGCAGGGGTCATTTACATACACTGGTAAGGGGACAAGATCCTCAAGGAATCTTTGGAGGCTTTTTAGTTTAAACCTTGCTTGGAGGAACCTTCAAGAAACGTTTTTCTTCTAAAAATCTTTCCTTGAAGGTTCCTCGAAGCATCTTAAAGGGTTCCTCCAGTTTAGAATTGAAGGACCTCCAAAAGTTCCTCAAGGATCGTGTCCCTTTCACAGTGATAACTGTGATCTCATAGACACAATAAACCAAAATCGCCTGTTTATTCTACGCGTTACAAAATAGGCCATGTACAAACTAATTCTGGCTATGTTTTAAGTCACATTAATGTTATGATTGGCTGAAAAGTATAAAAATATAGGACTATGGGCCCCTAAATTAAAGTACATAACCACCAATACAAATTATTATTATTGCACACTATTCCATGCTTGATGTTGATGTTGATGTCCACAAGCTTCCATTTACTTTTAGGTAAGGTATGTTTTAATCCATGCCCAGAGAAAATGACACTAAGACTACAGCAGTATTAGGATTAAGCTACATTCAAATTGGCTTCCTAGAAGAGTGAAGGTGAACCACAAAACTGTGCAAGCAGACCCAAAATTAGGGTTGAAGAGGTGGACGGGGGATTCGAATAAAGCTGTGGAAGGATCTGGAGTGGCTGGTGCAGCAAACTGCTGCTCACGCAAGTGCCATGAAGCTAAAAAACATATATATTTTAGTATATATAATATAGTAATTATAATACAGTCTATTCTATCTGCCTGCTTCAGTGGTTCTTCATTCCTCTTGTAGATGGTTTGCTATATGGTGCTATACAAGTTAAAAAAAAAAACCTTTACTGCACTATGTGGAACCTCCTTTTTCACCCCTTAAGAATGTAGTGATATACTCAACAATTGCTATTAGAACCCAGTTGGAGGTTCTGCAACCAGCTACACCCTACGCCAACAGGGACCACTTTTAGAACCATTTTTGGTGCTACACCTTTTAAAAGATGGTCTACATAAAGAACCTTATATAAGGGCTTTTCCATGTATTGGAAGAAGCATGCAATCAAGCAAAGGATCATTCAAGCATTCAGATGGTTCTTCGACGTGTCATGGTTCTGTACAGTTGGCAGTTTTCAAAAAGGGATCATTTCAGGGGTCTTTTAATAGAAGATCCCCTTATAGACCCTCCCCTGGTGCAGGTATCTCTGACACTTCTGATCTGTCAATTTCCTTGCTTTGGCTAAATGCCAAAAAGTGGAAGCCGGTTAAAAAGCTTATTAAGAAAAAGTTTTAGGAAAGTAAGAAGGTTCTAGAGTCAACTCAGGGGCAGCTGAGGGGCATTCGCGTAAAAAAACGCAGCAAAATGACTAGACAGTGCCTCAAGATCATCCAATAGGGAACCACGGGCACTCCTGCCAGTAAGTCCTTACTTTTGGCTCAAGTTATCCGCGTAAACACCCCCCCTCTGTGAAATAACCCCGGGGACGCATGGCTAGAGAGGGTGGGGGGGTCACTTATTCCAGCATCCCTCATCTCGTCCAGGTACAGTTGCTAATTTAAAGAGCTCGCCGCTCCAAACCGCACGCTTTGCGCTCACTCACCAGCTTGTCCAGGGTCTCCTTGCTGCCGGTGGACACCTTAGGCGCGGGGACGCGCTCGCATGTGCAGCCCTCGAGCAGGTAGATGCCCGAGGGGCGCGCGCTCTGCTCCGTGTCGAAGTAGAAGAGCACGTTCTGGTAGAGGGCGAAGTACTTGTCGTGCCAGCGGCTGTTCTCCGTCGTCTTCTTGCTGAGGAAGCCGCGCTTGGTTCCCTCTTTGCGCGCCACCACGGACAGGTACAGAGCGTGGCCCTCATTGTAGCGAACGCTCTTCTGCATTTTCCCTTTCTCCGGTCACTCCCGGGGAGGTAAAGGGGGGGAGTGGAGGGCGCGCGCAGCTTTCAGCCGTTCACCATCACCCTCCTCTCTCTCTCTCGCTCGCTCTCTCTCCGGCGTGTGCGCGTGTGAGAGAAACCAGCGAACGACGAGATGCTACGGCAGAAGCAGCAGGAGTGAGGCGCACGGAGGAGTTGGCGAGTTGAGGGGGAACCGTCGCGCGCAACTCAACTCATCCTCGGAACTTCACGAGCGACTTATCCAAAAGAGTTCACCGTCCAGTCCATTTTGGCGCAGAGTGAAACTTTCTGAACTCCGCCTCAGAAGTGAAACGCGCGTCTGTTTCCCTGCGAGTCTGAACACACGGACAGACGGTGAAAGGGAATCACGGTTGCAGATGAGCTGTAAGCGGATTTGACAGCGTCTTAAAGACACAGCGCCCCTTTTTCCAGCGCGCAGGGCGCTTTGCACGCGCCTGGATTACGTTTAGTATTGCGCACGCGCGGTGCAGCGTCTTTAACTCAGTAGGCGGAGCGAAGCGCTCGGACCTTTGGTCTTTATTACTCTGTAAATGCAGCTGAAAAAGTACTCTACTTACCTAAAAGTGGAGACAACCCTCTATTTAGTGCATCAAGCTACACAGACTGCATTTATTGAGTATCCTAAATTGTTTAGTTTTTTTTATTTTTATGTAGGAACAGTCAAAAAATGCTCATATGCAATTTATCAAGCCTACTCCCAGACAGTACTGAAATACTGAATACCGCCCTGATAAATAACCCAACTCTGTGTGTATGTGTGGGTTGAGTGTAGGAATGGGGCTGACCCTGCAAAAGGACAGCTCAAAACTTCCAGGTAGGTATCCTCTGTGTAATTTATTCGTGTCCACATCATTAAAAAATACAACAAAAAAACTGTACATAAAGAAAATAAACATATTAAAATTAAATCAATACACCAGGACATTAGATAACTCTTCCCTGGTCAACCTATACTGCAGTCCCTTATCCCTTTTGATCCTATAGCCCCACCCCTAATCATTTCTCACATTTTTAACACAGTTCAGTGAAAGTGGCATCTTGGTGAAGGGCAGGACTTTTGACCTCTTCAACTGGTAAGCTAGCTGGTTAACCAGCTCTTCACCTGGATAGCATTTGCATGACAGCTTGGTGTTGTAGGTCATACTGGTGATGCTGGTCAAGAGCTAAGCTGGTCCACCAGCTAAACCAGTTTGAGCAGCTTGAGCTGGCCAAGCTGTTTCCTTCAGCAGGGTTTCCTGTGTTTTGCCGTTAGCCAACCAAAGGGATGGTCACGCCATTATGTGCAGGTGTGCAGGTGTGTTCCTACAAGTAGGCCAACACACCTGCACATAATTCTAACCATCACGCTTTAACACTAGTAAATAACAACATCACCCAGAGCTGTGGGCAGCCAACTCCAGCGCCCGGGGAGCAGAGAGGGTAAAGGGCCTTGCTCAAGGGCCCAACAGTGGCAGCTTGCCGAGCCCGGGAATCGAACCCACAACCCTGTTATTGATATCCCGGCGCTCTAACCGCTGAGCCACCACTGCCCCTTACATAGCCTAAGTGGTCTATGTGTATATAGTTGTGAGAAAATGCCTAAGGCTTAAATCTTGTGACCCATGGTTCCGATCACCACCACTGCAGAGGAAATCAGTACTTTTCTCCATGATCCATTTCACACTAAACCTGAATGACTCAATATGTTTACATATCACATTTGAATTCTGGCAGGAGTGTGACAAATCAATGGAACTTGCCCTCAAACATACAAGTGCATTCAAACATTCAACAGCACACACAGCTTGTTTATCTCCATAAAATACAGCAAATAGCAGTGGCCCTGCCTTCTCTGGAGTTATGGAGCTTTATCCAGTATCTTTAGGATGAGATGAAGCAGTGTTTGTGATCCAGAACTAATTATCAACACCTACACCAGACCTCAGTAATTTTAGTGGCCAAATACAATGAAATCCCCACAACGTTTCAACATCTAGTGTGAAACCTTATTGGAAGAGTAATAAGGTTTTTGTAATTAATTTTATTTAAAGGTGTAATAACTGCAACTGTCCTTCAGGTACACGCTAGTGTATCTAATGTCAAACACATTTAATAAAGAAGACCAAAAACAGACAACAAAATACACACAGGAACAGAACAATTATAATATGGTGTGAAATGCAGAACCAGTAAATGAGGTTATGAAATCAACCAAAGAAAACTGAAAGATATGAGATTTAAAAAAAATGGAAAAAGATATACAGGCACACAGGAAGACTGTTTCATAGCTCTGGGCTTGCAACCTTTATTGCCCAATCAGCTAATTTAGAGGAAGGCACCATAGGAGCCACATGTGCAAGGGACCAGTGTATACAACATACTCTATATGGACGAAAGTATTGGGACACCTGCTCATCCATTGTTTCTTCTGAAATCAAGGGTATTAAACTAGAGTTCATCTAATGTTTAACTAGAGGTGTATAAAACCACCCAGCATTAAGCTGTGAAGTAGTTGAACTGTGTTCTGTGGAACAATGGTGCTCCATCCAGTACCTTTGGGAGGAGCCGGGGAGTTGGGGATGAGGTGGGGAGTGGTCATTCTGCATTATAGCACCACTAGTGCTTCTGTCACTGAACACAATCAAATCTTTACAGCAATGCTTCAAATTCTAGTAGAAAACCCTTCTTTCCTGTACAGTAGAGACAGTTACTCCAACAAAAGCAGGACAAATTCTTTCTTAAAAACTTTTTGAAGAAACAGTGAATGAGTAGGTGTCCCAATACATTTGTCCAGATAGTATACTTACTATTTACACACTAAATAATTTAGTGTGTAATAATTTAGCACAAATAATTTTATAAATATAGTATATTACACCTTTAACATTCAGAATGATTCCTTTCTCTTACACGGTTATTGTGCTGGAGGTACAGTGTTTTTTTGACCGTGCCGTTATCTTCCTTGTTATCAGTGCGATGTGGAAAAAGTGCAGGACTTCATTAAAAACTCAAGATGGTATCATACTGCACAATGAACCCAATATCTCACAGAAACCGTTCAGAGGCTGGGATTCAGCATCATGTGCAATGATCATAATCAGAACATTTCTCAGCCTTTTGCCAAATTCCACTCCACATTCACCTGACATCAGAGCTGACGTCTGAAAATGTGCTGTAAACGAGTGGAAATGTGAAACAATAAATGGAACAGGAAAAGCAGAGGTGTTAGATCAGACAGAAGTGTGGGATAATGGAGCGCCTGCACTTATTAGCACTTACATCTGCTTGTTTTTTGAGCCCAGCTGTATTTTTGTCCCCCCCACCCCACCCCCACCCCCCCACACACACACACACACACACACACACTTTCCAAGTCACCTTGCTTCAACACTTTCCTTGCCCGTCTGTCTTTTAGCATGCTGGGCTTAGCAACAAAGAGGAGAAAAACACCTGTGGAAAACAGTGTAGAGAGTACGGATTGTGTTCCATTTTGCACATTTTTCATTGAGTGTTTATAAAAAAAAGAAAAATGCACATTTGAATTAGGTGTTAAGTACCGCAGACAAACCTTCCTGAAAGAAATGGTGCAGGCTGAGTAGAGTAGTGAAGAACCGCTGCATGCTTCATGTCCTCAGTCCATCTGTTTACACTTTCCAGAGGAGTCATTATAATTCACCTCAGCTCCCACCTTGAGCCAAGCCAACAGCATAATATTAAAGGCGTTGGGAGATTCCATATGTTCAAACAGTATTAGGAAATCTAAGCCAATCAGTTGCCATCATTTCAGTCCAAGCTTCAGAAATGGAACTAGGAGCAATTGGCTCTTTCCTGGCAGTTCCCAATATGTTAATATCGTGAAGGTGTGTTTAAGCTTGCTTTCTTTAAAAACAGGTTCTCTCATTTTCACCAGTCCAGCACAACACAGAACAGACTTGGTTAAAATCTAGAAGGTCTTGACCTTGATGTAGTTTGGAAAGGTTTCCAAATATATTGCTCACTCTTCGGTCCAAAAAGCCCATGAAGACCACGTCTGATCTGAATTCGGTGGCTTTGTGAGGTCACATTACAAACAGCATCTCCACCTATTCAGACTACAGCTGTTTAGACCCGCCCATTGACGTTAAAGTTATAACACTCTTATTGGATGAGCCATGAAGAGACTGCTAGTTTTACACTGTTTCTTACACGCAGCACTACATTACAAACATTCTTGGTACATAATGGGTTCTGTTACACCGAACTGGTCATGGTGCCAATAAGTTCATGTTTATCTGCTCCAGAGAGTCTCAACAGGGACTATTTGAACATCTGCATTCATTAGAAGGGACATAGAGTGTACCTTCCTACAGGTTTCACCTCACCTCTCACCTCATTTAGCAAGAAGTTTAAATAATTTTATTCAAGCATGTTTGCAGTCCTTTATAAGTTGTACAGTTCAATGAAATTGTTCCCCTTGCGTATCACAGCAGGGTGTTCTCCAGGACCCGGGTTGGGAACCACTGACTTAGTAGATGGAAGTCTCAGTCACAACTCTGTGACCAATAACCCAGAATTCTAACCGCCAAGCCTCCACTGCCCCTAGTAGCTGGATCAGGTGTGGTCGATGAGCGTTGGAGCTAAAGTCTACAGGATGGTAGGTTACCTCTGCTCTACATCTTTCAGAAAAGAAGTAAAAATAAATAAATAAATCAGACCCACAACAGTATACAAAGGAGCATTTCTGATTTAATGATTTAAACATCGTTCTGTACATCATTCAGAACTTCTACACACATTATTTTTTGTGTACGCACTATTTTCCTGCACAGCTAATACTGAATGCACTGGCTCTACAAATTAGCACCTTGATAATCCCACAAGAGAAAACAGACGGCCTTATGAATGCTTATGGTCTAATGACAAAAAAGAAAAAAGGGTGGAGATGTTAATGGGATTCATAGTAGCAGCTCATAACTGTGAGGAGAGCGGAGATTAGCACAAACTGCAGTTTTTTTTTCACTAGCTTAGCACTCCCCTCATTAAAGGTTTAACTTTTTCCATTCGAGCAGTGCTCCCCCGTTAGTGATTTTCCAAGCTTCGCAGAGACGTCGCACAGTATTCCTAGAGAAAGACAGAGAAACGGACCAGTTTACTTTTTCCTCAGTGTTTAGCAGCGGGTTACTGGGCCTCATTCACCATTATCCTCCAAAGAACTTTCCTAAATCTGTTTTTGAGAAAAGTCCATGTCAGATTCATGAAACTGCACAAGTGTTTGCGACTTACAATAATAGATTCCATTGTCCTGTAAATTGAACAAAATAAGAGAAGTATGAGTCGTGAAAACTGTTAGTGGGTTTTCTTCATGTGTCTGTTAACATCATAGGGCAAAAGGTATGGGCAAGAACTATGAAACAGAGGGGTAGGCAATTAAACTGGAAAACAACATGGACTGCTCTAGAGAGTCCTATTCTATCGGCAATTCTTCTCTACAGGGACTAGACAAGCTGTGTGTGTATGTGTATTTTCACATCTGTCTCAGCAATGGATGCAACTTAAAGTAGCTGAATACATTTATTAGAATGGGAGTCCACAAACATTTGATATAGTGATATAGTGTAGATCAGCCTTAAAGGCACAGTAACAAAAACAGCCTGTTTATTGTAAGAAATCATGTAAAGGACCATGTAAAATGAATTACGATTATAATTCATTATAATTCTGAATTCATTTCTGGCACATAAACCCACAAAAATAGCCCACTAATGAACTGTTGGTGAATGAGGCCCAATGTACAGAACTGCTATTTATGGAATGCTAATTTAATTATTATAATTATGATTATATTGGTTGACAAACATTTGATCATTGATTCTTAGTCCCGTCGTTCATGCCTAGAGCTGTTTAACTCTTGCTAATCTGAGTGCTTTGATGTCAACCAAGATAAATATTGTCTCTAATGGGAAGTGCATGCAACAGGTCCAACTGGCCTGCACAAATAGTAAATGATAAGGATCTATGGAAAGCAGTCTGCACTGCTTGTTGCTGCAGCAGGAACACATTTGCTTCAGCACTGACGTTATGATTTAGCACTTCACAGCAATGACCCAATTTGCATTTAGACAATTCAATGGCTCCGAGATAACAGATATTACAACCCTGGCAGATATGATAGTCGAAAGCAGCTGTGTGATATTAATAAAAAAGCAAACAGAGCTCCCACTCTGATGCACACCGATGCACATGCCTCATGCAGGTCCAAACACAGTGTGTGTACGGCATTAGAAATGACGGAAATTTCAAAATTATTTTCTTTAAAGCAAGTCAGAGACCTCTGAGTGTTCTACCTCTAGTGATCTGCTCCGTTCACAGGAACGCTATATGCACTACAGACCACTGAATCAGTCAACCAACAGCAAAGTTCAAGCGAAAGCACATTCATACATCGCAAATTAACACCCATTCTGTTCTCTGCTTCAGTCAAGGACTGCAGAACTTTCTAATAGATGTTCTGATAGATATGGCCAGGCATCAGCAGCTCAATTCAATAACTAATTTAAGTTAGGTTTTTTTTACAGTCCTAAAAATAAAAGCACCAAGAAGTTTTTAAAGCGATCCCACTTCTGGTTTCCCTCCATATTGCTTAAAACTCCACTTTTAATCAATTATTGTTGTGTGAGGTCACAAAAACCAAGGCATTTACCTATGTATGTCTATCCAGCCTACAGCTGAACAGAGATAATTTACATATGCTATATGGACAAAAGTATTGGGACACTTACTCATTCATTGTTATTAAGAAAAAGTTTCTTTATAAATCATCCGTTAATACATATTTTTTTATCTCTCTCTACTGTCCAGGGAAGGCATTCTAATACATTTTGGAGAACTGCTGTGAGGATCGAATTGTATTCACTGACAAGAGCATTAGAGGTCAGGATGTTGGACGATCACCACCCCACCTCATCCCAAACGTATTGGATGTAGCCCCATCATTTCAGTGAACACAGTGATTCCACTGCACCACAGCTCAATATTGGAGGGCTCTATGTCTTTATACACTTCTGTTTCAGCAATAAGTGCAACTTAATGTAGCGTTCATTAGAAGGAGTGTCCACAAACATTAGGACATGTAGTGTATATCAGTCTTAAAAGGACCAGTAACACAAAGACGTTTAATTCTAAAGTATAAAAAGGTTGAAAAATGATCTTCTTAAAAAAAGCCACAGTATACCAGACACTGTAAAAGAACAGGAATGTTTGTGTAGGATAGGTTAAGCTTTTCTATAGTGAAACTTATTTGGTCGTAGCTAGGGAAAAAAAAAGGAAGGAAGAAAAAAATGGGTCGAGCTGTGGCCCATAGATTTAGTTTGTTGTATATACAGAGCTTTAGAAAGCTGTGCAAGTGCACACAGCCCACGTACTGTACCTGCGGCTATTGACGATGGCCTCCAGCTCTTTGGATTTGAGCGCAGCAGTCCTGAGGATGCTCTCTGGGATGTTGGCTAACCGTGCCACATTCAGCCCGTAGCTCCGGCCCGCTGCTCCCTCCGTCAGCTGATACAGGAAAGTGATGAACTCTGGCTGCACCTCCTCCTCTGTATGGAAAAAGAGAGAGAGATGAACGAGTATTATAAAATCGCTTCAGAGGTAAGAACTACTCTTCTTTTATCTTTAAAAAAGTATATTTTCCCTTTGTTTTAAACTTTTTTTGTAATGTTTTTTATCTGAAGTGTCTCCATCTGTACCACATTTTACACCGAAATGTTTGCATCCTTGTTTTGCAAAATGTTTGCATGTCCTTGCTGTCATGCCAAAAATTCATAATACCAAAATGACAGGAGAAGGAAAAAGCCTTATTGCCTTTTAATGGAAGTTATTTTGGAGAATTTCTATTGGTCCATTCACCATGACATTCTGACACAATGTAAAGAACTGTAGAGAAGTACTGCCAATACTCTTGGACTCTCTGGAGCAGATAAACATAGCTATTGGCACCATGCCTAATGCCAGGCATGAGCTAAATGGGTATGAAGCCCCTCAGCACTGAGCTGTGGAGCAGTGGAACTCTGGAATGGTGGTGCTCCATCCTGTACTTTTGGGTTAAGTTGGGAAGTTGGGGATAAGGTGGGGTTGGTGATCATCCAACATCCTGGCCTCACTAATGCTCTTGTGGCTGAATGCTTGTAAATCTAGTAGTGCAGGATGAACGCTTTAACACCCTGGATTTTAAAAGACGACTGGTGCTTTTAAATAACGTTAAAAAAAAGAAAAAAAAAGAAAAACCCAGATAAATGTAAAATGTTATAAATAAATGTTTTTTTAACAACAGTGATGACATCATGGTTCATCTCAGTTCTTCTCATACACGACTGAAATTCTAAATATGTACTAATTCTCATGCTTTTCTGTTTGATAAAACACCTAAATTGATAAAACACCTAAATGCCCTAAATGCCTTAGACTGAGGTAGCTAAATGTTCTTTAGCCTTTATATAAACTAAGCACCCTCTAAAGGAACCTCAAACCATCACGCCAATTGCTTTGTGACCAACTAAAGCACCTCAGAACCTTAAGGCTACTTTAGAACTGAGCCTACTGTTGACTGGTGGATATGCACACTGTTCACCGGATGAGAAGAACGCTTATTATGCAGCAGACTTAAGGCCATGCATAAATCACCCATGCTGGCTGTGCTTTTGGAAGTCTCAGCCCCAGGATTGCCATTCAAATGATGTTTTCAATTGTAAATTCAATCTGTTCCACTCAACCACTTTAATTTCAAAATCAGCGAGAGTACTTTCTGCTTTCATATTTTCATACTGCAACAAACACTGCAGATCTGACGTAGTGATAAGAGTTTAAATTTGTGTAGGCTCTGAATCAAAAGCCATGGTCAATTCATTTTGCATGTCACAAGATTTACACACACTAGTTTCCCCTAATATAGGTTCACTTTTTATGAAATGTCAGGATTTGAAGATGTCCCATTAAACACCATTTGATAAAATGTTGTGCCCTTTATTATACTGTGTGAACATGAAATGACAAATGGGCCAAAAGAAATCTTATGCACAAAATCAATTTGTTGGCGAGCGAGCATATTTCTTGTTTGTTGAGTCAATGTCAACTAAGAGCGGCACAAAGGAAAAAAAAGTTAAATTGAAGTAAGTGTGGAACCTTTTAGATTCTCTATTAATTTAGATTTTTAGATTCGCTTTGTGCCATCACGTGACACAACGAACCAAGAGCAGTTCAACTGGCAATAGGATGAACCACACCCTCACCATCACCCAGCAAGATGCTATCCAATACTTCTCCTTCAATCACACTTAGCTGTCTAATTTAACTTGCAGGCTGGCGGTGTAACAGATCACAAAACTCACGGTTTGGACTGGATCACGTTTTTTTGAGTCACAGATCAGATCACAACAGCAAAAAAGAAAAAAGAAGCCTGAAAGAAGCATAGCACAGCCAGCCTTTCACCTTTGTGACCGTTTGTCTCCATGTTAGTAAAAAAACGTGTCCTTCCTCACCCCTAGCGCTTCCCAGGGACATGACAGGTATTACTGTTAACCCTGGTGGGTGTTCTAATTGAATTCTATTAAACAGGCAGGAGGATGTAGTATTAGGAGGCTTGCCCAATGACTGATGATGTGTGGACATATGTACCATCAACTGCAGTCTCTGGCTCATTGAGCAGGAAGGCCATGTGGTAGTTTCCAACATGTTGTGGATACAGCTTCTCCAGCTCACACAGAGGAGGGTAGTGGGTCACAAACAGGGTCAGACACTTCACCTGCAAAACATTCATAAACACAGGAGTAGTGAGCAAGCAGCTGTTTGATCAACAGTAAAATTCAGCAACAAGCGTTAGCACTCGCATGCTTTGTGAATGAAAGGCTATCATCTACCTAACGAAGCAGCAAGGCTAGCCTAAAGTCTACAGAGCATAATAAGCAGTATTTAGTATCCTAGAGGGGGGAAGGAGTGTGATGGATAAAAGCAGTTTACTGTCTGGAGTACTTTATTTGGTTATTTCACGTCTCATCTTCTTGGGAGCTGTCTGCTGGGTAAACCTGCTTTGCAAAGAGCAAACTGACACTTCCTCCTCATCTATTAAATTGATGGGCACAATCAGCCTCCTGGCAGACTGTGTGTGTGTGTGTGTGTGTGTGTGTGTGTGTGTGTGTGTGTGTGTGTGTGTGTGTGTGTGTGTGTGTGTGCGCGCATGTCTGGTTCGCTCCAGAGAGGAATTTGTTGGTCTCTGATGTTACTGAAGTGTTAAAGTGTTTGTTTTTGGGTCGGACTGAGGTGACTGCTGAGCCAGTGTGTGAACAGGAGAAGCACTGAGGGAGTATCACGGAGCTGCAGCACCAGGATCCAGACAGCCCCAAGCATTAAGTCTGAATTTTACTAACCAAAAGTATTCGTTTGAAGATTACAGCATAAGTCCAGTTTTGAGCTGTGTAGAGTATGAAAGCACAAGTTCACCCAAAAACCAGCGGTGCCACAAAGATTAGAGATCCACTGTAGTATGCAGTCCTTGACACCTGGGCACAGGTAAGCTTTTTGGAAGTAGAGCTGGGTAATATCGTCTATACTGGTTGCAAAAACGTTTATATACATATACACTAAGGATGCACTGATATTTTGTGGGCTGACACAGATATCCAATATTGTTTATTATACATAAGCTATATGGACAAAAATGTTGGGACCCTGACCCTTTCATTGGTATTTTTTTTAAATAAAAAAATACAAAAACAGGGTTCGAAGTCACTGTCTCTACTGTCCATGGAATACTTCTACTATATTTTGGAGCACTGCTGTGAGGATTTGCTTTGTTGCATTCAGCAACAAGAGCATCAGTGAGGTCAGGATGTTGGATGATGACAACCCCACCTCATCCCCAACTCACCCCAAAAAAAGGGTGGGGCACCATCATTCCAAAATAACACAATTCCACTGCTCCTCAGTTTAATGCTGGGGGTCTTTATACGCCTCTAGCCTACGTCTGGCGTTATGCATGGTGTTAACAGGTTCCTGTATATGTGCTCCAGAGAGTCCTATTCTACAGGCAATACTTCTCTATGGGGACTAGACAGAGAAGTTGTCTTATTATGGCTTAATCCCAATTAACACCAGTTCTCCTCCTCATTCTCTTCATTCGGGGACACACATCTCAGATCAGTTCGATCCAGATAACAGAGGAGTGGCTTTGCCAGCCAAGAGCCGGCCAGCTCTGCTTCCTGCACACAAGCGGAGAGCTTTGCTATGGCAACCGGCCTTTTCTCCTGCAGCCAGAATGCAGCAAATGCTCAGCAGAAGAACGCGTCCGGTGCGCAGCGCTGCATTGAGGAGCGTTACACAACAAGCGTATTTACATTCTCAGATACGGCACAGGTGAACGGACAAGAGCGGGCTTGGCCTTGTTGCCATGCCAACCTGCAGACACACACACACACACACACTCACACACTCACACACTCACACTTAATCTGAAAATGGTTCTCTGGTCCAAAACTGCATGTAAATGACCAGGAACAGAGCAGTGATGACATATAGCAGTCCAAAGGGCTTTTTTTAGTTGTCGTTCAGTTTAATCACTGCAAAACAGCATTAAGCAGTCAATTTATCAGTATAGCTAATATTTCTCACTATACAAGTGCTGACGATTATTCAACAATTTATAGACATTTTCACTTAAAAAGAGCATATCTCACTGTTTATCTGTTTTTCTGGTTTCATCTTCATAAAGTGAGTGTATTGAATGGGTAGCACATTTTAAACACCACTTCAATCTAGCATTTGTCTACTACATCAGTGAGACGTTATAGTTTTTATTAACTAAAAGTCTATTACAATCTCTCTAATTCTGTTTTATTCTTTTAACCATCTGGTTATGTAATATAAAATAACATATCTGAGTGTGAGAGCATCTTTGTTCTTCACTTGTCAACAATGAAAGTAAAATTGCAGGTATGTCACCTATGCACCGTCTATGCGGCCTGGAAGGAGTAAACGGTCACAAAACACATGCAGGCTAATCATACCCTTCACACACATACACACAAAGGCAGCAGGTGGTAGAGCATCACTCTGTGCCTGACTGAAGCGGCTTATGGTTAGCCTACAGAGCAGGGAAAGGTAAGGAAAGAGAAAAACAGAAGAAGACACAGTAAGAGAAACCCCAGGGCGTTATCCCAGCTGTGTGTGTGTGTATATATATGTGTGTGTGTATATATGTGTGTGTGTGTGTGTGTGTGTGTGTGTGTGTGTGTGTGTGTGTTTGGTATACAAGTTCACAAATGCACAGATTTATAAATGCTGCTGCCGTCTGCAGTATGAGTGTAAAGCCGAGATTCAGTAAAGGAGGGAGGAAGAAAGGAAAAGGACAGATAGATAGATAGATATACAGATAGACTGGTAGATAGATAGACCGACCGACCGACCGAGAGAAGCATACAACACAGCATGAGAGCGAGTAAGAGTGAGAGAGTAGGAGTAAGAGCGTGTAGGAGAGAGATAAAGATAGTAAGAGTGCAGAAGATAGAAGGGAAAAGACAAAATGAATGAGAGCGCGAGAGCAAGACAGTGAGAATGCAGGAGAGAGAAAGGTAAAGACAGAGAGAGGGTGAGAGCAAGAAGGAGCAAGAGAGAAAGAGCGCACACGAAAGATAGTGAGAGTGCAGAAGAGAGAAAGCTGAGGACAGAACATGACTGAGCGCGAGTGAGAAAGTGAGTAAGAGTGAGAGCGTGCAGGAGAGAGTTAGAGATAGTAAGAGCGCAGGAGAGAGAGAAAGGTAAAGACAAAGAGATATTGCGAGAGAGCGAGTGAGGGCACAAGAGATAAAGATAGTAAGAGCTCAGGAGAGAGAAAAGGTAAAGACAGCAAAAGAAAGCATGAGAGAGTGAGGGAGAGTACAAAAGAGTGAGAGAGAGAGCATGCAGGACAGAGATAGAGATAGTAAGGGTGCAGGAGAGAGAAAGGTAAAGACAGCATAAGAAAGCATGAGAGAGCGAGGGAGAGTACTAGAGACTGAGAGAGTGTGCAGGAGAGATAAAGAAAGTGAGAGTGCAGGAGAAAGGTAAAATACACAGATAGAGATAGAGAAAGAACGTGAGAGCAAGAGAGCTTGCACAAGTGAGATAAAGATACTGTAAATGCAAGAGAGAAAGGTAAAGAGAGCGAGTGAGAGCAAGAGAGTGTGATGGAGAATGTGCATGAGAGAGATAAAGATAGAGAGAGCACAGGAGAGAGCAAGAGAGAGAGCACATGCAGCTGAGCCTTTTCAGCAAACACGCGCAACAGTGTGCAATACCCAGAGGAAGCTGCCAAAACAGCAGCGCTTCACCTCCAGCGACTCCTGCCCTCCCCCTGCATCCACGGTCATTACTGTACCCCTGCTTAATCAGCACTTATACTTGTGATTGTAGTGAGTGCATATTTGATGCTGTTAAATTCACACATCAAGCAGTCAGATGAGACTGAAACCTACCATCCCTGGGTGAAAATTTGATTTACATTTTTTTGGCCTCCTATCAACTCCAGAAATAGCTCATGCCTGTTCTGTCCACGTCATTATTTATCCTCAGACAAAGCCTGCTGACAAACTGCTCGTCAATTTGTATTCAAAGAGACAGCACACACTGTGCTTGAGACAGAGAGGGAGACTGCGTATCTAAGCTACAGGTGTATCCCCCTGCATGACTGCGAGAGTGAGTTCCCGTGTCCATGAGATCCGACTCCTGGGAGACTTAGATATGCCCTGCAGCAGAGCAAATAAAGAAAAAACAACACCACGACAGACCAGCGGCCGTGAGCTGCACGTTATTTTGGCAGCTGATATATTATTCGCTAATCAACAATAAAATGCGATTATTGTCACTGGTCTGCAATTGTACACACGTACAATGATGAAGGTGTAGTCTCTAGGATGAATAGTATAATGGATAACTTTTACATGACATAGCGTGAATCTGGCAAAACGTCATGACAAACGCCAATAGAAACGCTTAAAAAATGACCTGGAATACTTTTTACAATGCCTTCCGGTAAAGTTGCCATTTTACAAATACAAGAATGTTCTCAGACAGTGCAGATATGTAAATGATCTCAGTTCTGATTGCCATGTATTGTGGCTGTTAAAAAAAATAAATAAAAAAAGACTGAAACACTCCTTATAACACAGCCTTTCTGTCAGATCTAACCAGCCTGGCCATTCTCTCCCTCTCTTCACAGGAGTGTCAGCTGAACTGCCACACACTCAATGTTAGATAGAAGAACTACAGAAGAACCATTTTTGGTTCCATAAAGAACCATTTGTTGCATGTAAATAACCATTTTAAAGTCTTAAAGAAGTGAAGGTTCTTACTTACTTACTCACACACTCACATCTCCATATTTTTAAGAGTGCATGAGTACAGGGGCTCAGAGAAAAGGAAGTTAATGTCCCATAACACAACTTGCTTCCACTGCAGTAACATGGAAGAGAATATTACATGAGGTTTTGCCCCAAAGGCCAAACCAAGATTATCACTTATAGAGATAGATTGCACTTTGAAGCTCTTAATAATCCCATATTAGAGTAGTCATAAATATTAATGAAAAGGTGAAATACTGCCTTTGTTCAAAGGCATACACAGAATCCTCATCCATTATATGCACCCTTCAGAGGAATGATTTCCCCAATTGTATTTTCTTAAAAATCAACCTCAAAGCTCCTAGATATCCTTTAAGCTCTTTAAACGTTCAGCAAACGGCTTCACAACAGTGCGATTTTTAAAACGGGGATGATGCTAACCAGTGTTATGATCACAGACAGGCTTTCACACTTAATCAGTAGGAAAATGAACAGATTTTAAAAGGCACAAAATAGTCAGAGCTACTCCCTTCTGGAGTGGTTCTACACATGATTCTCTAAAACAAAGTTAAAAAAAATTATCCTCAAAAAATGAACACCTCAGTCCATTCGTCATAAAAAATGTTCACAATGTAAAAGGACAGAGAGAGATAGATTTCATAGAGAAAAAGAGGTTATATAATTATTCGCATAGCCAAGATGTATCCACTGCTGCAATACAGTTTTTATACATGCCTTCTACCTAAACATTCAAGTCAAGTGAAGTTTGTTAGATGACACCTCAAGGAGTTGAAGGATTCAGCTGCTTCTCAGCATCCATTACAACTTGATGCCTTTTTCTAATCTCAGGACATGGAGGTCAAAGTTATTTCATAACCAGCCAACAATTGTCCTTATAGGCAAGTTCTGTCACTCTACAGCCATGTTTGAAAATAATTATATATGTTTGTAGTAATTTTCAGCACAAGACCAGGCTCCCAACTCTATAAAAGAGGAGAGACCAAAATATTTGAAACTGAAGCTCAAATGACCATTTTAAAAACATGTTAAATCACTGATAAAATCTGTCAAAAACCTCATGAATAGTTTGCAACGTTTGGTTTAATAATGCACAAAAATGTATGATTTTTGGCAGATCTCAACCATCATGGGGGCTTCCCCCACCAGCATGACAAGCGTGCTAAAAGTGTAACCAGCAAGCTGACTGCCTCTCTTTGTTGAAAAGCGAGACTTCATCTGTCTTAACATCCTTTAACATCTCTAGCACACTAACTCGATACTTTGACAGTTCTATGGCTCTATCCATACCACAAAAGTATCTGCAGTTATCTTGGACTGTGTACAGGGCTCAACAGGTACTCTAACCAATGGCCACTTAGCCAGCCCTGGTGTTGTTACTGTTAAATAGCAATAAGCATTTTGTTGTTGAACTACTTTTTTGGCAGAGGGAACGGACAGTATTAATCTTTAAAAAAAAGATGATGGCTTCTGTGATTTATGTTGCTTCTTTATTTTGTAAAAATTGTTGAATTAATACCACCATTAACCTTCAGTCCTTTTTTTTTTTCTTGCTCGAGTCTCTACTATGATTATATTAGTCACATTATATAATGATTATATCAGCACACCTGGGCAGAACAACAGTCTTGGTGGCACGGTGACCCTTTATCAAACATTTATGAGTAGTTTAGACCTGAGGAGGATGGGTCCCCTTCCCAAGGTTTTTTCTCAAGCTCTGAGGGAGTTTTTCCTTGCCACAGTCGCCAATAGCTCACAGACCAGGGCTTTTAGGTTTTTATGCTTGTTGATTTCTTGTCCTATTCCTGATTTCTGTAAAGCTGCTTAATGACAGCATATAACATATAAAAGCAATAGCAATAGAACACTCAGGGGTGTGGGTTGTTAGGAATAACATCAAGTCGATTTGGTCGCTGTAGATCATAACAGGCGTGATATTGTTCGCGATAACACACTCCCTCTTGTGTTCTACTGCTTAAGTTTAGAGACTTACATCTCTGATGAAGAACTCCAGGGTGGCGTAGGCAATGGCAATTCCATCATGTGTGCTGGTACCCCTGCCAAGTTCATCCAGGATGACCAGAGAACGAGCTGTGGCATGGGACAGGATCTCTGAGGCCTCCAGCAGCTCCTCCATAAAAGTGCTCCTGCCCCTCGATATATTGTCAGAGGCTCCCATCCTAGCAAGAAACATTTAATGCAACACACAGAGAGATTGTGACTAATGGAGCAAAGATGCTGCGGTAGATCTGCAGCACAATAGACCTGCGGAGATGTTCTCAGCTGGAACAGTCATCGTACTGCTAATTCAACCATCAAATGAAATATGCTTCAAAGAACGGCACTAAATTCCATATTTCTCATTCCTCTCGCTGTGTTCATAGGTTTTTGCCAAACAGTGTAACTGGTTCCCTGGCTGGAAAACAAGAGTGTGTTGCCTAATAACTCTAATTAAAGCACTTTAGGAGCACTGCAGAAGCTCCTGTCCAGAGGCAGCACCATCAAGCATGATATTACCAAGGTCAGATGGTAGAGTTGGTTAATAATGGCTGATCTCAGCAACGATTATACCTCAAGAGCAGAGGAAGATAATGGGGGGGAAATGACTGCAAATTCATGTGGTACACTTGCTAGTTCTAAATATATCGAGTCAGAAAAGATGAAAAGCTTGATTAAGACGAAAATGTGTAGTAGAGATTAAATTAGCTCATCCATTATAAATAAGGAAATGGTGTTGAACCAGTCGAAGAACAAATAAAATTTTTTATGCTACACCAAACACTCTGCTAAAGCCAAATTAATCTGGGAATTCTGAGAAATCGACCCAGAACAGTGTCTGACAGCAGCTCTAGTCTACAGCAGACCTTCTGGAACCACTGCAATAATATTCAGTGCATGTATAGTCTTATTAATCTAACAAAAACTTCACCCAAACAAACTAGTTACTCATATTAAAATAAATAAATAAATAAATAAAAAAAACATAAGTGCTAACTCTCCCTATAAAAAATTAAGCAACTATGCTCTGGAGTTTGCATGTTTACTCCAAAGCAAGAGAAAACAAACGCTTTCTAATTTATACCACTTCCAAATAAATAAATAAATAAATAAATAAAAGCCTTGCAAACCAGTCATTTGTGGTCCATTCGGGATCAAGATGAGGCCCCAAAGGCCTTTGAATTCTTAAAAACGACCAATGTTGTGAGCATATCTGACTCCTTAAATTAAGGAAATTTGTTCCCACTGCTTTTAATACGTCTGCACTGAATCCCGAAGTCCAGAGACTGGACTTGAACTCCAGAGACTCTGGCCACTGTCACGAAATACAAGGCACTGAAGACATTAATTGTACTGCTTTACAGTACTTTTGATTTAACTATACAATCATCTGTTTATCAATCTGGAGACAGCCAGCATTTCTTTATTTTACAGCTCAACTAAATATCTGTAATTACAGAATCTTATGATGTTGCACTGGACGGCTATAGTAGAATCATTTTTCATCAGTTTCACTTTGTACAGTATTTTTTAATTTGGGTACAGTCAGGTCTGGATGCAGAATTTAGTACCAAGTCAGATCGGACTTTGATACAGTGTTCTAGGGCTTATTTAGTTACATTTATTTAACCAAAGCCTCCAGCTTCCTTTGTAGATAAACAAAGGATATCAAAAAATAAACTCAGCACCTCAACAAAACAAACCGCTGAATCATTCTGAGAGCTAATTTTCCATCCTGTGTTTTGACCTTGGAACAATCAATTTATCTACAGCACACATTTATTGCATTTAACCTTTTTTTGACTTCTTTTTGACCTCTGGCCAGACAGAATACAGAATAAATGATTATTTACAATGCCTTCCATTTAGCTGGAGCTGGTCAGTTTGAACGTCATTACTTCTGACATTACTCACATCTGGTCAGTTAAAGACACAGTGATTTTATTTTCTTCTGCGTGTCATTCTCCATTTTTGGCACTGCTCAACAGGCATTTTTCCCACTTTAGGCAAACAGTGCCTAGCAGGAAATGTAGTACACAGTATAGCATTTTGAGAACGAGCCTCTACTTACAAAAAGTGGTTGAGGACTACAAAGGTGATCCTTTATAGGAAAACCAAGGCAGCAGCAGCAGCAGCAAACCCTGGGCGGACAGATTATTGGTTTGAATGGCTTCATCCTTTTAAGGCTTTTTAATTTTCTTTTTTCTTTTTTTGCATCCCACTTCATTTCCTGTTTCCATAGCAACCGGAAAACGATGAGGGAAGAAGTGCTCGGTAACCTTGCTGATAATTCAATAAAAGTCCATCAGTGTTCACATACCATGAGCGCTGAATGTGTGGCAACTTCCAGACCAAGGACAGACTAAAAAGTTGGCAACTGAGAACATTTCAGAAAGTGCTGATCTCTAGTCATAACTGAATGACTAAAGAATACCTGCTTGTCTTAAAACCCAAGCAAGTGCACATAGGACACATTCTACCCACAAAGCACAAAGAGTGCTGTTCATATAGTTCTCTCCTTCGTACATATGTATTTAGGGAGGATCTCTTAAAACATGAGGTGATAATGGAAGTAACACACTAACTAAAGTAAGTAAAGCGTTCATGGCTCTAGAATAAGACTCTAGAATAACAGGCTCTAACAAATAGTAACTTAATCATTGTCTGATAGTTTTGTAATGACGGCTAATAATTAAATAATTGCTACACATTAATGAACCATTTATTTTTATATGAAGGTTTACTCCCATAATCATCACTTGTCAGGCATCAACACTTGCGATGGCAGCCTGTATGACAACTGATGAAATGAGAGTCTATAAATGTTCTGTTTATATCAGTTCCATCTCTTAATCTTTCCCAGAGTTCATGACTGCCCACCTGTTCGGCCATACACTGATCAAAGACTGACCTTCGGGGGTCTCCTGCTACACGCATCAAACCAGCTGCCCAACCCCAGCTACTGCTATCTACTTACCGACTACGTTGAAGTTTCCATGGACTGCTACTATTATTACCATTACCACCACTAACCATCAACATTAATCTCATTATTCTTACCATCTCTAGTGTGACTACATTAGTTATAATATATTGTGATTATGTTGCATACCTGAGCAGTAGGACAGTCTTAGAGGTTTTTATGTTTTATTTCATTACTGCATTCCCATACAGCTGCTTTGTGACAAATGTTAGTTGTAAAAACACTATACAAATAAAACTTGATTTGATCAGTTGTTATAAAAGTCTTATAAGAGTCTTTTCCTGTAAATAATATTGTTATTGCTCTTTTAATTTTTAATTCTTATTTATATTATGTATATAGTGTAAATTATTTATCCAAATTTTTGTAACTGAGTGTCTTGCTATCCCTTTCTGCTGTTACACTGGGAATTTCCCCACTGCGGGACTAATAAAGGACTATCTTATCTTATCTTATCTTAAAAGGCTTAACCAAAGAATTCTGAACAAACTGCATTTAATGGCCATGTTACTGTTTTCAAAACAATGACTGATTAATAACAACAGAATTGTGAATAAACCAAACTGATTAAATGCATGCACTGATAATGAATCATTATCAAGTTATTTTTTACACTTGTTTGGAAAATCATTAAAAATTATTAGGATTTGTTATTACAAAGTGTAACCAAAATCTTTAAAATGTATAGACCCATTTATGTACATTTCTTATTACAGGTTCTCAAGGCTCTTTAAAACACTTCCAAACATTTAGGCTATCCTTTACAAACATGATTCTTTATCCATTCAAGAATTATCCATAAAAATATTCTTTAAGAAACCAAGCGAGGGTCTTCTGTGGCATCCACAGAATTTTATTCATATATTGTGTGAGTGTGGTCTGATCAGTTAGCTAATGCATAAACTAATAATAAACAGTCTTGTCTCTGTTAATAATAAACAGGCATTCTCTATGTATCCAGGTGTACATTTAGGCAGCATGCTTTCTTCAGGGAAACTTTCTTCAACAATGACAGACGTCATAACAGCTACATGAAGGCCTTTTTGAAAGTATGTTTAGAAACAGGAGAACACACAACCTCACAACCCCTTCCTTTAGTTCAATCGGTGACTTGTCCAGCTCTGACTTTTCATTTACTTGTTTTCATTGTTTTTTTAAATTCCAGAACTCATTTTTTAACCCCGGAGACATTCCTCAGCATTATGTTCACATGGCTCAAAACCATTTCAATGACAGTGTACTGTAAGAACAGGGTATTTTTCTGAGGGCTGTACAAGGTGTGTGTGAATACTGTGAGGTGAAGGGAGTAGTTTATTCCTAATAATAAACAATAATAATAAAAATAAATAAAGCATTCCCTTGAAGTCTGTCATTTCTCCCTGATGCTCGAGTTTCATGACACAAATGCAATTAGCACTGAATATTTACTCCTCTGCCTGGTAAAGTGCACCACGGGCCACTGCACCCTTCAAGCTTAATTGGCTGCTGTTTGAACGTGATTTCCACCTGTTAATTAGAACAAACTGACACATCTCTTGGGAGGGAAGGCAATTAGCCACCAATGTGTACAGCATCAGGAATAATACACCGGACAAACGATTGAGAAGAAACAGGGACAAAAGTTCTTTGATGATCTCTACCCTTCCACCTCAAGCGATTGCTGGGTTTTTTCCACTATATGCCCAAATGTTTGTGAACACCCCTTCTAAATAGCACTCAGCTACTTAGCACATGCGCACACACAGCCTGTCTAGTCCCTGGAAAGAAGTACTGCCAACAGAATAGGACTTATTGGCCATGCTGCCTAATGCCAAGTGTGAGCTAGAGGGTTATAAAGCCCCCAGCTTTAAGCTATGGAGCAGAGGAACAGTGTTTTCTGGAATGACGGTGCTCAATCCAATACTCTTGGGATGAGTCAGAGAGCTGGGGATGAGGTAGGGTGGTGAACATTCAACATCCTGACCTTACTAATGCTCTTGTGTCAATCAAACACAATCAAATCCTCACAGTAATGCTCCAAAATCTAGTAGAAAGCCTTCCCTGGACGGTAAACGGTTAATCCTAAGCAAAAGGCGCCATTTCAAAAGCAGGATAAATGTTTTTACATTGTGTTGCATTGACAGCCACGCAAGGTCACCACAACCAATGACCCAGCATTTGCTAGATGTGTATAAAGCTCTCCAGAATTCTAGAGTGATTGAACCCCAGACACTTTAGGAAGAGCTGGTGCCTTTAGAGAGGGCATAACAGGTTTCATTGTTGGGGCAACATCAACAGAAAATGCTGTAGCAGATATTGGAGGTACAAAAAAATTTACCCTTTTCAACATCCAAATTTAGCCTGAATTAGCACACACTTACAATATGTGCTGGTGGTGTTAACTGTGTGTTTCCTCTTGAGTGTAACAGAATGTTGGAGGAGGAGACGCCTCACATCACATGGTCAATTATGCTCTCTCAGGTTCTGGCTGCTGATGGCAAAGCAGCATGTCTCAGGTTTCACAATCCTCAGGCCATTATGTCAGTGTTGTAGTCTGATAATAGACTACTTTTACATGCTTGTTTCAAGTGAAGTGTAAAATTTTAAAGCGCAGTAAAACCATTTTTAACTTCATTTCCCTTATTAATATCAGGTCATACCTATTAATAACCTTGATTTCAGCAAAAAACACTGAATGAGCAGGTGGTTCAATTTAGATACACTTTTTTTTACACTGTAGATATTTTAATTGATAGAATGATAGTAATGATGGGGAAAAAAAAGGTTTCAGCTTGACTTTTCTGTTAAAATTAGCACTACAAGCATCTCCATCAGCATCTGAGCTGGGCAATAACATGCTAAGCAAAGCTTAAGTCACACCTGATACTAATTAGTGGATCACCATGGCCATGTTTCTGCAAGCTTAATTATGGCAGCATGCTGTCAGCAGAAACATACAAAAGTCTTCTTGTAAACAAGCTGTTGCCAAACTGTACCAGTGCAATTTGACAAAGCTGGCAGGCATCAGATTTGAAGAAACACTCTGTCTTTTACATGCATGTAATTATTTTTTTTTGTTTGGCACAACATACTAACTGTATATACCCAATAAAGAGTAAAAGAGAGGACCAGGATTCCCAAAATCAGCACAGGGCAGGAAAGGGACATGTTGGACATGTCCAACGGGAACATGTGCGATTAAAGTAGATTATTGTGCATGGCACTAAAAAAAAGCAGCAGCCCACCCGTAATACAAACTACACTTGAGGAGCTTGATTTGATGAACCAAATAAATCAGCTGAATGAAGCTTTTTTTAGTCCCCATTCACTCTGAACAACCACCACATTCAGTGGATTGTGAATATTATGATCTGCTTAAATCACAGATAAGAGCTCCTTGTGCAGGTGATCAACAAAACAGAATTACTTCATTAGAGACTTTAATAATAACAAAAGAGTGACAATTGTATAGAAACAAATCCCATTCAGCCTTTTGAGAAATTAGGTTGCTAAGGATCTCTCAAACTGTGTTTTAAAGGTAAAAACACTGCCTCAGCTGCCAATTTTATCTGATAATTATTTCCTGCATCCTAAAAACGCATATGCATAACTGGCCTTTGGGTGATGAAAATGGACAATGTGCAGTGATACTGTAGTGGTTTTCATAATCCATTCAGTATGTGTTAATATCATGCTCTGAATCAGGGTCATTTAGGTATTCTGTAGGACTTGAGCCTAAATTTGGAGACTACAATTTTTCATGAATGGACCAAGTGGGATTTTTGGCACCTGGCAACAGCTGCTACAACTCACGACTACTTTCCTCACACTGAAGCTCTCACCCCATTTAACTGATTTAGCTGACTGTCTACAAGGGGACCCTTTCTATGCACACTCTCCCTTGCTCTCGCTCTCGCTCACTCTCTCTTCATCTAGCTACCTTCAGCGTTCAGGCTAATTACAATGAGCTCTTGCAGATGTACTGGTGGTCATGGTTTCCCTTCCTCCATCTCCAGACTATTCCAACAGGAGCCTAAAGTCTGTTCGGCCTCTGAAGTGTTGTCATGGCCACTGAAGCTCGAACTGTCAGCTGTCCTGCCTCAACCCGCCCATTTAACGACCAGGAAATGAGGGAACAATGGCACAGCGCGTGTCTGATTATTCAAGGGGAATTGCAAGTAGACGGTCGGAGGGGGAACGTTTCAACGCGCTCATTTGAGAATGCTTCATCACGGCCCTCCGTTTGAGCGCTTTATTACCCAATATGGGTGCCATTAGGAGCAAGCCTTGGTTCTCCATTAGAGGAGAGCAGGTGGGCGGAAATGATCGATGTTCTTTGAAACAGATCTCACACCCTGAGAGGAGTGTGTTTAATGGGAAGTCTAAACTGAAGACTGAGGGTGGGAGAGAAAGTGAGGGATCTGGGAATCTTTTCTTAGAAGATAAGATTATGTAACCAACAGATTGGAGCAGTGCATTGCAGCACTCACAACAGACAAGTGAACTGGTCAGATACTTACAAACATAGGCTCAACCGCCTGTGCAACTCTGGATCCTAACTAATGACGTACTATTAGACCTCATCAGCAACATCAGGTGGTGAAGGGGGCTCTAGATCTTCTAAACAAAGTCTACTGAGGTGAGTTAAGGTAAGACTTTTCATTGTTTTTGGTCCTAGTTAACATCGGCTATTATACACTATAATGTCCAAATATTTGTGGACACCCCTTCTAACGAATACATTCAGATACTTGAAGTTGCACCCATTGCTGATAGAACAGGATTCTCTGGAGCAGACAATAATGAAAAGAACGGCACCATGTCAAATACACAGCGTGGGCTAGAGGGGTATAAAGCCCCCGCAGCATTGAGCTGTCGAGCAGTGGAACTGTGTTCTCTGGAATGATGGTGGCCCATTCATTATTTTGGAATGAGCTGGGTTGAGTTGTACTTCCTCAGATTTCTTCGTCACATCTTAGCGCTAACGTTATGTCACTTGTGCTTTGTAACAGCTATGCAATGTAATATAAACAATCCATCATAATAAAGGGATACATCCTTGCAAATTAAAACATAGTGAAAATTGTTTTGTTTTTTTTTGCTCCTGGGCTCCCTCTACAGTTAAGCTTTTACACCACTGCCATTAATACAAATCATGCTTTTAGCTCCCCCTATGGACAGCTATAACCTTACATTTGTTGCATCTGAAGTGAAATTGCTACATAATGTTGATAAACATGAATAAATGAACATTTGATTACCTGTGATATGAAAGGATTTAAAAGTGAAAGGCTGTACCTGGTAAATATGCCGTCCACAATGCCAATCGATGCCTCTCTGGCTGGTACAAAGGACCCCAGTTGGGCCATGATGGAGACCAGAGCTACTTGTCGAATGTAGGAGCTTTTTCCCCCCATGTTTGGCCCAGTGATGATCATGGCACGCTTACCATCACCCTGCGAGGAAAAAAAAATACACTTTAGTTTTGTAAGGTATATCTTTTATTTCAAGGTTAGCCAGACTCTGATAAGTTCAAAGCAGCAGTGTTTGACACATAGCTGCTGATTACCTGTCTAACTAGTTAAGTTTGGAATTGGTCAGCATACATATTAAGATTTAAGATGCCACTGGTCACAAGTCAAAGCTGTGCATCTGCTATTCACACGGTGTTCGGGAACACTGAAAGCATGCTCAGAAACTCGAACAAGGAAATATGTCTTTCACCAATGCAGGTACATCTCAGTCCAGAGTAGAGCTGCAACAAACGACTATTCTGATAGTCCAATAATCTGTCAATTATTAAACTAACAACTGATTATTCAGATTATTAATTGCTCGGTTACCAAATAACTCTTAAGGATTGTTTTATGCATTTGCTAACTGAAATCTGAAGACAATAAAAGATGAATATTTTTCAAAAATGTGCAAAGTCGATTCACTAAAATGTAAGATGTGAGACAGTAATTTTAGCTTTCAGTTAAAAAGTATTTTGTGTTGCTGCTTTGTTTGGCTTTGTGTGACCAATTTTGCCAAAGTCTGGCTGGAACCTCAATAACGCTGACCCTTCTCTGCTCGTGATGTAACCAGCAAGCGGACTGGCTATTTTTGTTTAAAGGCGGGACTTTATGTGTAACCACCAAGCTGAAGTTTTTTTTTTTAATTTATCTGCAAACAGCCGCCATGTTGAGCCATGTTAGCTACATAGCTCCTATTCATATACATTCATATTCATATACATCTCTGGGTTGACTTGAAGATTTTTCCTTTACATTTTTTACACTTTGTCCATATGAGACTCCAACAACTCACAATAACATAACTTTGCTCTCCTTTCACACACCAGAGTGATGTCGCTGCAGATGTGTGGCTGTGTTGTCTTATAACAGACGTGATGGTGTCACCAACTAATCGACTACTAAATTCGATTGGTCACTGCTCCCCTAGTTCAGAGCAGCTTCAGTTGCAACCTGACAAGCATTTGATACTGTAAGATCAATGTTTATGAATGTTAACTTGGTTAACATGATTTTAGCTATTTATTAGTACTGTGCAAACAGAAATCCTAAATGGTCACTTGGCTTAAACCATTTTGAGATGGTTTGTTAAATAATCATCAAAAACATTTGCTGAAATAAATATTTTTCTAAAACAGTATGATATGTTTCTACAGTATATAAATGGACAAAAGCCTTTGTTTGTATTTTGAAAGACAGCTATATGTGTAATCCAGGTCCATGTGAGACAGAGCATCTATACTGTCTGAAGTGTGACATTCAAGCGTCCAATACTAATTAATAACTGTAATTAATTAATAACTGTTCCACTGTGAATCTAAAACCACTAACATGAAATGCGTCTTGCCTAAATCCCTACAACTAATTTATTTAATTCACATTTTTGACCAAACCATCCTTTTAAGGTAGTTTAACACTTCAAAATCAGTCACAGGCTTTTCTGTTTGTTACGTGAGATCTTGGTCTGCATAAAGTTATCAACACACAGCTGAGAATAACGGTCACAATGTGTACAAGACGACTAATGAGGCTGGGACCCAAAATAAAACCATAACCAACTATTTATAAAAATAACTAAGCTAATAATAAACTCTCAACTATTCAAAAATGCATTTCCAAATGACGAACGTATTCAATTAGATTAAAATGGCTTAAATTTTGTAATAATCTGAGCTTCTGTCTAACAGTTATGTTAAATTAATGAGAGCTAACGCAAACAAGATAACGCAACATAATTTCAGATGGCGGATGAATTTCATCTTCATTTCATCTAGTTCTGTGTGGAAACCATCCACTGCTGAGAGAGAGAAAGAGAGACAGAGCGCGAAAGACACACTGGTACAATTCAAAAGAGTGGCCTATGTTTCAATCCCATTTCCTTGCTAGCAAAAAAGGATTAACCTTCTGAAAAAAATAATAAAAAGACAGGGCAGCCTCTGACATCAGCACAGCCACCCACAGCCTTCTATTTGCTATATCTAAACGCCTCAGCAATAATCAAGCTTCACAACTTCCCCCACATCCACAGAAAGCAGGATTTCAGAGAGGTGTACAGCCAGCGCACACATTAATAACGACACCTGTAATAAAAACAGATTAAAACAAGTCATAAGGACTCAGACAGCATCTGTGAGAGACATAAGGCTGGACTATAGCTGGCCAACATTTAATTTATTAAGAAGAAAAACTCACATGTTTTCCTACTGAAGCTGGACTTAGTGCCAGATCTTTCCAGAGATCACTACTATACTCATCAGGACTACTGTGGCCCTTATAAACAGGCGGAACAGAACAATCACTTAATGCAACCTAATTACAGGCTGGGCCATGACAGCATGATAACTGTGCATAAATCAGGCAACAGAATTAATAATACTTTGTTTACAAATATCTGGTCCTCTTTTCAACACAAATTTGGACACTAAACATATCATTATAGAAGGGGCTCATGAGATCTGTAGAAATAATACAGAATAATGATTAAACAACTAATTAAATGCTGTCAAGGACAAAAACCCTGTAATGACGTACTGCTATAGCCCAGCAGTATAAGGCCTTAAATTTTAACTTAATAAAGCCATTCCTCCACTTTGATACAGTGTGAATGTTGCATATTTTCCTGACAAACCCACACAAATATATAAAATAAAAATACTCTACTTATTTAGGAAAATGCAATGAAAGTTTCTGAAAGAAATCTGTTTTCAGTTTCGCAAGGATGCCACACACTCTATATTGGACCGTGTAGTGTATTAGGAAACACAAATCAGGCAATTTTAAGCCTACAGTGTTTTCTATTATGTTCATTATAGTAGCTTCATGTAGCCTGTTGCAGATTACAGTAAACACAGGTGTGGAGGGAGAGAGACTGACAAATGATATCCACTCACAGTAGCTGGTTCAGGGCAGCAGACCTGCAGCTCCTTATTTCAAAATAATAGAAGTTTCTTCCTAGTAACTGCTCTTTCAATAGGCAAAGCATAACTCAGGAACTACAGTTTGTTATAAAAAAAAAGTGCCAAGAATGGCAGACATGTTGGACTACAACAAGAATCTATTTAACTAACCAAGAATTTTACTTTGAAAGATAAAACATTAAACACAGAATCTGAGATGTTGCATCTACAAAATAACCCTGGCTGTCTTTCATCCAACATCAGCAATCATTCTGAAAGACCATAAACTGTCAAACTGACCAGGGGCAGACGTAAGGCCACATTGTCTGAACCAAAGTCCTTCTAAATGCCTGCAGTGTCTGCCTAAATTCAGTGTGTAGTTTAATGTTGGGGTCTCACCTGGAGCTCAGTGTCATTGGGCACATACTGGTCCTGTTCCCCCATTAGCATGTCGATAACAGGGTGTCTGCCATCTCTGATAACAATGCAACTCCCCTGCTCGAGAACCTCAGGCCTGCACAGATCACATTGAGAAAGCCAGAGATTAGAAACAGTAAAGAAGCAATTCCTTTCCACAATGATCAAGTATGCAATCAAGAACTACAACCATGCTTTACACCTGCTGCACTGCAGAACAACAGAATTGAACATTTAACCCATCCATGGCAGTGAATACACCCACACAGTGGTGGATTGGAGCAGTGAGAACATGCCCCCAGAGCGGTGGACAGCCACCTCAGCAGCCAGGGAGCAAGTGGGTTGGGTGCCATGCTTCGCCATGAACGTTGAGGAAGGAGATTCCCCTCCCTCCCAACCCACTCCCACCCTCACTGCCGGTTCAGGGGATTGAACAAGCTCCGGTCTCTAAACTAGGCCGTGGCTGTCCAGGAACATCACTCAGAAATCACTTTTAACGTCCAGAATGGTACACGCATTAAATAAATAAATAAATGAATAAATAAATGAGAAAAAAACAATTTCACAAGAGAAGGAATAACCCCTCTTTCAATGGAAAACATATTAAATATTTTCAATGTAAAAAGAGCATTTCTATTACTCCACTCTTCATGAAATTGAGACACGATATTAAAACCAACTGCCGGATTCATACTATGTCAAAAAGTCAAAAGCATGAAACAAAATAACAGTTCTAAATGATATTAATTTGATAATAAAAAATGCTACATTTATTTTTAGTCCAAATCATGGATTCCATTTTAAATTTTGATTCCTTTATATAGTAACCAAATATGCAACCAAAGCATACACATCACATAAGATTTCCTTTTTAACGTTTGCGTGCGTGGTTTGTGTGCTGGCACAAAGGGTACCATCCACAAAACTCCTATTCTTATGAAACACACTGAGGAATCAAAGAGCGATATATAGGAGATTTATGGAGTTGGGCTAAATATATATAAAGGTTTGGAAGTGTAAGGAGCGTCTCTGGCACTCAGTGGAACAGGAGGGAGGGGGTGGAGGAGCACAGCGGAGGGGGTGTAGTTGGCGTAAACCTCGGCCTTCAAAGTCAAATCCACTCCCCCACACAGCCTGTGAGCAGCTGAGGGAGTGGGCTCTGTGCGCTCCGGGGGCGGGCTGGAGCCTACTGCTGGCCAGGGAGAGCTGGAGCGAGGGCCCTCTGGGGTCCCCCCCACTCTCAGTCCTCCATCAAAGCTTATGTAAGGAGCTTCAAACACCTCCCGCGAAACACAACAGAGAAAAGCAGCCCCAACCGGAGGTGTGAAAATGCGCTTTTTACGGCACCAGGAGCTGCAGGGACGGTGTCTTAACTTGGCCTGCATCTTTTCAAAGAACAGTTGAGAAGACATGGGATAATAATAATAGCCACATAGCATGACATAAGCAGCTAGTGAAGTACTATACTATTTTACAGCATTTCTAAAGTAATCCTTGCAAAAATGTATATTTTTTTTAGCCAATCACAACCCATCAATTTATCTAAATATATAGCGAAATATTATTGCACTTATATGCATATTTGTATTGCATATCAAAAAATGATAAATGTCCTCATCTCCACAGTTACTCCGACTAGCTTGAGTATTAGCTGTAGTATTAGCTTTAACATTAGGTCTTCGGAAGGGGTAGCTCTTGCCACTGCTCTCGTGTGGGAATGGATGCACTCCCCATCTTCAGCTGGCTGCTTGTGGGTGTTAATGGTGTTCCCTGTCATCTAATTGAAATCACACCTTGCAAAGTCCATTTTTAATGAACAAATATTTAGGTTTAACGTTTTATAACCTTTTGGATCTTTGTTTATAGGATATTTGGACTGCTGCAGGTATAAAGTCCCTGTATTTGTCAGGGATGGATCGAAAAGGACAGGGACCCCTAAAACTGCAACGAAGAGCATGTCCTCTATGCTTCAACAAAACACCTGAATACAGAACAAATGTTTTATTAATTTGTACTGTGGACACTTATTATGCAAAATGCAGTTAATTTCTGATTGGACAGACGCATCATCAAAGTCTCGGTTCAACTTTGCCACACACTGCATCCCCCAGACTTGCACCGGACCGAACATGCACTATGCGGCGGCGTCTGATAGAACCAAATCCTCCCACAATGTGTGTCATTATGGTTCACCTGTGCAATACTCAAATTATACTGTTCATATGTTAAATTATAATAGTGCTGTACTTGGAATATGGAATATGTGTGCAATAACTCAATAATTTTCCATTTTTATCACCACAGTTATAACCACTGTCACTTTACTGTATTCATAATTAATGGATATGTACATATACATATATGCATATTTTTCTCTCTTTGTTTTAAAGTCTTTTAATTGTGTTTATTCTACCACGAACAGTTACAACTGCAATTTCCCTACTATTTCTTATTCGGATTAAAAAATGGAAGAAAAAAAGGCATTTTGCAAGCTCTTACCCCAAACCCAAAATCAGTGACTAAATACCCTTTATGCCCTCCACTTCACTAATCTAATCCGTTAACATGCTGCTAATGTAAGAATATGAACCTGTGTGAATAACTACAGCATGATATGAAAGATGGCAGAAAGATCACTGGATTCATTACTCACCTGCAGTAATTGTTCTCTTTGGCAACCTGGGCCAAGGAATAGAGGCAGTCCATGGTTGCTAGGTGACCCACTGCTTTCCTCAGGATGTAGTAATGCTCTCCAAATAGCCTACAGGAACAAGGAGCATGAGGTGAAACGGCACTGGTCAGACAGTCTCTGCAGAGGCCGCATGCATGTTAGGTGACATTTACAGTTAATGCGGGATCCTGCAGGTAAACAACAGCACAGCGATGAAGGAAGCAGACCTCTGAACTTCAGCTGTTCTAAATGAACTACTCAGCAGCCTGGACAATATAGAGTGGATGAGGATTTGTTCTAGTCAGGAAAAAAGGTTCCACTCTAAAGTTACTGGGAGTTTCTAAGGTACGCACTGGAGGAAGTTGATCCACTCTCGTCCACAGTCGATGACCAGTTGTTCTCGCAGCTGCAAAAGGTGCTGGTGTCTCTCCACAATGAAAGGGGAGTGATAGCGGCTCACCGCTTTAGTGCTGGAAACAGAAAAATATTTGTCAGTGTATAAAAAAACTAACAGAAAAATGAACAGAGAATGGACCACAAATTGTACTAATTATTAATTGCAATTGTAATTGTCGTTGTTGTCACACATAAAACTCATATTTTCAAAATGGCAACTTTACAGAATAACTTCTTAACTCAATGAAAGTCAAAGTTAAAACATTTTTCTCAGAGGCAATTTTGAGCTTTTTTTTGGGGGGTCCAATTAAAGTTTTGACACAATGGAAAGAACAGCGGCCAGATTTACAATTATGTCAAAAAAATTAAGACCAAGGTAGAGATATAAGGACAGCCAATATGCATGTGTTCATTTATCTCGATCCAGCCAACTGGAGAAATGTTTAAGAACGATAAAGCAGGAACAGAAAACGAGCAGAAAGACCCTGTTTCCACTGCATTATGACTGCATGCTGATCAGATCACTCAAATCACATTCAGAGGTGGTCTGAGACGGAGTGTGAATTGAACGCGTTTTCTGTAATTGAATTCAGTCAGGCAAGCAAAACAAGTCTGTCAAATAAATGTTAATATAAGTAAATTATTACTACTGTGAATTTTGGCTTCTCTCTCTCTCACTCTTGCGGTTCCTATGTTCTTGTGCATGTGTGTGTGTGTGCCTGCGCTCATGCTTATTTACTGGTAGACGAGTGCAATATTATAGTTTCTTCTGTCACAACTTAAATAGTCTGTTGTATTTTTTATAGAGCCGTTAGAGGAATGCGTGAACCATCTGTTGGTTTCTCCACATTGAGGAAAAAACCATTGTTTCAGTAAACTGTTCAGTCTCCCGGAGCAGGACAATTTTGATTTAAGTTACGCTATTCACAGGAAGTAAAATGGAAACGATGTATGTGCTGGTGTGCATTTCACAGGGGAAAGGAAAATTGGATTTCATCTGTGATCCTGTGTAAACAGGATCCGGTCAAAGCAGATCCAGGTGGTATACAGTGGGGATTTTTGGTGCCCTCTACCATTTCTGATGCCTGCTTTGCATATTATCTGATTTATTATTTATTACATGTACAGAACCATGAATGTGTGAAAAGGGAATCAATGGATTTACACTGCACTCAAATGGCAAAATCTGAGGTCAATGCATGTTGCTGTTTATCTGTGGATCACATTAACCCACCCACCTGCTGATTTTGACCCAGTCTGGTGGGACAATTGAGGACATGCTGTTCTTCACCTCAATGAGAAACTGAAAGAGAGAGAGATATATAAGACATACAGAATAAGATAAAATCTTCTATCTTCCAAAATGTCCATCTGCCTGACGTGATTCTGCAGTTCGACAAAAACCTGTAAACATTGTAAAGGGTTTAAAGAAGAAAGCTGAACAGATGAATGAACATACACAGTCTAAGGATTACTGGCTCACAGTGCGCAGGCATCCATTACCTCCCAGCTTAAATACCTAAACAAACGCACACACCTGGAGCGAGGGCAGCAAAAAGAAAGTGCCTGAGCTTCAGTGTGATAACAGAAACATGCTGATGCATTTACATTGCAAAGAAAATAGAGTATCATTAAAACAAATGTGTTTGCATGCAAGTGTAATAGGGCTGTACTTCACAAGTTATGATTATGCAATGTTCTCCACACTTGCGTACCTGATGAGTCTTTGTTTGGTGCGGAGCCTGTGTGGCACCTCTGTCTCTTTGTGCTCCAAACATTTTCCTTTTTGATGCTTGTGGCACTTAAATCATGTAATTTTAATAGAATGTAATATTGCCAGGAAATGAGTATAATCTTAAGGCCTAAGAATCAGAATTCCTAAGAATGGTGTATGGTATGGTATTAAAAAGGTATTAAATATTCCATCTAGATGATAAATTGTCAATGATTTAAAAAGGCATTCAATTATTTTTATTATATTTTTAATTGATTAATTAATATCAATGGTCAAGATCCTGTATCACATTATTGGGCAAGTTAGGTGCACAATGTTAGTACATTTCTGTTTCACAAACATTCACATTAAGTTCAGTATTGACCAGATTGAGTCTGTACTTCAGATCTTTCCATGTGTTTTGATGCTTGTTGATGAAATATAACATTTTGAGGGAAGCAGGTCTTATCCTTTTCACTTTGTATGAACAAACATGCTATACAGATTCTATCCACATGCTGTCATGACTGCAGGGCCTGAATTATGAAGAAGTATAGCATGTACTTTTATTCTCTTTGGTTTTAAAGCTAATTTCCATTTTGATGAAGTCTATATGTCTATCAGAAGAACAAAAACAGATGTGAAGAACAGTAGAAGTGGGAGTCGTTTCTTTTTCTCCATACCCTTTTCTCTCCTGTTTATGGCTAGCTCCTCTTCAGTCCAGCTACCTTTTCCTGTGTCCAAAACCACACACTTCTAAAGTTCAGGTACTACACTAACAAATGCACTATTTATATTTACAGGACCATTCTGTGTGGTATTGAGGGTTATGGGATGCATGTGTTGGTGTTTGGATGCACATGCAGAAAAGTTGTCACATGATGCTAAATTAATGCATAAATACACAATTTACCTTTAACAAGTCAAAAAAAAAAAAAAATCCAATTTAAGATTTTGCAAGATTTCAGGTACCAACAAAAGAATCTGTTAAAGTTGAAAAAAAAAATTCTTCCGATAACCTATTGGCAGCAAAATCTGATTCCACTGCCCACTCAGTTTATCAGACAATAATACCAAGCTTAATAAATGGCAAACTCAGCTACACCTTGAGCTTCAATCACCAAAATTACATCATCCAGTGTTTCACCGCACAGTGCTAAAGTTCATGTGAACACGGATTCATTCCCAGCTCGGATGGTCTGATTGCTGATTGCTATGTCACAACGCAAGCCCTCTTCACTCAAGCACTGCCCCTCATTTGATGAAGAGAGCTAGGGCCACAGCTTGAGGACAGCAAGGGCCACCGCTCAAGTCACGGGCGGTGACGCAAACCTACAGTCGGGAAAACAGGGCTGACGTGGTTAAAAAGAAAAAAGAAAAAGGCAATTGGGCATATGAGAATGATTTAGGCTGGTGAGAGACAGTGATGAGAAAGGGCCAATGTCGGCGCACTGTGGGAGGAGAAAAGTCCGTTGTTTATGCATGAGTGGTAAGTACAGGGAACAGATGGAGAAGCAAGCCTGGGACTGCATACAAACCGTGACATTTCAGAGATTGTCCTTTTACCTTCTGCACTGTAATTTGATCTTAATTATTTCTCACCTGGAGCTTACTGAAATCATCAGAAAGATTCTTTCTCGAGCCGGATTCCAAACATGCAACCGGTACAACATGCAAAACCCATAAAGAGCTGAGCTTTAAAACCAAGTCACCGGATGTGCTTTCTTGGAGCACTTTTGGTAGGTACAGAACCACTGAATACCACAAAAACCTCACAAACATAAACATGGATTCACATTTGCTCTCTCAGTTTCACTTCAGGGGTCATCTAGATTCATTCAGCTTTGATGTCGTCTCTTTGCGGCAGAAGGGAAAAGATGAGAGAGGGCATAAAGGGAAAAAGATGAAAGAAAACTGATCTCTCTGATGGTCTGCTTCCTGTACCTCTTGTCCAGACACAGTGGTGTAGTCCACTGATGGATTTCGAAGGATGAGGCGAATCTCTCTCCGATGTTCCATGATGTCTGAAAGAATGTCTCGTATTTCGTCTTTCCTCTGCCGGATCACAGGAAAATCGGTCAGGTCCGCAAACAGCTCAGTCTTATTTCCAGTCCTGAAAATCAAATCAGCAACAGATTCTAAGTCACTGTCACAAAAACATTGTATCATCAAAAAGGCAACTTTACATTAATCCAATTATCTTCCCCAATTTTAGATTATCCTTTTACCCAACCCACTTTTTAGCACTCTCCCCCCATCATGTGTAATTCTCCTCAGACACATGCACAACCAGCCACTGCTTTTTTTTTTTTTCTTTTCTTCAGACCACTGCCGATGCCATCGGGCAACCAGGGCACTCTGATGCTCCACTAGCAGAGGCTCACGTCAGCCAGCATTACACTGAATGAAGCGGGGGGGAGAGAGAGGCGTCTACCTGCCCGAAGATAGCTACGCCAATTGTGCTCTCTCAGGTTCTGGCTGCTGATGGCAGGCAGTATGATTCAAACTAGCATTATAAGTCATAGGCAGCGCCTTAGTTTGTCCGGAGCCATAGTAATAGCATAGCAATAGTATTTCTATTAATCCATTCATCATAACATTTTGACAGAGTGTAAAGGATAGCCACCAGAACTGCTTTTTTTTTGTCAAAAAGTGAAAATGGCCATTTTAATTTGCAGGAAAGAACACAAATACACAGGGTATTATCAAATTAATTTTGATGTTCCACTGGCTTGAAATAGGGAGAATAGTGTCGCTGTTTTTGCTATTCTGGGCTTGGCATGCTGCTAAATGCACTATGTAACTTGAGACATATTCATGTAAAATCACACACTTCTTTCCCTTTCAGTGACGGTTCTGTATCTCTTAGCTTGTCCAGAAAAACTTGTCTTTCAGTTGTTGCTCAAAGTACAAACTACACTTCCCGACTGGAGGGGGAGCCCAGGAGCAAGAAATGCCCCACAGATGTGCCTTTTGTTTTGGGGCTCTTAACCTGTAACAGAGAAGTCGAGGGCATTGCATCCTCTCCTAAAACTCAACATCAACAGTGTCCACTGATTTGAACATCCCAGTTGTCTATGTTGCCAAAGTTTTTACACAATAAGCAGGATTTAATATTGCAACTTTTAGACATAAATGTGCCATTCATGTATATTAAGGACGTTTTTAGTTTTTTTTTTTTGTTTTTTTACTGTCCAGTATAATCATTCTCTAATCATAAACCATATAACACAGGTCTGTCAGTTAGAGCTCAGTCCAGCATTAGGTTTATTCTGTCTGCAATCCAAATACCTTCTGTTGCAAACACATACTCACTTGGCAGCCTTCTCATTGAGCACTTTGAGGAATTTGTGGGCGGAGCTGAGCAGCTGGGGCGTGTCCAGAAGCAGGCTCTTTAAGAGGGCAGAACTGAGCTGTGATTGTACGGCAGGGATGAGGGCTTGAAACTCCGTACCCAAGCGAGACAGTGTGTTGCTGATGAGGTAGAACTCCTGAGTGGAACACTAGTACACACACAAATCGCCTAGCATAAGAACAAGGAATAATCCAGACAGAGCATATACCCACACGTCTTTACTAACGCAGAACAGACAACTTGGTAGCATAAGACAGCACTAATATAATGGCCACTTACTCTGTGAATAATCTCGCTAATTCTATAAACCCACCCACTCTGAACATCACTGCCATGAGTCACTCTTATCAGATGGACCAATTATATATGAAAAGTGGGTGGGCTACAGAATTACTGAGATTATTTGCAGGGTATGGGGCCATTTTGTCATAAGCACGCTGAGGAACGCCTGTGAGTTAAATATTCAGTAAATTATATTATTGCCGTCCTCCTCTTCTCTAGTTACAAACGTATTCACTCCCAGCATCCACTTGTGCGCATTAATCAAATGCTGTCAAGCGCAAACTCTTTACTCTGTACAAAGTTCTTGCAAACCACTCTTGCCCATATTTTGATGCAAGCCAGCTACATGTCAAGACCCAATTAAAGCTTCGCCCAAACGTTGCATCTGTTCATAAACATGTAACCTATTTCCCAAAGGCATATCAGGCTCACTACTAGTCATCTCAACTAATCAGGATGATGAGGGAGAAACTCTCCCTCCTCGTGTTCATTAAAACTCACGAGTGTAGTAGCTTCATGCAGGCTGCAGGAAAACAGGCTGAGAGCCCAACATAACGACTTCATAGGTCTCATATACTGGATTATAGAACAGCAGGATCATCTTGCTTCATCTATTATGTGTAACCACACATGTAATGCTGCTGCAATAAGAACATGATGAAAAACACAAAAGTGGGTGGAAAAAGCTAGGATAGATTTTCTGAATGATATCCTAGAACTACGGCTACTTTAGGCCTAACAGTCCATTCAGAGACGATGGTCTCCGGTCTCCAATTTTTTGTGGATTTTTATTTCTTTTTTCCAAATTTCCCCCCAATTTCATCACTGACAATTCTCAACTATTAGGTAGGACTCGCACATCACACAATGATGCCAGCATTCGGAGGGTAAAGCTTCTGAAAGCAAGCTGTACAGACATACACTTTTTTTCCAGAATGATGAACACTCAAATAAGATACTTTATGTAGTGTAATAAATCAGCAATTGTTTAAACACAGACACATTTTATTATGTTTTATATCTAGGTATTCATTTAATATTTCTCACAATTAGAACACTACTACACTGATCAGCCATAATATTAAAACTACTGGCAGGTGAAGTGAATAACAATATAGCAGAAAAGCAGAATAGTATAGCAAAGAAAAAAAAACAGTCAACAGTGGTTTCATGAGCATGACAATGGGTTTAGTGTTCTTCAGTGCTCTTCTCAGTCACTGGATCGGAATCCAATAAAACACCTTTGAAATGTGGTACAATGGGACATTTTGCAGCATGAAAAATCTTACCAACACGGACCAGAATCCATTCCACAAAGAGCTGTTCTGAGGGCTTGAGTCCTGAGGCCTTATCCGTTATATGTATAGTCTTCCTAATAAAAATGTTCAGTGAGTGTAGAGTGCATTTCAGGCCCACTTTTTTGCTACTCTGATTTAACAAATCCATAAGTCTCCAATAGTGATCTGAACGGCATTTTGAATGCGTGCACACTTGATCAGAAACTACTGCAGTGCATCCAACAATAAGGGAAACACAATGCTCCTTTTCTGAAGTGAACACTTAATACAGAATACAGAAACTCCAATTCCACATGCTGATCCCTTTTACTCTACATAGTGTACTAGGTACTGGTTTTAAAGAGTTAAACATTAAGGAAAGATAGCTTAAGTCTCGTATGAGCAAGAAAGACTTAGCCTCACCGCCATCCTCACAGGTAATTTCATCTTCTATAATGGGCATATATGGTTCTTGATCATGCAGTGCTGAATGACAGCAAAAACAAGCAGGTTAATGAGGATGGCCTTTCTCCTTGACTGCTTCTCAGCATCCACACACACCTCCAAAACAATGACCATCCGGTTCACTCGCTTTTCATAATGCTAATAGCGCAATTCAAAGGAAACACACCATTGAGCACCGTCCCCTCAGCCCTCCCACCTGATTCTGGAAATTAATGCATTGAAGACGACGTTCAAAGGCAAAGAAATTACTGCTTCCTAATTAGGAGGGAAAAGTGTGGGAAACGAGTCATTTACAAGCTATGAGAACCTTAGGAGACAAAGCGGCAAACGACTTTTCATTTCCTAAACCTCTGGCGCAGAGACAAGGTGCTGTCAGAATTTAGTGTTTGCACTCAATAAGTCCATTAACTTCCAATTCTGGTTTATGTGTATGTTTACATACCCCAGTCATTAACCTTAATCAGTGCCTGTAATGTATCCATTAAACTCTACACATTTAAAGTATATTTAAACATATTTAGACAAGTAAGATTTAATATTTCTCATAATTAGAAAAACACCACACTGATCAGCCATTATATTAAAACTACTTGCAACTGAAGTGAAGACCATAGCAGGTAACTACTGTAGCAGGTTAATACTAGTTATGATAGAAAGGTGTCAGAACACACAGTGCATCAGAATAGTCAGAATGCCCATGCTTACCCCTGTCCACGCCAAAAATTTATTTCCTAACATGGCAAAGATGACTTGGCGACTTGGCCTTCAAATTCCCCATATCTCAATAGCTGGGGATGTGCTGGAGAAACAAGTTCAATCCATGGAGACCCTACCTTGCAACTTACAGGACATAAAGGATCTGTTGCTAACATCTTGGCTCCAGATACAACAGAAAATCTTTGTAGAAGGTCTTGTGGAGTTTATGCCTTGACGGGTCAGAGGTATTTTGGGGGCACAAGGGGAATGTACATAATATTAAGTAGTTGGGTTTAACATTTTGCCTGACTAGTGCATTGTAATATATAATAATATGCTACAATACAATATGCTGTGCTGTTGCAGTGCTGTTTTATAAACACTATTACCCCACTGAACGCCACCACAATGAATCATAACCAACCACGAAGTAATGTAAATGCCCTGAGTTAAAGAAAACAGAGTAACAAAAAAAAACATAGTTTGAGATATAGACATAGTCTATGTAAGCAACAAGCTACTTGTTAAGGAAGTATATAATTTGGCAGAAGGACATGCTAACATTAAAACACATTAAATAGTTATTTCACGGCACAATTTATTTATTACCTACTTCATTTATTTTCATGATGTATAAAAGCAATAAAACACTAAAGGTCAACAACCCACTCCCTGCATTAACATATTACTGGACATATTTTACTCAATTTGTGTAGCTTTTTGTAGGTCTTACTCCGCTGACAGAACCTGGTAACCCAAGTCTAAGTTTTCTTTCTGATTAAGTTCCCTGGGCCCCAATGTAAACTTACAAACTAGGTCTTCTGAATTTCTTTCCAAAGTCTAATAAATGTCTGCTATATTTCACCAGTATTGGTCTCCTCTCAATGTGGAAAGGGTGGTCCTAACAGTGGTGCGACGAATCACAAGCTAACATGGCTCCCCCCTCTCTGAGTATATGCAACCACGCATGCTAAAGCTAAACCTGCCCCACATTTCCCATTGTGACGGGAGGTCCTGACACAGCATCGTAGCTGGGGAGAACCGCTGCTCACCAGCTACCCGTACCCCGTCCTACTGGCACAATGTGCAGCCGGTCGATGAAGCAGAGAGGTGACCGGTGCCGGAAGGGAGGGACGACGGGGCACACAAGGCAGAATACTAAGACCATGCCCAGACCTTTTCAGAGAGGTCTGATGAGTGCACTTTGGTAATTTGAGAAGAGGGTTTTATCATATTTCTGCTTTGTGTTATTTAAGCAAGAAAACCTTATAAATATTCTTAATTATTAACTTTAGACTGAAAGGTGTTTGAGCTACATCATAGACTCAAGATGTTTTTACTTTTTACAATCGTAAAAATTACAATTTTGGTAATACAAGATGTGATACAGCTTATTTACATCACAGTGTTCTGGAATAACATGCGGAATAACAGCCTAACGTGCTCAATCAACCTTAGCGGTCTGTCTGAATAGAGGTCCTTCAAGCAGCAAGAAGCTGAATAACAGTAGCTCAACAACTTGACACTGGGCATGTTGCCGAAAATGGTCATGTCTGCAGTCAATCATCTAACATATGCTTAAGGTACTATATAAATAATTCAGTGTCAGAAAGCTACTGGAGTCCCAGAGCCACACTTCTGGAACTGTGAAAAGATCTTTTAATGAAACACCTCTAGGCAAGCTCACCTAGTCTCCAGGAACTAAGCAAATTGTACCTTCCAACCAGGTCTTATTCAAAAAGCGTTTCAAATGTAAGGGTAGTTCATTTGTAGTGAATGAAATATTTGAAACAGGTCGTATGGGGTCAGGATGGAGATTCAACTTCCTTGGTTTAGTGCTGGTTTAGCTTCAGTGTGATGGCACTCTTCTTGGTACCCAGGGCTGGTCTGTTCAGATCAGGTGACCCAGGCAAAACAGGTTACCCAGGCAAACACACATGTATTCCACCCCTCAACACTTTACCAAAGGACAGGAAAACACGTTTGCATAAGCCCTTTCACCTGATACCACCCAAGAGCTCAAAATCGTTCCCAATTACAGAAATACTGCACTGTATAGTGTCCTCCACTTTGTAGTGGTGCTCACATTCAATACATTTTAGCCATTCTAGCATTCTCCAGTCAGTTGACTTTATAGTAAAGGCTATGTAGTGAATAGTGATGGAGTTAAGGAGTGAATGCCAAATGCATTCCAAGCACAGCAGAAGACATTACACCTGTATCCCCCAATAATAAATAAAACAGATAGCACACATTTCTTTCTCATATCTGTGTAAATAATGTGGCTACACTGGCATCTCATTACTTGTTATGGCACCTCAAACATATTAGTGTTGTTTTGGTAGCATTTTAGAAGCATCCTGGTGTGGCTCATACTGGCCCTTATGATGAAAATACTTTGCATCTCCACTTTTGTTGTTTTCATATCTTTTAGAACTGACTTTCTATTGAAAGTTAAGAAGCCTTCTTCCTATGCTTACAGGTTAAGATATTTATTCTAGCATCAGCAATTAGTTATCACTACCAACCCATTCAGCCCATATTTCTTTATATGTTAAGCTATTGGTGGACACTCCTTCTAATGAATGTATTTAGCTACTTGAAGTTGCACCCATTGCTGTCAATGTCTCGGTAGAGATGTATTAACAAGAAGGAGCAGATAACCATTAACCTAAAGGCATCATGCCTAATGTCAGGCATGGGCTAGAGGGGTATAACCCCCCCCCATCCAATATTTTTAGAATGAGTTGAGGAGATGGGTGGTGAGGGTGGTCCACCATAGGTTGCCATCAGAATGGTTAATCAACTGTTCTGTCTGGGCAACAGTTTGGCCATGCTTGTTCTGCAGGGGAGAATTCATTTGGTCATACCTTCTTATGGTAGATGCTGCAGAGACCCCTCTCCAAGTCTGGCAGGCGATTAAGCAGGGCCTGGATGGAGGGCAACACACTGGACTCAGAGGATAGGATTTCTGCCACCGCCTCCTGACGAGACAGGATCTCGCTGAGTGAACATGAGAGGGCCATATCAGGACAAGGCAAGATTTAGGACAAGACACATATAAGCCCAGGACAAAATTCAGGACATTAAGCTAGGTACATTACTCTGCATCATCTCCCACATTTGTTTCTCCCAATACGACTAAAACTTGACTTTAGAATCAAAAGAAACGCAGAATGATCCCACTTTAATGACCATGTTGACCATGTTTGAATCTGCTGAATAAAGCTGCAGGTTTTTGTGTGACAGTGATTTTATCTTTATATATAATGTACTGTCAGCAATAAGTAACTAAGTGAACATTAACCTGTTGCAAATCTGTGGTGATAAAGAGCTACAAAAACCACCCCACTACCAATCAATCAAGAACATGGACATTCCACAATGCTTTTTATCATTTCTATACATACAATGCTTTATCAACTTTATATGGCTGTGGTTTATACTGCTTTTCCTCTACTATAGATATTGACAGTTTTTAATCTATTATAGATTTTAGGATGCTGTGGGGTTTTTTTGTGTCACTGTATTTTAAGCTTTAATATCGGATTGAGTCATCAACAAATTAAAAATAAATTCCTAAATCCAGCTAAACAATATTAGATTGGCCATTCCTTGGGGATAACAGTGAAATATCGGTTCTAGGAAAAGGAAAAATATATATTTTTCAAGTGTACAACATGATCTGCCCCCCAGTAGAGACAAGTTGGGTTTTACTTACATAGGGCTATTCTCATTTAACAAATGATCAGAAATAGATGGCAGTGGTTCAGGTAGGGTCCTCTGAAAATGTAATGCAAGGGACCCTTGACACATTTAATTTCTCTAAACAGAACCTGTAAGAGCTCCATAATTCACTCTTACTTACACAATGCTGTTATCTCTATCTGTGAATATGAACACAATCACCATAACACATTCATGTAAATAGAAAACACTTAGAATCCTCTTGATGAAAGGTTAGAATATTTTTATTTTATATTTGCATAAACAACAAAATCACAGCATAAACAACGCAGCCATAAAGCTTCTAATGACTAAAAGCTAGAGGTAAACAAAGAGAATTCTGGTACCTATAGTATTATCTGTACTAGTATAGGTACTATTATATATACCTTTGAATAAGAGAAGTTATTCACACCTGATTAACATACTTGATTAAACACGTCTATTACCCAAGCCAGGAGTGACGAGAGAGTGTCCTGCTCATACAAACTGGACACAAAAACTGGTAATATTTCATACTATTAACCATGCTGTTGTGGAATGTCACTGTTCTTCCCAGTTATATTTCTTTTTTCTTCTTTTATTTTTGTTAAAGCAAAATTTAAGGTTTTGACTGTCTCTTCTTTAGAAATTCTGTCAGTTTAATAGCTTGAACCAACAGACCACGATTGGACTAAACCACAGAATATGTACATGGAGGGGCCGCCCACAGGAGGGGTCACAAAATGCAAAATGCATCACAATTGGCATATATCTGCATCTTACACCTTAAAAATAAGTCTTTAATTACTGCTTAAACTGTTCATTTAAAAGTATTGGGAGACAGCTCCTAATAACTAAATTATTAATAACTAAATAACTGTCCCATTGCCACAGGTGTATGAAATCAAGCACCTAGTCAGGCAGTCTGCGTGGAGTTTGAGAAAGAATGGGTCGTTTAAAAAAGACAAGACCTCCATATTCACCATTTGTGTTGGACAGAGATGGAATTTGGCCACCACCTTTAACTCATCCTTGCAGTGAACACATAAATGGTGGAACACGCACAGTAACGGTGAGCACACATTACACTGCGGGCAAAAGGCAGGCCATCCAACCCACTCAGCAAGGGTGAGGCCAACTTTTTTTATTTCCTTTTTTCATTTGAATGAATAACCTTTTTGCACGGTCCTATTTTTAAGAATTCATATTCTATGATTATGATGCACAGAGTGCTTATTTGCATTTCACACTCCACAACAATGACCCATCAAAATTCAATGAAACACTGACAGGAGAGGTACCTTAGGGACCTCCAAAGTCTGCAGGGGAGCTGAGCCCAGAATAGTACATATTTTCCCAAGCTAAGAATGGAGGTGTGAGTTTTTTAGAAGATATAGGAACTCACGATGCAGACTTCAGGGGCTGGCTGACCCATTTCTTCAGCAGCCTTTTGCCGAATGGAGTGTGTGTATGGTCAAGAACCCAGAGCAGACTGCCCTTCACTGAGCCTGTGGTCTGGGAGAAAAGAGCAGGAGGTCATTAAACTGACAGCACTGCTAACATTACACAAATGCCTGCAACGAGAAAAGGTTGTTATGATTTTACAGCAGCCGTGCTAATTAAGCGAGTCATGCTGAGAGGAGTTGGGGGGGGGGAACGACACACAGCATCGTGTTTTTGCATGTGTCTGGTCATTACGTCGCTGGGGAAATTAATATGAATGTGAACAAGTTGCAAGCGGCATTGAGTGCAGCTATGTAAGAGATGCATGTGTTTGTATTAAACATTTGAATATTAATAATTAGATGTCTAAGAGTGTTCTTCCTCTCTAGGTGTCTTATGATAGCTTACCTGGTTGCAAAAAATCTCCAAGTTCTTCATGGTGGTGGCACTCAATACCATGTAGTCTGTATCACTTGACAGCTTTCGAAATGAGCTGTTTAAAAGGGGGGGCAAACACCAATCGACAAAGTTAGCAGTGTGCAATCTGACATAATACCGTGATACACCGCATCGCAATATCATTGCTGTCACGCAAAAACCTTGTATCTTCAAAATGGCAACTTTTCAGGAAAAGGAAAAACCTTCACTTTCAATGCAAACTTTTTTTCTCTATTGGTCCATTCATCATAATTGTTGATACATTGAAGAGAACAACTGGCAGATTCACATTATGTCAAAGGTGAAAAATGACCAAAATGGAGATGTAAGGTTTTTGACAAAAACGTCAAAAAAAGGTCAGGATGTTAAATAATCACCACCCCTCCTCATCCCCAGCTCATCCCAAATTAACTGGACAGAGCACAATCATTCCAGAAAACACAGTTCTGGGTTTATACCACTCTAGCCCACACCTGGCATTAGGCATGGTGCCAACAGCTATATGCTTATCTGCTCCAAAGAATCCTATTCTACTGGCACTACTTCTGCACAGTGACTAGACAAGTTGTGTGTGTGCATTTGGGTCAGTAGTGGGTGCAACTGGCACTGTGTTCTCTGGAATGATGGTGCATCCGTTTCGGATGAGTTGGGAATTGAGGATGAGGTAGGGTGGTGATAATCCAGCATTCTGACCTCACCAACGTTCTTGTCGCTGTATGCAAAAATTTTCTGCAATGCTCCAAAATGTAGCAGAAACCCTTCCCTAGACAGTAGAGACAGATCCTCTAACAAAGGTAGATAAACTCCTTTTTTTTTTAAATACCATTGATTTTAGAGGAAGCAATGGATGAGCAGGTGTCCCAATATTTTTGTCTATATACCGAACAATGCAGATGCTGCTGTAGACCCCCCCCACACAACGTTCACATCACTGGTCATCCCTTACAAGACGTTATTTAAAACTGATGTCACTCCCCATATGTAAGGGAGCAAACGAAGAGAACCCAAATCCCTAGAGACGAGCTGCACAGTACAAGGCTTTCATTTCTGACCGTGATGCATGCTAATTAAGGCTCGTTCTGTGAGCCTGTGAGGTCAGGACCCTGTTATTTCTTGTTAAACAATGCCCTTAATCAATCCTTAATTATAGTGTGTTTCAGACAACTTTCTACCACCCTAAACTGCCACACAAACCCAGAATCAGCCTCCCCTCCTCCCCATCGCCTCGCCTCAGCTTAAAAGAACTAGCGGGCCCTGTTTAGGTCTTCATGCAAAGACTTTAGGGAAACAGCTGTGAGGTACGTGTACACGTTAGGAGAGGAAAACAGCAAATCAAAAGAGACTAATCAGCCACATTATGCTTCAAAGCATGGCAGTTGAGCTTTGGATGTGTGGGAGAAAAGGGCTAATAAAAGGGTATACTTGCACATAATGACTTCCTAATTAGCATCTTGTTGAAACATGACGGGTAAAAAAAAAAAAAAAAAAAAAAAAAAAAAAAAAGCATGGGAAGAGAGATGTTACTTAAGATTATTAAATGGGTTTTGAAAAGAATGTCTATGTAATGGGACATGCATATGCTTCCTGGTTTGAAATGATTCCACAAATAGGATCCACTTTCAGAGAAGCAGAGTTTTGCATTTTGACATAATCAACCAGTCAAAATGAAGAAGCAAGCCATGTGTATCTTAGAAGTAAAGCTGTTCAAAAGGGGTTTGTCTCATTCCATCGAAGATGAAAGGCCTAGATACTGGGGCTGTATCTGCATGAATCTGGGGATACGACATACGTCACGATACAGGGGATGTATGATACCTGCAAAAGGGTCATGGGCACATAAGGCTCACTGGTGCGATCCAAAAGGACTTAAAGGATCTGCTGCTAACGTTAGTCCTAGTGCCAGATGCCACAGGACGACTTCTGAAGTCTTGTGGAGTGTGCTGCGGTGATAAAAGTGGGACTTTCTCAATATTAGGCACAAATGTAATGGCTGATCAGTGTATTGAGACACTGTAAGCAAGACGATATATTGGGGTTTTTTTTGTTTTGAATCAAATTTGGAGAAAAACTTTTTTTTTTTGTATTAAAACACACCATACACATCCAATCTGAATAAAAGGAAAGTTGACAGTTTATGCAATCAGAACAGTGGAATCAAAAGCACAATATTGCAGAACATACAATTGTGATACCTGATATCAATATGTTTTTACACCTCTATTAGATACACATGGAAATTGAGGAATTTTTCAGATAACCATTTAAGGCAGTGTTGGGCAAGTACCTGGTACAGAGCAGAACTCTCTCCAGCTTAAACTCAGTCAGATACTGGATCACTGGGCCCAAACAGCAGATCACTGGGCTCTCTAAACTCAAGTAGAACAACCCTGAGCCTGCATTGAGACAAGAGACAACAAGCAAACACACATTTCCCAAGTACTCTTATTAGACAACAGCTTTGTAAAATGAATTTGTGAACTGAATATAAGTGTCTTTTTACAGTTTCGGACGCAGGCTTTAAGTTGCACTGTAGACTTGTGTATGCACTGTATGATGCTAAAAGTTCAAATATACCACACAATGAGCACTGAGAACTGTCTGGGGGTGGTCCTAATATTCTAATGAGCACGCTTAATTGACATTCCTAGCCTGCCCACAACAGATCTCAACACAGCAGTGCAACAAAAGTGGTGAGAAATGAGTGAAACATGGTCATGTCATGCGAGTGCCTATAAACATGCTTAAAAGTTAGTTGTTGTAAGTTGGACATTGTAGGTCAAATCAGAATCAGAATCAGAATCTCTTTATTTCACCAAGTATGTTACACATACAAGGAATTTGTCTTGGTGAGAGCAACACGTATGACAAGTAACAAAAACACAGAACACAGATTATTTACAGTATTAAACTAAAGGAAAATTACACTAAATTTACAGCCGAACTGTATAACTGCATAAAGAATATATATATTTCACTCTGTCAGAAATGGCTTACAGGCCAAAAGCAATCAGCCATTTTATCATGAGAGAGATCTGCACCATGTCAGCCAGCAGAATCGGACGCAGTTTGTTTTGTCCTTGCATTCCTCTCCCACATCACTATGAAGCTACCGCACTGACGTCAGTCTTTAAGTATTAGCATCAGCACCATCCCAAACATGACATCAATGTGCCAGGACTAATATATGTAGTTCCTGACCTGCCCACTGGTGAGTTTTTTTTTAATACAATGCTTCAGAATAAGAGGTTTAACAATAAAGGTTTAATATGACCTTCCTACTGCAAATTCAAGATATTATGCTTAAAATGTCTCCAATTACACATACTAAGCAAAAAGGATTGAGGAGTGAACTTAAGTTTGAGTATTGGTTGATGCTATCTGATCTGAAATGTTTCCTTTATATGCTTAAAATGAGCCACTTTTAATAAAAACATTTCGGTCACAATTTTATCAATGAGATTAAATGGGTAGTATTTCCCATAGATACAATAATGTCTCCTTAAATACAGTACACGAAATCCACACTGAAGAATGTCATGTTGATTTGAACAACAACCAAATATACTGTATACTGTAAATATACTGATTATTCATGGCCTTCCTGGATGAATTCATGGCTTTGCCTGACCATCACATATATGGATGCCACATATCCAGACATCTAATATCAGGACCTCATTGGTCTGTTTTGAGTTATGTTGATGCTGGGTTCCTAGTTAGTTTCAGAGATAGCTCTCCATCTCCATCTCTCTATCTGTTCTCATACTAATTTCGATATTGAAGTCTTATCAGGTGAAACCAATTCAATTATCATTCTGTGAAAACTATGAAGCTTTAAAATGAGTTCCTAAAGTAGGCTAGCATGCTCAAATTGCTCAAACACTCCATATGAACAAACACATGGCTATCATCATCATATCACACAGCAGGAATGTGTTTCTCAGGCTAGATTTGCCCAATACAGACTCGATTAGAGAAATCCTCAATTTCCTCAAATATTTAATCTCGCTAACAGCAGCCCCATACTGGTACTCAGATATTAATAATCCATCACTGATTGTTTCGATTCATTGATATCCTGTTAAAATTAGTCATATTAAGAGTAGGAGTTTGGTAGGAGCAGCTTGGCCTGCATCAGCATGCAAAGGTATGAAAATCTCACATGAGAACTACTGATCAGCATCTGTTTGTGTCTGTACAGCTAAGGCCAAAAGCATTGACTGACATTTCTTTCAGGAAAACACCTGCTTAAAAATCTGCTTACCTCTCAGCAAAAACCATCAGAAAGAAAATGAGTTCTTGAGTGCTGTGAAAGTAACACAGGGGGAAGCTTCTGAACTCAGACATAACAATGAGGCTTTCTCACCACAGTCGAATTTACTTTTACAGACTCCCGGACCAGATGAAAAATGATGACCTCGGGCTGTTGTCAACACGCTTTTATCACAGTGTTGAAGACATGCCAGGGAGAAAACAGGCCCCATCACAGGGAGCATCAGAGCTGGCGACACGGAGAGGTAATGAGTGGTATCTAGGAGCCGGTGCTCAGGCCAAAGCCGGGTGATTTAGTCTTTGGATGGGACAGATACGACCACCCCGAATTATCCTCCGCACCTCCAGCCTAAAGACAGCAGCTATTGATCTCCCTGCTGCCTGTCCCTCAGGAAATGATTTTTCAATTACAGGATAAAAACCCACATACTGAAGCCCATGGCAGGTTGGCCAAGTGACTCCACGTTCAAAAGAGCAGCCAGACAGACAAGCCTGATGGCTGGATGGAGGTTGTCAGGTACAGCTACAAAAACTCAATACGCTGTGTGGGATGCACATAATACCATTCCACTATAAATGCTGGTGTCACTGAATGATCCACAAACACAATAATATCCAGCCAGTGGTGTCCTACCATGGTCATTTTCCACTGATGGATGGGGTGGAGGGAGACAGCTAAATAGTGCAATGGGCAGATAACCTATAGTCAACACCAAGAAACCTAAGAAGTGCACCTGGTTCTGATAAAATGGTCTGTAAGTGGATTTGTGTGATGACAGAAAAACTACAGGGGTTAAGGGAGCAGTCTTTGTCCACAGTGAATGGCAGACACGTTTATTTACATAGGAAAAAAAAAGTCAAGTGAAAAAACTGGGCATTGTATTTGCCATCAAAGTGCCTCATTTGTGGACATTTCATTTGGATTCTAAATATAAGGGTTCTATTTAGAACTGAAATAGGCTTACTTTACTCCTAAAAAGAGTGAAACCCTTTTTGGAGCTATATATCTAGAACATTAATTATTGGTTTATCACCCCGTTTACCAGGAAAAGAAGCATTCAAATGGCTTTTACTGGTCACTTTAATCTTTGGAACTGCGGTTCTTTAAAGGTTATTCAGTAAAGACTGTAGAGTTACACATACATACATAACCCTTTTTAGTGCTATATAAAACTATGTCTATCTAGAACATTGGTTATTGACTTGTCGAACCAGGTAAAGAACAATTTAAGCCTCTGAATGACTCTTTAGAGGTCATTAGGGCTGCGCAATATTGGGAAAAAACTGACATTGCAACAGTATTCCTTTCTGCTATTATAGAAGTCGATTAATCAACATGTAACAATAGTAATAATGAACTAAGTGTACCCAAGATATAAATGTAAAATAATGACATTGGGCAGATATAATTTACCTTAAATGACACTGCACGTCCTGCAATGTGAATACTTCGCAACAGAGACACAGAACTCTTCTTGATGCTTTATAAAAATTATATCCATCCAGAACATTGGTTACTGGTTTATAACCAATGTGAACAACCATTTAGCTAGACAACGCATCATTTAAGCATCCAAATGGTTCTTCTAGTTATATAGAACCACTGTCTTCACAGAAACCCTTTTAAGACTGTAGGGCTACAGAGTATGTTGTTCTTTAATCATCCTTGCAACATTTGCCTTTGCAACCGTGATATTACTGAAGGCTGCAATATGAAAATGAGCCCCTTAATAAATCACACGTGTTTATTGTGTGCTGGGAACATCCTGCTCAAATCTCAGACATTCCAGATGGGCCTCTGTGGGTGTTTTGATTAATCAAGCAATTCATGCTTTCCAAAATGAAATCATTTTCGTTCAAGTAATACTGGCCAGCTAACATCACATCACATATCATCACATGGGGATTCGGTATACTGCATTAAATATCATTTTATTCTAATGACAATCCTACTGTATCACAGTTGTCCATATTATGTGTCCAATGTGTGTGACAAATCTTAAGAAACTGGGGCATTCCTTACCTGGCAGGACTGGTGCAGTCATTAAAGCAGGGGACACGTAACCAAAATCATACAAACCCACATACAAAAATAACATACACACACACACAAGTGCTACAGACAAAATGACAAGACAAAGATTACCCTTTTCACAGTTTGCCACTGCCTGAGTAGATACACTCATGTAAAAATCTCTGACGGTCATCATGGCAGTGGGATACTCAAACTGGGTGCTTTCCCGCTTCTCCATACGAATTCGATCATCTGCCTGGACACTGGAGGTCAGGGTCATGTGGTCATGGAGGGAAACAAAAGAAAAGAAGTGGTCAATACAGAACGTGGAGGGAATGTAAATGTAACTACTTGTGGAACAGTAGGTCATTAAATATGAATTTACATAATATTATATATTAATACATAATATTTACATTATATTGAACACTGTTAGACATGGTCTATTAGCATCACTGGTATCATTACCGGGCTGATAACAGCAGAAAATGGTGGTTGTGATATTAAAGAAAAGAAAAAGAAATGAATCCTGTAACAAATCTAGCCTAAATTAGCTTACTCTCATTCTGCGTAAGCTGTGAAGTTGTTGTAAGACGTGTGTTTCTTCCAGTGGGCTCGTAAGAGTGTTTACAGATTACAACCTAATATTTAGGTCTTCTTAACTGAAGTGCTTCAGTTAAAATAGCATTAAATGCTAAAACTATACTTATGCTTCTTTTATTAGAGTTTGTGGTTCTACTGGCACAGAAAAAGCCCAATTGTGATGCTGGATGGACTGAGGAGTGAATGGTAGGTTTTCAAACTTGCAAAATATTAACTGTGAGCTTGACATTCACTATTTCATAAAACTAAGGCTTGATAGAAGTCCTTAAATGTGTCTTATTCATCATCACCTTCAAAGCTCATGGCCAACAAGCTTCCCCATCACGGGCATGTAGTTGCCATCCACCTCTACCAGAAGATAACAGGGGCATATTGGTAACTAACACACACACACACCCACACACCCACACACCCACACACCTAGCACTGCCATCTTTCCATTCACTCCTGCCTCCCTTCCATTCAACACCGCCACAATCTCAAGGACTCCCGCTGTCTTTTGTAGTCTCTTTGCAGTTGCTGCGGCAACCAACGTGCACATGCGTACACGTGATCTGTGCAAGTGTATCTCAAGCTTTCTAACCCTGCCACCACTCCCCACCACCAGCTACTTCGACTTGTCTACAACCAATCATAACCGATTCTTTTCAAATGTGTGGAAACATGCGTCTTCACCACACACACACACACACACATATATATATATATATATATATATATACATATATATATACACACACACACACATACACACACACACACACACACACACACACATATACACACACACACACACACATACACACACATACACACAATATATATATCCCCTGATGAGGTCAGGCAAATGAGCTCAGATGGGAAGACGTGAACACACACAACGAGAGTGGAGTTTAAAGAGTGGTACAAATGTCTTCAAGCATATCAAAACAGTAGTAGCAGGAAATCACATTACACCCACCACCACCCCCCCCTATACACACACACACACACAGACACCCATTCAGTGGTCTCTACTTGATAAAACATCTCGCATGGGACTGCATTTATGGTCACCATTCCAAAGGCTAGCTCACCAGTATCACTGCTATTCTTTTTAATCAGGTTTTATGACATCCTTTTTATTGTTGTTCTCGGATCAGTTCAACACACCAGACACAGCTCATCGATGTCTTGCCACCAGTAAAGCAAGAAGAGATAAGAAAGCCATCCCCCCCAGTCAATAGAAAGCGCCAATGCAATCACACACTGAAGCTTCTTCTCCGCTACACTTATCTGGACATGCAGTGCTGACATTTATTGCACTGCTGAGTATATTGTTCTTTTCAGCACTATGTGAGACAGAACATTTCACAGGTTTCTTTTCCACATAACTTTTCAAAAAACTGTTCCAATGAGGAGGACCTCTGGACTGTGTGGCGTTTTTGAGGGACCATGAAATATAGAAAATATAAATGATATTAAAAGGCAGATACCTACATCAGACAGATGTTTTTAGACTTAGATTTATAACTAATATTTTTTATTTCAAAAACCAGAATGTTTGGGGGATGTTGGGCTACTGTGCTAAAATATCTGCATTAGGCTAACTTTACAGCAATGAACGGTCAATATATTAAAATGCCAGGTCTCCATTTTGTTAATCCAGCTGGATTTAGTCTGAATTTCAACATTCTGCAAATGGTCATGTAACAGTATTGGCAGATATGCACATGAAAATTGATGAGATAAACATCTGCCCAAAATATTTTCATATGTGCAAGCTTAATAATTTTAAAAAGACCAATATTTATTACATGACATTTTTACCTGACTTTTTTTTGGCCTTTAAGATCTTATCCTGACTTCCACAGTTACTGCATTTCTTTTACCCTATTGAAACCATAAGCTGATCATTTTTGGCATCTTCTTATCGCATTCCCCCTTTTTATCTGCGCTATTTGCAACATGTAGGGTCTCCAAATGTTTGTACAGGCTGCACTGATGATTTCGATTTTTTTGCAGGCAGAGTAACTGTGCATTAGGAATTGCAGAAAATAGCCATAATAGTCTTAATGTTTGATTAGCTACTGAGGGGGGAAAATACTTTTATTGAAGACTGCCAAAGCTGTTTTAAAGCAGTTTAAAATGCATAATGAATCTCTGTGATGAGGTACAGATGAGACACAAACATGAGGAAAAAGCAAAGCAAGACACCCTATCAGCAGTCTCTACTACACACAGTGAGGTAAGTCAGCAGGTGTCCTGCTTCATGGCTCCATATTGTTACAAATGTTCTTGGATGATGCTCAATAGTAGTTTCACATTGTTTTGTGACAAATTTAGACTGTGAAGTCTGTAGACAGAGTTTGGAGAGAACTGGTTCTGGATATCTTGGGAGCAAATGAGATTTGAGAATTGTTTGATCTGTATGCTCAAAACTAGTCCAAAAATTATATAAGCGAATTCGGGAAGAAGGATTGAAATGTAGAAGACATAACTAAAGATACAAGCAGCATTATATGCATGTAGCATGCTAGAGGGAGCCTATGAGCAGGTCCATGATGACATGGGGACAATAGAGCTAAACTGGCTAAGAATTCATCTAAATTATGTTTGTATCCATTTTCACAGGAACTAATTGTAGAACATAGAAAATGTTCAATTACAAATAAAGTTGACATGCGTGGTGCATACAACGAGGTATTGTAATTTTTATTATCTGGTGGCAGAGCAGTTTTGACTACCCTCTGTCAGCTGAACATGGCTGGTCTTTGGTGCACTTGATCTGATAGGATATAGGGCCAAACACATGATCTTCATTCCCACGTCACCACTTATTCATAATGCCTTTTAACACACTGAACCCATATTTTATTATTCACTTATGCCCTAATGCAGAAACCATTATTCACAAATTATTGAACATTTTAGCACATTTCATGGAGTCCCACAGGGTTCTATTTTAGGGTTTGGGAAATTGCTGCTAATGGCAGTGGCAGTAATATAGTAGAGTTTAAGAGGCTAATTCACATTGATACACAATTTCTTGTCAGTTCTTCTCTCCAGAAATTCCAAGATTTGATAACTGTCGTGGGAAAAGACAGGCATACAGACCTTTATTGGCCTGCTAAACTGGCTAAGGCGTTGCACTTACAGGAGACTGCATGGACCCATTTTCACTGGAAGATCTAAAAGGTTTATAAGAAGCAGAGTCTAGTGTACAGAAACAGTTCAAATACTCAAAATTCTTCACATTCTCTGGTTTCTCTCTCTGGTCAACTCTTACATGGTGGTACATTGTTTAAACAATGATAGAAACTAGAATGCAGTTGTTCTAGCCAGGAACCCAATAAAGTACAATGGACTGGCAGTCACATGCACTAGTTTTGAGCAGAAATAGAACTACACAACTAATCAGCACACTGGGAAATGGAATTTATAAATGGGATTTTTGGTCATGCCAGTCTTCATTACAAATACAACCACCTCTCAAGGTGTGAACTCCAGTACCAGTCCACCACTTAAAATGCAGATTTGTTCCAGGGATGAGATCGTTTGGCAAAAGGTGTTGTTATTTTGCCCACAACAATAAGAGGTTGAACAGTTTGGAAAAGAATGGTTTATTCTTTGTGTGGTTTTGCCCCAAGGAGCATTTTAATCCAATAAACACTAACTAGCTTGCACTGGGGTAAATAGCAGAGGCACCCATGACACAGCAGCTGGAACCCCCTCCCTCCCTGTGGAGAGCCACATTACGCACACCACAGAAACCAGTAGGCAACAGTTGCTAGGATAGCCACCTTGGCTACCCTTGGGTGCCCTGCAAATGAAAGTGAAGCCATTACAGATCCCCTTCTACATAAGAAGTGTGCTGAATTAACATATTAAAGAAATAAAGTGAGGTTTTCCTTTTGCCTCAGCTTAAAAAAAATAAATAAATAAATAAAAAATAAAAAAAAATAAAAAAAACACGGGCTGTGTATTTGTACAGACATAATGGGTAATGGTGCATTTGGCATCACTTTAGTTAGATGCTCTATTATAGATGCCTCATAGATGCTCATCAAACATTCGACTAACATTTAACTGAACATTTATTAAATGGAACTGAACCCTAAGTTGAATGTAAATGACTCTTTATGGTACCTTACACCTAACCCTAACTATAACCTTACCTTGACTCCAATCCTAACCCTGACCTTAAACCTAACCAAAAATAGAGTTGGGTTACATTCAACAGACAAACATTTATATTTAACTGCAGTTGCAGAGTTCAGGTTTATTTGAATGTTAGCTGAACATCTACAAGGTATCTACAACAGACCACCCAAGTAAAGTGCATATTTGGTTACTTTCCATTTTCCTTCCTTTTAAAACATAGGCACATGACTGCTGGAACCACAGTGCCCAATCATTGCCCCACCACTTACAAATGTAGGGGGACATCCACATGAAACATGAAACTCTCCACTTCAGATGCAAAGGTGGGACTTTTGCTGCGAAATACTGACCAATATTTGATCAAATAATGCAAATACTAGCCAAAATGCTTGTTATCAAGCTAACAATTTAGCAAATGATATTTTAGGACAATACATTAAAATACGTAATAATAATGCCTATCGGATCATTTACTTTTGCAGCATACACAGTTTAAAAATGATTGAAACAGTTTAAGCCTTGCTTTCACATCCGATTTTGACTCCTATTCAGAATTTTTTAGACAACATTAAAAAGGCAGATAAAAATACAGAGGACAAATTGTGATCGGACTATGATGGGATCACTCAAGGAGATGCATCTCAACCACATTCAAAACAAGTGTCAACGAAATAAGTTTAGATGTGTGTGAAAAGCCCAAATGTGTCAAATTATTACTGTTATGGATACTGGTCTCTCCTTCCCCAGTGTGCAGAGTGCGTTCCCTTGAGGTTGAAATACTCCTTCACATGTTCATATGGATTTGTTATGGAAATGAACATCTATTGCACCAATGTCTTGCGGAAAATCTCAACACTTTTCCCAGTGCTATACTACCTTGATGAGAAAGCATCAATTACAGGAAGCAGAAGAAAATTGTATGTATAATACTTTTACATAGAAAAGCCTAATCAGATTTCACCTACTCTCACCAAAAGTAAACAAAATACATAAATGAACCACAGTTTTAGTCAATCGGAAAATGAAAATTAAAAAGCTCCCTGTCTGTAGTAAGTGCAGTAAGTGTTTATTTACTCAGTAAAACACTACAACATTCACACAAAAAGTATTGATTTTACATCACTGTGTTCATTAAAACATCTCCAAGGCTTTTCTCATGAGAGTCTAGTATTATTTATAGTAACTTGTATCTGCTTTAATGTGATCTGGAGTCTGATCTTTACAAGTAAAAATACTTATTGCTAAGATAAAACGATTGAAATAACTGTAAAATAAGTGCCTACAACTTCACATCTGTATATGCACATCATTTCTGGATATGAAACACATGACAGTGCAATGCTGTGTAAACAGCTTCCCTAATCCTTGGGGAATAAGATTAAGCTTGAAAAAAAGGTGAGTTATGAGAGCCAAGGTAGACCAATATAACATAGGAAGAGATGAGCATATTAGAAAAGAATGTTCAGCCAATAAAACACAGGATTCTGGTTTATGCTTCTGTTTCCATTAAGACAGTGGCAGTGAATTGAAGATATCAGTTTCAGCTGTTTACCAGTTTCCACATTTCTCTCAGAGGAAATGTCTCTCAAGCAAACAGCACAGGAACACCTGCAGAATACCTGCGAGTCAAACAAGCACGGAAACACACATATTTCAGAACCATGACAGTGTAGCTAATGCTCAACAAGCCTTAGTTCCAGGCTGCATAATTGGAGTGCCCTTTAAAGAGTGGATGCGGATGTAGAGATGCCCACGCGCTGATTTGACAGCTGTTCAGGTGAAAGGTGCAGAAACCTTGAACTTCCCTCCACTCATGGCAGGCAAATGAGGCCATGATTATGCTCCGACTATCTGGCAGAGGTTTCACTTACGGCCTGACACTTTGACACCAATCTTACCCTGGGGAAATGTACCTTTTACACCCACAGACCCTTAAGTCTAGAAAATGGGTTTTGTGGTGTCCAAGATGTGCTACAGGTTGCCCTGGACTATAATTAGTCCCCAGGAGTCCCCCAAAAAGCATTGCTCTTTAATCTTAATATAATGCCATTCAACACACTGGCTTGGCCGGCAGTGTTACATACATAGGTGACAACCTGGAGGGCAGGGGGCAGCTAGAACTGTCTGAAAAACAGCTGCAACAGTGGAGCTGTCACAAAGTGAAAACAGTAGGAATTTAAGCTACTATGGCAACCAGAAACACTGCGCTCCTTTCCCCATGTGCATGTGACTGACTTAATGGTTCTTTGCCCATCAGGTGTGCCAGATGTATCCATTTACTGCCAACTTGGACCAGTTCGAAAATGCTGTCACTAGTGAAAATAATAAATTCATGTGGTACATTATTTCAAAGAAAATAAATAAATAAATAAAAAGACTCCCACCCCTGAACTAATAATTTATAATGAATGATGCACAGATGAATGTAAACTAGAGTTTTAGGCAGACATGGACCACACTATGATGCGAAAACCAGTGATGCGTCACTACATCATGATGGACACCTGGCTACAACTGAGGGAAATATGAATTCTGCTCTGTATCTTTAGGAAAAGGTCAGGTCATCTATTTGGATACAGAAACACAGTTGGGTCATGCAAAAAGACAATGACCCAAAAGCACCTAAAAACATTCCATGTTCAGTTCATGCTTGAAAGTCCTATAACTGTTACAGACTTGAAGCAGTTATGCAAAGAGGAATAGGTCTCAGCGTTGTGGGACACTAGTTAATAACTACAGAAAGCACTTGATGCTAAGCTAATATCTAGCTAATAAAGGGGCAATCTTTTTTTATATAAACACAAAAACACATTTGTTCTTATAAATATAGAAATCCTAAATTTCTTAAGTTTCCTTTGCATGACTACTCCTTTCCTGACCCTGCCCGGTGGTTTCAAAAGGAGCTGTACAAAATAAATAAATAAATAAAATAATAATGTGAATTTTTGTTCTTTTTCCAGATTCAATGCAATAAATGCAGACTTGTCAAGTGCTGAGAATGACCCACCACCCAAATGATACCTGCTCTTTGGTGGTCCTGTGGAGCCCTGATCATTAAAGAACAGGGTTAAAGAAGGCTCACAAAGTATGCAGAGAAAAAGATGGACTGCAGTCTGTAATTATAGAACTACAAAGTGCTCCTATATGTTAAGTGGAGCTGACTTGAAACAATGAGGTAGTGTTAAGGTTATAGCTGTTCTGTGTATATTTTTAATTAACATCCAGACCTCATTATTGACGCTATTGGCCAACTGATCAGTCAGGCTTTAGCACAACTGCCTCTGGTTATGCACGCTTACGGTAAAGGATGAGCTGAGCCACTAAGCCACAGCAAAAGATGGAAAGTGACCATGTGGCAAAGCCAGTAGTGCTGGATATGACAATAAAAACAAAGAGGGGGAATCAGCCATAGCAAAGTGCACAGCCAGATGGCAAACAGTGAGTTAGGACAGAAGGATGCGTAAACAAAAAAGAAAAGAAAAGAAAAAGAGGAATAGAAATAAAGAGAATGTCAATGTGGAGCAAAACAGACAGGTGGAGAAGGGGGGGGGTAATAGCGAGAGTGTATGAAATTGATAGTGCTTAGATCCCTGTTAATCGAATCCAATCAAATCCCTACCTCATCACTCACATCACACTCCTCTGAAATAATCAGTGAATTAGCAGGCCTTCCGCATCACCAAAATGTACATAGCTCCAATACCACTGCTAATTAGCCTTCCACACGCAGTGCCCATATGCTCGCACAAGGAGTGCAATTTAAACAGAGGAGAACAGAAGACATGTGGCAGTCAGAGCTAGCACAACATGTGATTTTAGCATTACTATGTACAGCCTCTCACTTGATTATCACCTTCCTAGCACAGAGCCACTGCATTAAATGCTGTGAAATAAGAACCAAAAGACACATGTGCTAACCTAATCCAATCCTTTCTGTCAGCCTAAATAAGCAACTACGCAGTCTCGGTTTCCAAGCCCAGAGGTGTGTTGCACTCTGTACGTCTTCAGAGAAGGCCTTATGGAAAGTTGGAGAGCATCCAAAATAACTGGGTGCCTTACGCAGAATAAAACACAAGCATGTATATCCTGGGGCCATGCAACTAATGATGAAACCCATTCTCTCTGCTCTTATGTTGCCGTAACCCCTTAACGCACAAAGGCTCATTACACACTAAGGTGAATCATTCAGTAACTACAGGGACTTCCGTACAAACTGGTGGGGCTATTCTTTGTTTATTGAAGTTTGTAATAATGGCGTTTTAAGGGGTCAAAAGGGGTGATTTGCTGTTCTAACTTAAAATTAAGTAACCTGGCTGCACATTATTTTGGATAGTCTTCAACAGATTATCTATAGACCACCAAATTATTAATCTGGGTAAAATGGCAACTCTTTAACTCCCAAAAGTGTTAAATGGAACCCCATCTATCACTCCAGGGAACACAGTTCAACTGCTCCTCAGCTCAATGCTACATGGCTTTATACCCCTCTGCCCTGATAATTAGAGCATTCTGCATCATTGTCTCCAAGCATTTCCAGGTACTCATCAAATGTCCTAACAAACCATAGGAATTTGCACTCTGTGTGCTGTCGGTTTACAGCATGTCAGATGGTCTGCCTTTACCTCTTTTTTTCAAAATCACACATACGCGCACACACCTTGACGGCTCACAGGTGTTTCATTGTCTATGAATTACATCAATCAATCCTAAAAACGGCAGTACAGTGATGCCAAAAGTTGTCAAAATTATCAGTTTTGCTCAGCCAGGTGTCTCTGTGATCTCTACGAAAAGTCATTCAGAAATGGACTACTCTGTCTCATCAAACACTGTCTATAATATTTGAAGTTCAATAAAATCAATATTTTATAGCAGCCAAGTTACAACTTTTTTACCTAAATCTTTTCTCCGAATAACTGTTTAAGCACACAACAGAAGAGAAAGTACCAACCTTTTTTTTGTTCTACTGTTAAGACTCAAGAAAGACAAATTCGGTAAAGGGATAAACAACAAGGCTAAAAACCAAGGCTAATATCCAGAGCGACTTACTGTGGGCCAATATAGTGTTCGGAGTCTTGCCCACGGACTCTTATTGGTGTAGCGCAGCATAGTCACCCAGACCGGGAATCAAACCCAGTCTCGCACATAGTGCGGTAGCTCACTTGCAGGTAGCGGTGTTATCTGTTGTGCCACACCAAGCAAATTGCGCTGAGAGGACACAACAAGAGGACAGCAACACTATCTGGAAAGACTGTTGTATTAATTACAGTGTTACTGTTAAAACAATGCTTTAATACGCAGCTTCTTTGAGTCGGTCTTAGTGCCATTAATAAGCTACAAAAATACAGGGTTGCTAAACGCTTGTTAAACCAAGTCTGAGCATTTTTCCCCAACCAAAGTCAGATACTTATGTCACATCCCATTTGAACTGGGATGTCATAATTTCAGAGTTCCAGGTAGGAAATTTCAACTGAAACACCTCCACAAGTCGGATTTCCTACTCAGAAAGTCGGCCTCACCAACCCAGAGTTTAAAATCCAAGGTGGCTGCACTGCACATCACTGGAAATAAAAGCAGTAGTTTCATACTGTTTACTTGCACTTCTATCTATTTGTGTCTCATTTAAATCAGTCGTACGCACAGTACGACCCAACCTCCAGCTGTGGACGTGTTTCCATGATGTTTGGATGCACAAAATACTGTGTAACGCGTTATTGCCAACTGGTATCTATAACAGTGGTAACCTGGGACAACGCTAACCAGGATATAAAATGTGGCACATATTTTGGTTAAATCTGTCATAAAATATTGGTAAAGAATGGTCAAACCTGTTGTGGTAAACTTTTTAGCTAACCTTTTTTTGAAAATGAAACAGCGCACAGTCAATGGAACATGGTCAACTCAGGTGTGACATAATTCCTAGCTCCTACATTGCAATGTCTGAGGTAAGTGGAACACTGTATTAATATTTATAAACCTAAGTACAACTTAAAATCCTGAAAAGATTTGTTCTTTGGCACATCTAAATGCTTAAAAAGGTTTTGGGGATGATCCGGATACATTTAGGATTAAGTGCTAATTCTGAACAGTTGGAAAAGAAAAAAAAAAAAAAAAAAAACCTAATAAATAACCATGCCCCTCTGTCATATTACAGCATTAATAAAGGTACCTTTATTACCTTTAGTACTTTCTACTTTTTTTCTTTAATTTATCCCCTACCCTATTTATTGTTTAGTGTCATTTTCCTTTAGTTTAAGACTGTGTTCTGTGTTTCTTTGTTACTTGTCATGCGTGTTGCTCTCACCAAGACAAATTCCTTGTATGGGTAACATACTTGGTGAAATAAAGAGATTCTGATTCTGATTCTGATTTTTTAAATATAAAATCTTGTTGTCAACCCCCCAGGAAAAGGAAGGTAAATACTATGTCCAGCCTTAAGCTTTTCTTTAGATGAAGCAGTTTCATGTCTAAGTAAAGTTTAGCTGTTCTGCTTCAAGCCCTCCATGACTCCTTGACAGCTTGGGATCCACTGGGAAATCTAAGACAATCCCTGCAAGCATGATGCACTTTTCTCTTCATGCACTGACAAACACAGATGTAACACCATCTGAGAAGAATACAGCACCGTCTCGGTCCTCAGTGAGTGATAGCGCTGCAAGATACAGACAGAATCAGTGCACACATGCTTTTGTTGGAGTAAACGTCTCTACTGTCTAGGCAAGGCTTTATGCTAGACTTTGGAGCATTAGGCATGGTGCCAATAGGTTCATGTTTATCTGCTACAGTCCTATTCTTTAGGCATTCTATTCTACTTCTCTGCATGGACTAGACAAGCTGTGTGTGTGTGTGCATTTGCACATCTGTGTCAGCAATGGGTGCAACTTAAAGCAACTAAATGCATTCCTTAGAAGGGCTGTCAACAAGTATTTGGACATTAGTGTGGATCTGTGAAAGTAAGCCTGTGGGGTTCCGTAAAGGGGTCCTTGGCTGCCAAAGGACCCCATATTTAACACATCTAAATGTAAATTTCAGGAAAAGGTAAAATTCTGATCCATTATCTTTCAATCTCACTTTTAAATGCCTTTAGCGTGTATCAAAAACTAAATCATCTATGCAGCCGATGGTTCAGCTCCTCTGGCTCTTATTAACACAGCTTGTGGATTCTTGTTACAGTGGATGCTCTTGAGGGGAAACTAAAGCTCCACTTTGCTTTCGATTTATTAGTTTGCTCCTCATAGATTTATCCATAGGTTTCCGGCACAGTAGGATTGACAGCATGGTAGTAGCTAGAAATAACTTAATCAAGAAAGCCTCAGTTACCATTTAAATAATGTATGTGAAAGAGATCGCTACAGTGCACACCCTCACAAACTTCAGTTCACTACTTGCAGACATTGGAGGTATTTTTCCATCACATGTCAGAACACTGTTTCTATTTATTTGTTGAATTTAACACATTGGAATAAAACATATCCTATATAGATGTGCAACAACCTGTCCCATACAACAAACTTTTTTTTTTTTTTTTGATAGACTGCAAATCTGGCAGTAGTTCAACTTTAGGCTCAACTTTATGGTGAATCCAACAGAAATGCTATATATATATAATATATACATATATTTTTTATTTTATTAAAAGTTAAAAGGGGTTATTTCCTTCTTCTGTAAAGCTGATATTTTAGAGAAAATTTGCACACAATTCCAGAAGTATTTTAGTGCAGTCAGTAGACTAGAATCTTCACGGTTCTTGAATTGAATAACATCAAGTATCAAGAACTCCATCCACTTTTAGAGCAGTGGTTCCCCATACCGGTCCTGGAAGACCCCCTGCACAGTTAGTGCTTACCCTGCTCCAAACACACCTGATTTATTTATTACAAGTCCTACCTGATTTTAAGGTGGCATTTAAAACACTGGTCTTCCAGGACCAGGATTGCGAGCCACTGCTCTGAAGATCACTCCACACTTCATAGCCAAACCAAAGTAAACTACTTCTTGGGAAAGGAGAAGATGATTATGGCTGGAACGTTTGTCCACAGCAAGCTAAAGACAGACACTAAACATGATGCTACATGCCTGCTCCCTAACTCAGAGCGCTTCTCAGGGTGATGAAACACTAGTGCAGGGACGAACCATAATGAAGGTCATCCATTCTCCTCCTTCTTCTTTGCAGAGTAACCTTTTCTCTTTAGGCCCAGAGGCTACAGAGCAGTTCGCAAAGCAGCTGCGTGTGTGTGACAAAGGCTGTGGTCAAATTGAAAGGAAGACATGGCTAGCCATGCTCCATCACTGCATCCATCTTAATTCATCACGTTGCTCCAAAGCGGACAGCATTGAAAAATGAGGCCAGAACATACAGCAGGAACGCTGCAGAGCAGAACATACAGATCATATTCCCGACAGTCAGCAGTAAACATCGGCTTTACTGAGACTTTACTATTGGAGCCACAAAAGAACAACATTACTCATTAAATCTCCTGTCAAATTACTGTGAAATGTTAAACGTGACTATTGGCCATCCTGTAAGTGTTCACAGAAATCAACAGCCGAGCAGGAACAACAATTAGTTATAGCTAAATTAGGCAACGATGCTCTAACTATGTCCAATAACATTCTAATTAATTGTTAGAAAAAAAAATACATGCAATTAAACCAACCTCTTTTTAATCACAATTATAATTTCTATCACAAATCATCAAATGAATATAAACAATAGTATAAAAGAGTACACCATTAAATTGTTTATTTATGGTTTAATAAGATGCTTCCAAACAAATGTGGAATAAACATTTGCTTCTAGCAATTAAAAAGAAATAAATAAATAATAAAATACATGCCCTGCTCTAAAATGGGATGTCACACTCGCCTTAAGTTGTTTCCTGACCTCTTGTGGTGGCTAACAGTAACTGCTACAGAGTGATGGCTAATGATACCTGCCAAGAAGTGAAATAATGGAGCTGAAAACGTCAAGGACGTTCAAAAATATTTATTAACAGTGTTAATAAATAAAGTTTTTCATACCACAACATTATACATTCCAAAGGGAAATTTTGTATTTAGTTGCGTCCAAGCTTAGAGGAATCTTTTGGATCCTAGCTGCTACAAACTAGTATCTGCTAAATGGATTTTCTGGGTATTTTTGTTTGTGTGGCCAAAAATGCAAGATTGAGAGAATTAAGCTTTGCTTTTCTCCAGGTAATTGCCCCAAAAATTCTGTTTAGTCTTGCACACCCGTTTCGTACAGAACACGTAAACTAAAAACGTGGGACCCCTGACTGCCAATGATGCCACAGCCATCCATGGCTAACTATGGGGCCTAACTAGTGGGCAGTGGTGGCTCAGCGGTTAGAGCGCTGGGATATCGATAACAGGGTTGTGGGTTCGATTCCCGGGGCTCGGCAAGTTGCCACCTTTGGGCCCTTGAGCAAGGCCCTTTACCCTCTCTGCTCCCCGGGCGCTGGAGTTGGCTGCCCACCGCTCTGGATGTGTGTGTGTGAGTGTGTGTTCAGATGGGTTAAATGCGGAGGACACATTTCGCTGTACAGTGACAAATACGTGCACCTTTACCTTTACCTAACTGGCTTCACTGTCCAAGCACTGGTAGCACTCTGACTCCTAACTAACAGGTGGGAACTGAAAATGTCCAATTTGTGCAAGATGTGCAAAATGTGGCACTCCACATTGTAAATTGTAAATGCTTAAACTGGCTCAGACACTGATTATATCAGATCGACCAAGACCTCCCTACATGAACGTGAATGTAGATGTATGAATGTCTAACCTGGAGAGGGCGATGGTGCGCAGTAGACGCTCTGTAGGCTCAGACAGGTCGGAGGGCACCAGGATCTCTACGGGCTGGATTTTCAGAACTCTGGCCTCCAGCTCTGAGCGAGAGGCGTTGTCCTTGAAACAGTCCATCATCACATCTCCAGTGCTGGGCTGCACCACCTGCACAGAAAACCACACAATCATAATCAAATCACTTTGACCTGGTCGAACCAATCAGTGTGGATTAGGAAAGACTAATGCAGAACTCAAATTGCACTCCTTTAAACCATCCCGCTGGACATGATTTAATTAAGACTGGAAAGATCATTTTCCATTTGCGGCTAAACACCAGAACAAATGACCTTACATACTACGCTCTTAAAGATGAAGTTGCCAAAAAAAAAAAAAAAAAAGAAAAAAAGGAATCTTGGGAGCAACGCCATGGAAGAACCACATTTAAAAGGGTTTTTCCTAGGAGATTACATTCAAGCTATGTACCTTAAAATAACATTCCTTTCTGTAAGAGTTCAGAGGAGGCTGCTCTTACCACCAACCCCAGGGTCAGCTCCTTGCTCAGCTTGTCCCAGTTCTCACTCACACACATCAGGTAGCTGTTGGGAGTGTCCTGCACAACGTCTTCAGCTTGCTCCAAATCCCCTAGCGTCAACAAGGGGTTCACATCTGAAACACAGGAGTAAACACATTTACACTTACTTTTCTGAACAAAGACTCTGAATGTGATCATGCACTTTAATTAACATCTTGATCCTGAGGCGTATTAATCATAAGCCTTTCTATTCAGTAACTACTATTAATGAAAGTTATGTAGATATGAAAGTGAGGAACTGCAGTGTAAGAATAATGGGTTCAGGGGGTTAATCAGAGCTTCCCAGACATTAATTAATCCTTGACCCATAATAGTGTATGAATACACAAGCACTGACTACTGCTACATTAGTGTAAATACAAATCTGATGTATTTTAATAGAAAAGATAAACAATAATAGAAAAATGAAGAAAAAATATTAAAAAAGAAATCAAATCAAAATCAAATTTAGGATTTAAACTGTTACTTTCTGCTATGTGACCTTTTTTTATTTAAACCATGGGTGTCACTAGACCCAGCTAACTGGAGCTGTGTGCCACTAAAATCACAAGGTTAAAAAGTCTAAGTAAAATTGCTGAGTAAAACCACAGGGCATGCCACACAAATTCACTACAGGCACTATATTTTCAGTCTAACTAACTATTACTAGTAAAAGGTCAAAGTAGAGAAAATGGCTGTCGGCACACCTTCCCCAACCAAGGTAGACTTGGTGTAAAGTGCGCTCAGCTGCCGGGTGAAGAGGGAGCTCTTGTTGGCACTGGAGGCTTTGATTGCTGTGGTTTCTGTCTGCTTCACAACTCCAACCTATAAAAGTCATAAAAATAATAAAAACCAAGAACACTGCTTCCCCCTGAGCATTTCCAGACAAAATGAAGGACATAATTTACAGTAATACAACTAGGCACAGCTTCCAAATGTAAAGTACAGTGTGTTTCTTCATTCATTTATTTCTTTTTAACATCAAAATCATAGTGCGAGCTTGAAGGGTACCCACTGACTTTATAGCCCTGAGAGACAAGGCGGCGAACGTGGACGAAGAGGCGGTGAGTGGGGATGCTGGCAGTCATGAAGTTGTGATCCAGGTGACAAAAGATGTTCAGTTCCTTCGCTGCAATCTGTTCATATAAAGCACAGGAAATCAAGCTGTGACAACATTCATATGCTCATGCATTTGCCGTGCAAAACTCTTGGGCATTTGAGGTTACATTTTAAAAATTAAAAAAAAAAGTTGCATGTTAGCTTTAACATTTCCAGCTCTTTTTGAAAGAGGCCAGTATTTAGTTACCATCCAGCACCTGGTTTGTTTAATTAGTCTTTCATTAAAGTAAATCAAGTGAGCTGCTGGTGAAACTGAACTGCTCCGGACACTGACTGGAATTCACTGAGAATTCAGCAAGCAAACCTGTGTTCCTCTGACCAATATACCAACTACTTATGGTATGGTATACTGTAAAATAAGATGCATCACCACCCTCCTTAAAAGAGTAACAGTGAAGTCTCCAATCTCTCAAATTCATTTTTTTGTCATTTGTTTTGTCCTTCGTTTGTCCGTCTGAACCTTTTCAAATTAGCGCTAAAAGGCAGCCCCCTTTAACACACTTGGATGAGAACACTAACTACCATCACTGTTTTTACAGCAAGCAGACAATAAAAAAAACAATACATGCAATTCTATTTTACATATTGAAAGAGCCCTGGAATCCTTTTTTTATGGGCAGAAACTGAGAAGACAATCATTATAATCCTGTTGAATCAGTTCTAACACTCTAAAATAAGACTCTCTAAAATTTGAATCATTACATTCGGCTTGGGGCACCAAAAGCATCAGAGCATTTTACACCATTGCTACTGCATAACTCACCTCTGCATCCTCTCCAAAGAACCTGTACTTGTATCCACACTCGACACAGAGGACTGTGTCTTTGTATTGCTTCTTAATCTCCATGTATTGTTGTTCTAGGGGAGTGTAGATGCTCTTGGTTCTCCTATTAGGACCTGCAGGTTCTGGGGGACTTTTATTAGCAACACCACCGCCACCACTACCGGCCTTAGCAAACTTGCAAAAGTCAAACCCCTAAAATAAACAACAAAACACACGATTAACAAGAAAGTATATAGCAATCTTTCCTAGGTAAACATAAAACAAATGTAATCACCAGGTGACGAAAGTATGTATCTGTTTCTTATCATATTTACTTTACTTTTCCACTGAATTTAAACAGAACATCATATATTTTGTTAGTCTGGTGTCAAACCTGTTTGTTCTGGCTTGACTCCTCTACTGTATCCTCCTCCATCTTCACTTGCTTGTATCCCATGTCTGGTACTTCCATCTCCATCTTCACACTGTGCTCTGCAGCTCTGCTCTCACTATCCGCTTGGCAGCTGAAGCCTCGCAGCCTCTCCAGAGTGGAGCACGAGAGGCTTCCCTTGGAGGATGATGCCCTCTCATCTACAAACAAGAAGCATGCTGAATGAAACTCACATTAGGCACATTTTAGAAATGGGTTAAAAAGTTAATTTACATAAAAATCATAATAAAACCATTCGAGTAGAAGTAAAGGAGGTTCTGACATTAAACTGTCGCAGAAGCAAAACTCCACAAGTAGTCCCACCACAGATGTCAGTGGTGCTTTTTAGTATATCCAGCATCCAAGGAATTGATGATTGTTAGTTGGTATTTGTATCCTGCTCCCACTGGAACTTGTTTTGGTCTAAAACCAAAGGTTAAAGCTAAAGCAAAAAGGTACACAGAACTCACTAAAGGTGTCTAGTTCCAACCTACCTCTGCTCTTACATCTGATGATGCTGCTGCTGCTCTCCTCATTTTTCCCCTCATCAGGCTCTTCCACATCATGAAAGTGCTTAGCCCGCTTCTCAGAGGACTCTCTTCTATCAGACAGGGTTTGCCTCTTCTGACCAAGCACAAGTCAATGGAAGAATATCACATATCTATTGGTTTAGTCAAGTTTCTACTGCAATGCAACTTTCAGGATGGAGTGTGAACAATTACTAGCGTAAATGCGAGTTATGCAGAAGTGTGTTCAGCAGATAATTTGTTATTTGCACTTGAAAACTGAAAATTAATATATTTGCCCAAACTTTTGGCGATAATAGTCACCAAGGTCACCAGAATGAAAGAAGCACTGAAGCACAATTGCGTCTATTAGTGGAATCACTTATCCGTACATTTGGGTTTAGGAAAGCCCGCTCTTTTAGGGGGGTTTACAAAACTTAGTATTCTTAGTATTCTCAGCAGATATTATTCGTAATCACTGCATTTCACAGTATATTACAATCTGGTATATAAGCCTATCAATGCCATCACTGAAAAACGTGCATTTCACAAATGACACTGTGACAGGAGGAGGAAAAAAACCTCCTTAACTTTTTTAATGGAAGTAAATATAAAAATGTGTCTATTCCAGTATGTTACAGCATTTCTACTTATTTACTCATCATGAAAAGTTGACCCAATGCAAACAACAACACGTGTGTGTCAGCAAGTGAAAAATAGGGATACAGAATTTTTGTGTAATGAAATTTAAGCATTGACACATTGAGTACTACGACTGTGGGCTTAAAATATGTGCAGCTTGTTTTGTCCACTGGACTAAAACCAGCTGACACCTCAGTAAATTTGCCTTTACCTCGTTTACCAGTCTAAGAAAGTCCAAACACAGCTAACACACTGCAACAGCTAGCTAGCTAGCTAACACACTCAGCTCTCCTACCAGGGATTAAGCTCTAAACCCTGTGCTCTAGGTTCACTCTCAGAGCAGATCTGATCAACACCATCTGGTCTTACCTTGCCTCTGCCTTCCTGACCATCGCGGTCGCTCGTGGATTGACCAACATTGGTTGCTGAGCCGCTGAAGAACCTGCTAATAGTGCTCTGTGCGCTCGACTTCTTCTGAGAAGCCTTCGCTGCTGTTACTCTCCTTTTAAAATTAGAATACATATTTTACAGCAGACTGAATGATAAATGTTATATTATTATACACATCGTTGGTGGCGTAGCTTCTTCACACTGTACGAATTGGTTTAATACCCCAGCAGAAACTCAGCACAACAACAACAGTCCATTTTTGGAGCTGCACTCACGTTGGCGCGTAAATGACGTTTATTGGTCGTGCTCGTGGGAACTCACTGGCTTGTTAAAGATGGCTAAAGCTGCGCATGAGCTGCGCAGAGGCCACGCAGATCAGTTTACTTATCATATTTAGGAGGATAAAATCACAGAAATTATGGACATATCAGTACTGTTAGTGCAAGTTGTCTTACAAGGCTTTCTACTAGATTGTGGAGCACTGCAGTGAGGACCATCATTCAGGAGAACACAGCTCAATACTGAGGGGCTTTGTACCCCTCTAGCCCACGTTGATAGATTTTGTTTATCTGCTCTAGAGAGTCCTATTCTATTGGCAATACTTCTTTACAGGGAATAGATAAGCTGTAGATATGTGCATTCGCCCATCTGTGTCAGCAATGGGTGCAGCTTAAAAGTAGTTGAATGCATTCAGTAGAAGGGGTGTCCACAAACATTTGGACAATTTGAGTATCTCAATCTTAAAGCTTTAATTGTATTGGGTAAAGAGAGGTTGGAAAATGGGGAAATAGTATTATTAATAATTAATGCAGCTGAATTATGACTGTTGGTACCTAAATAAAATACAGGAAATGCCACATATGAAATGCCCTATGTTGAATTCTATTAAAAAAGTCATGTCATATTTTAGATCACTATTAATTTCATAAGCTTTATTACACCATTTATCAACACATTCATGTGGTACTTCTAGCAAATAGTGGATTTGGATTTTTCCCCCTAATTTCAGTCATTTTCCATTCACATGTACTATCTTGGACTCAATACGAAGCGCACTACATAGGAGACGTGGAGTGATTTGAGACAGGACCTCAATCCTGCCTGTGCTGCTTTTTTCAAAGAGTGAAAGAAGTATGAAGAGCTCTTTCACTAAACTTTAAACTTCAGCAGAGCTTCTGCACACAGCTCGAATGCACATTAACTAAGTTTCTGAGCAGATCTTGGGAGACGCAGCTCAGCAAGTCAGAAGGAGACAGTGGTCACGGCTGGCTGTTAACTTACCAAAGGCAGAATGAAAGCTGTGAATGGTGGAGAGCTTAAATTGCCAGTGAAAAATGGGAAAATTATTAAAATAAATTACAAAAACTGGTAAAGGCCTTGAGTGATGGGGAAGATGGTAGAAGAGGAGGAGGAGGAGGAGGAGGAGGGGAGAGGACTGGCCATCCTACCCAACCTAGCGAGGCTAATTATGCTTCCTGGGACTCTATATATAGCTTCATTTTTACAGATAAAAGCACAAAACCATTGTAATTCAAATGCACTGCTTTTGAATTACATGCATGCATGTATGCATTTCACTGTCTATAATTATACTGTACATTGAAATTGCAGTGCTGAATTAGTCATTTTCATATCAAGTCCTGATGACCCTCTGTAGTGCACGATTTTAGGTCTTCTCTCCCCTAACACAACTGGTCCAGCTCATAAGGAACTTCATAATTAGCTAAAAGACTGGAACAGGTGTGTTGGGACAGGGAACACCTGAAACTGTTCAAGTGGCAGTAGGTCCCTAGGTCTTAGAGGTGAAAAGAGTTGTTCTAAATGAGGGAATGTACCAAAATGTGCATAGTGTGGGATCCCCAAACAGGGATTAGGAACTTCAGGCAAGTCTACAGTCGCTGCAGGCAAGTTAAGACAATTACTAAACTGGAAACCACCCAATCTGGCAACCTAAAGCATAGCACTTGGTCTTGAATTACAGTGGTGCTTGGTTAGTTGAATAAAAAGAGCATGATAGTCAAATCTCTGCTTCCCCTGCTTGATTCATTTCAATGTACAAATCACACAACGCACATGTATGATAAATTCCAAACCTTTTTATTTGTAATAATACAAAAACAAGGCTTTCCACTTCTAGATAGGTGAAGAGTGAACACACTGATGGAAAAGCAAAGGTTTTTTTCCCCTCCGCACCCCCCCACCCCCCAAAAAAAAGTGCTTAAAGGGTTCCATGAGGGATGACACGGGAACCACTGTTATGCTTTATAAGGAACCATTTTAAAGGTGTAAAGGACCTTCACTCCATGTAAAGATTAAAGGTTCTTCACACACTTACACATCTCTCACAAAATATGGTTCTTTAAAAAAAACAAAAGTGGTTATGCCAAAAATCAAGGATCCCCTTGCACCCCTTAGTTTATCTAAAAGAGTGCATCGCTTCAGGCAAAGACAGTGTGGTAACAAAATTCAAGGAACAGGAATCCGTATCATATTAGGACATTTCCATATCGATGACATGGTTCTTGGATTAAACATTGACACTCTGCCAGTGCTGATTAAGCTTTTTTAACCTACTGTTTGGAATTAGAGGCACAATTCCAAACCCAAAGTGATACTGCTTCAGCCAACAAATCAGAATACACATCAACAGCTTAACAGCTTTAAGCATGAGGCACCACTAGTGTTTCACACACAGCTGTCACATGACCTTATTAGACTCTTAGTGGGATTAAAACACACACACACACACACACACATATCATGAAGAAAAGAATACAATATATTATTTCTGATGTTTGTGGTGAATGTTGAAGACGAGTCTGCTGAAGTGAGGGAATTATTAGGGAGTATTGCATATAATCCTGTCACTGACAGGTCTACAGAAACGACTTGCATCTCCTAATTTTCAGTTTGAAATAAAAAGAAAATCCCATATTGCTCTCGAGCACTGTTCATGAAACGTCATGCTTAAGATAAACCTGAAGCCACAGTTGTATTGTGTAAAGGCTCATTTATGCTCAGTGTTGAATACGGATACGGATGGAGTCTTCAATTTCACCCGTATTTGTGCACATTTAGTGAAAGCGGATACGGATACTCACAGGATGGAGCAGTACCACTGGACATCGGAGGGTTGGGGGGGGGGGGTTAATGGGTGAGACAACACCCATGCCAACATGAAGGACGCACGTCGATACAAGGGAAGTGACGGCTACGTCATTTGAAACAGATGTCTTAAAGGAGTATAAATGAGCCTCAACAGAGACAACGTGTGATTTGACAACGAGAAGTGGTTGATTTGCATTGCATGACTACGACATGAGGTTAGTAACAGTAGTCTTATTAAATGCCTACAGATGGACTGGATGTTTCAGACACAACAGAACGTATTTGGCTCAAGAATAAATAGGACACAAAGGTAATTAAGAGCAATTAAATAAATTCACATATTACAATCTCTAAGCTACCGTTATCTCTCTAAGCTTGCGCTTCCAACAGTCCACTCATTTATTATATATTTCGGATTACAGCAACAGCAACGTTTGCCCTGCGGTATGTCTCTAAACCCCCTGAGCGTACACAACAAAACCATTTCCGATACTGAATGAAAAACTGCATTTAAAAAAGGGGGAGGAAGCAAAGCAATGTTTTTTTTTTTGTTTGTTTTTTTTGTTGTTGTTGTTTTTAAACACACGTATACATCACAACCAAACTTAAGAAATTATGATTACTTTGGTAGAAGAGTCCCTAGAGAAGAGTTCTGATAAAAGAGTCACTCTGCAAAGTCAGAGCTAACAAGGCTGCTAACATTTCTATGTCGGATTGAACTTTACTCCCATAAATCCAGGTGGCTTGGATTTGACAAATGTCTTCAGATTGCACTCATCAAACAAGTTTGGGGCAAGGGAAGTTGCAAATTAAAAGATCATACTTTACCATCACAATGAAGCCTACTTTGCAAAGTGCCTTCCTGTATCCCACATATTAAACTTGGCATTGCATAGCAGTAGAGACTGTCCCAGACTGTACCAAAGGGTGTACTGCAGAAAGGTTGATATGATTTTTTCCCCATGCAATTGTACTAGCTAGATCAAGATGCCATGAACAGAAGCAAAATAAGACATGTAACATGACATTTACAGCACAGATCATTTATCTCCGTTGTCTTGCAAAAAACGTTCTTAACTTTCAATAGAAGTCAATGTAAAAAGATCTTCTATCGGCCTGAGTCTGACACACTGTAAAGAACAACCGCCAGATACAAATGATGCCAAAAAGTCAAAAACAGAGAACGTTTTTTGCCCGACAATGACTAGTACTGGTCATTCCAGGCAGACCTTCAGAACCTGCATCAAAAAACAGTAAATTAATGGACTGTAGTAGAACCCATTCAGCAAGAAAGAAAACCGAGCCACATCTGTGTAAAAGTGAAATTCCCCAAAATAAATTCACTCATTTGTACCAGTGTAATCAAGAAAAAAAAACTATTAAGCTGTGTGACGTCTGGGAAAACATCCATACATAGTGTATCCATCATTACTGTTCTTCTATATGTATGGCTATGAAGTCTCAAACAATCACACCAAGACAGAAGCAACAGCATCTTTAAGAAGCGGCTGACCATAGGGAAAAGGAGTAAGCTAGCCTCAACCTCCAGGTAATAGTATTATATAGACAAGTGGTGTCACTACAATGCTATCAGCCCACCCAGTTTCAAATACAAATACAGATACAAGTCACACATTTCCTTCTAGTAAATCCAACACCTACAGGTACATTACAAGATGGGGTTTATTAAGCCTTCCCTTCCCTTGCATATGGTGCACACTTCTCTCAGTTCCATAGGATACTGATTTATCCATGCTCTGCCCACAAATACCAACCATATTTGGATTAAGTATTTTTGAGTGTTTATGATTCAGTCAGATAGTGTAATTTATGCTCTGTCCTCAAATGTGTTCTTTCATGGCAGGTTTTTGCAAGGCTGGATCATTTTCTATTGAACTTTACAGAGACATTCTAGTGCAGGTTTAGCGAGAACACCTAAGTTTAGGGTGAATTAATAACTAGAAGTTGTATTTGCATATTTCCTGGATCAAAAAACATACTAATAAAAAATGCAGAATGGTTGCGCAGCTTAAGTGGTTTCCACTTCGAGGCAGTTGCTAGGCTGTTGCTATGTGGCCACTGGGGTGAAACTGAGCGAAATACTTTTACTAACCGCTACAGGGTATATATGGTGTTGCTAAGTGGTTGCTATAGTGTTTCTAGGCGGTAGCTATTCTATTTTGAGTGGTTCATATGGGGTTGCTAGTGGGATTGCTATGGCTTATCAGATGGTTCCAGGTTTTTGTTATGGCAGGTGCTATAGTATCGCTTTGTGGGTTCAGAAGTGGTGAACCCACTTTCTGAGGTGTTTTTCAGTGATTGTTAAGGTGTTCCAGGTGGTTGCTAGGTCAGTTGCTAAGGTATTTTGGTTTCTGTGGTATCTCAGGTGGTTGCTAGGGTGTTCGTCAAGTGTTTACTGTGGTATCTGTTTTATTAAGACACAATTTATATTTATTCCATACCACAGAAAAGTTATGGAATTATAAAAGTGAATATGTTCAAAATTGAAAGCTTCTACTTTTCACCTAAATTGCTATGCCTGTATTATTAGTATAATGTAATGACAACTGTTGAATTAAAGTGGACAAGAATGCAAATGAGAATCTTTTTTATTAGTGGTTTCAAGACGTTTGGACCCAACTACATGTTCTTCCAACTCTACCTGCGTTTCCCAAAAGCATCTTAGTACATAGATTATTCTTAATACTTAACCACCTAGTTTTGATTACCCTTATCAATGCGGTCAAGCATGGTAGCAAAGCCTTGTAAACTAGAAACTGATTTACAATTCAGTTCAATAGCTTGACCAACTAAGCACCAGCTGCTATGAAAGACTACATTTGCTGGCAGAGCTTGGATATTCCCATTGTTCCAAATCCACTGCAAAACTCATGACACTTGAGACTTGAAGAAAGCATCCTCCAAGAGCACCAGAAATGGCCAGAAGCTGTAAATGGCAATTTCTCAAATGCCTACTACCTAGATAGTAAAGAACTTACAATTAGCCACTGCATTAATTGTGATGGCACCCCACCATATAAAGATTGTATAGTGTTTTGATGCTGTCAGATAATGTAGTTGTTGCATCTTCAAACGAAGTACTTATGAATGATGCTTGCATTTCCCGCAGGAAAGTAGGTTCACAAGTGTTACAGCAAAGAGAAAAAAACCTGTAGTTTCATATACTGTTCTCTAAAGCAACATAAAGCTGATATAGGTTACTCATCTCTTATTAGACGCATTCACTTTGATGAGATGTAACCATTTAAAGAGACTAATAACTCTGTTAGGTTGATATTTGAACATCATGGAACATACAAAAGTCTTTCTTGAAGTGTAAACATTTTTTTTCTGGATGCCCAATGCTCATTTACATAAGGACAAAGTATATAAAATAAAATATGTACTTAATATAATTAAAAACAGATCTTATTAAAATGTAAAAAAAAAAATAAAAATAATGGAGCTAGCTTTAGCAGTTGTTTTTAAGTTACTGTTTACATTTGTTTCTTCTGTTGAGTTATAAATAGATATCTGTCTCTGTATAATATTCAAAACTGAAAATTTCATCCTGTTGTTACTGTTACATTCAATGCTTCCTGTGATTCTTCAACATAAACCTTAACATTCACACAATCACACATACACACGCATACAAACACACACATACACACTTCCCTTATAAATGAATAACCTTGTCCTCTTTGCAGCAGCTCTGGTAATGAGGTGTGCTCTACGTGCGGTTGAGTGTCTGGAAGATTCTGGAGATTTGGAGCATGACGGGGCCGGTCTCAGGGTCATTCATCCATTGTGTGCTGTTCAAAGGATTCTCAAGCATGTCCTCAAAGGCTGCAGGCCAAATGCACAAGACACCGCCATTAAATCAATAACGTGAACAGCGGTCAGTCAGCAGGAACATTAGGAAGGGGCTCTGTATTGGCAAGAACCTGCTGATAGGGTACGTACCATGATACAGGATTTACAATTCAATATATTTGGATATACTGTCATACTCAACAAGATGATGTATTATCATTTATTTTAAGATGACATATTGCAATTTATACTACTGTGTATAGTCTCAAGGTTGAGAATTTATCCATTAATCCACTAATACAGAATAGCTTGTTCATTCTAATCACAGTCCACAGTGCAAATGGTCAGTAAATGATCCTGTGAGGTTTAAGAGCACTGAAACAACAACAAAGCATCAAAAGCGAGCTTACAATACAGCAATCACAGCGGACGCATCTTTGCAAAGCACAGCAAATTACACGTGGGCAACACTAACAAACGCTGACACCAGAGGCACTGGTTGTGGGTGACCATCAAAACATAAGAGGACAGACTTACCCAAGAGTGTTTTAGGGTTTGTGAGGCCCAGCTGTACCACAGGATTTTCCAAAATGGCTTGAAATAGGGGGCTGTTGGTATCGATACCCTTGTCCAGCTCCTCAGGGGAGGGCTTTCTGTCACCCAGCAACCACTCACACTACATAAAAAAACACACCAACAAAAACAATTGTGACATACAGAAATAGTCAAATGCATTTTTTTTTTTTATAATTCTATTTCAGCATTAATCCTAAAAAATAAACAATTTTTTTCACTGGTAATTCTTTGACAATAGTAGAAGCAGAGGAATTCTTTTAAGAGCACAGGCTCTTGCAATCAGCCTCACATTTGTGTTTGTATGAATAAGAAAAAAATAATTTAACATAACTTGAATTTGATGAAGTTAAAAAGAATTTGGGCATCTCTGGTCAAAATATCTATTAATGTAAAAAGCAGAGTAAGCAAAAGAACACTGATTTCCCAAAGGCATAACTTTAAAGATACAACATTACCTTAATATTTTAAGAACAAGGCCAAAAGCAAAGGTTTAGGCACCCTGCATAGTTAGTACATGGTAACACAGCCCTAACATAGTCTTTTCATTCTTGTTTGGCGGATTTCCTCCCATTCTTCCTTGTAAAAGTTCTGTGAGATTCTTGGGTTGGCTTGCATGAACAGTTTTTTTGGATTGTAAGACTTTCCTGCTGTAGAATCCATCCTTATTTCATCTTCAACCAGAATCTGTTTTTTTTTTTTTGCAGTCAAACAGGGGTTTTGATTTGCTTTGTAAAAATCCTGGGAGGAGATTGTTCCAGTTAACTGCCAAGCCTTAGCCCTAACAAGCTGAGACCAATTTATCTGAGAGCTGAAATTTTGCATAGTGCTCTTTTCCTTTTTCAAAAAACAGACTAATCTTGCTTAAAATATTAAAAGATGGTTTCATATTTCAGTTTTCTTTATGCCTTTTGGTGATCAGTTCATCTTCTACTCACTTGACTCTTGACAGCAAGAGAAATTTTGACCAGAGGTGCCCAAACGTTTGCTTGCATTTGTGAATATTTAGCATTTTTTATTGTTTGACATGTAAACAGCTAACTGCAATTCCATTAATAAGAATAATTAATCATGTTACTTAATTATAAGGGTTAAAAATAAGGGTTAACTAGGTTCCTAATTGGTGACTTACAGCAGCATCCTGTTGGTTATTATTGACGCGAAGTGCATCAATGACTTCCTTTTCATCAAAGCCCATCTCCATCAGTGCAATCACTGCCTGCACATAAGCACAAAGATGAAATGTTAAGTTCTACTTGCCACAAAACATAAGAATGAAGTGTGAACCATTTGCCTTCATCCTAAACTCCTCTGTGAATAAAAAAAAAAAAAGCTGCACAGCTGCACAGCTTGTTGGAAATAATTACTTTGCTCTATAGCTTGCTCTGTTTACAGCCTGAGAATGACTTGAGGGCAGATTAAAGAACAGTTTAGAAGAATTACAAGTCTTCACTATGCATGAAAACAAGCTCAGCAGTGTCATGTCACATGACACTAACCCGTGAGTCTGGCCTGAACTCTCTTTTCCTACGGATCCTCTTAAAGATCTCGGTCAGTTCATCCTGCTTGGCCTCCTCTGAGTTTGACCGGGAGGGGGTGCGTGACAGAGCCCCTGGGGCAGGGGGAGAAGGACCTATAGATGCAGAGGCTGTTGCTGCTGCTGCACCAGCTGCTCCTTGAGCTTCCTGGCCTGGCAGGGGCATGTCCACTGTGGGGTCATCCACATGCTCGATCAGCCACTCCATAGCCTGTGTCACAGACATGCTGCAAAGGAAACGGCTCTGATTAGTTCATCTGACTCATCGCAATTACACCAGCAGCGTTGCTAGTGACTGCAGTCATAAAAGCAGAGCTAAAACAAGGATCATGCTTGCACAGCAGATACGCTGCTAATATTACTGTTTAAGACCACTGACTTTTAAAGGGCCTAGATCATTGAAAACTGAACAATCCTCATATACCATATATGCACAGTCGATACAGTCAATATATGGAAACTTAGTTGCAAAAACAGACGTTTTTGAATATCTCTGTAACAATACAAACTAGCACACTTATATATACACATGGAACAACATAGCCAGGCAAAACAGATGATATTTACATACCTATCTAGACACAGTAACAACTCAGCATGTTTAATTTGAAGGCATAAAGGAATAATACTCCCTTTACGTGTGTTTTGGCTCTTACAAGGTTGAAACTGAGGATGAAACTTCATGGTTTAGTACAGTCTCAATCAGAACAAGCTAATGAAAATTTTTCCAGCATTAGGTTCATTTTTTTTCGAAGTCTTACACTTTAATGAGCATCTGAACCCTCAGTGTTGGTCAGACAAAGGGCTTTGACAAAGTGAATATACTTACTGGTTTAAACGCAGTGCCTTGATTGCTCGGCTCTCTGGGAAACCCATCTCCGTCAGCTGCTGCAGGGCAGCCTCATCCACCCGCTCCTCCTCATCCTCATCCAGCATGGCTTTAAAACAATGTAGGAAGAAAAGAAAATACTTTACTATGTAACTTTACAAACCACATGAAAAAATAAATGCATTTGGGCCAGGCAGAATTTCATGATGTTCGTGAGTGTAATTTCACCTACCATTGGCCTTCTTGAAGAGCTCGACGGCATCTGGATTCAAAGCGAGAATTTTCTGTGCCACCTCAATCAGCGACACTAAAATCTTCCTTAGTTCTGTTTGAAACTGGTAATAAAAATATACAACCAATAAAAGTAGGCAAACACAGTTAAACACCTTTAACAGTTAACACCTTTTCTAATTGAGTTCCCATTCCACTGCTGACTAATGAATCAGATTACCAAGTGATTTAAAGAGACTGTTTCAGCACCCATCCAGCTTTGACAATGGCTGCCGTTACTCACGTCTCGGATGTTGTGTTGAGTGACAGTGCGGTCAGAGTGGCGAGTGGTCAGATTTGCTGTGGCTTTGAGAATAGCGTCCTTATCAGGAGCCTTAGCCTCTTGCTTCTTCTGACAACAGACAGAAGGAAAATGAAAGAAAACAGACTGAATAATTTATTTTGTTAAGCAGTGTTTGCAACATTCAACACTTGATGTAGAGTTTTACAGCACAATAAAGCAGGGTTCGCTTTAAAGACAGGCCATCATTGTCCATTACCTTCTCTTCAGCAGATATGTCAGCCATTTGTGGGCGGGGAGGCTGTGGTCTCTTCTTTATCAATAACAAGCAATCTGGAGAGAAAAGGAGGGATTTCTAAAATGAATTCATGGGAACTTGCTGTGAAATGAAATGCTACAGTTAATTAATCTCAAAGCAACACAAAGTGTGCATTACCTTTATCTTTAAGGTTTTCGTCTGCAACCGTTTTGGCTTCCGTGAGAACTCTCTCTGTAGCTGCATGAATGAGTTTATGGTGTGTAAGTGTCTTAGGATCTTCTAGACTCCCGTGGGCACACTGTCAACGAAGAAACACAGTTTAGAGTGCAATAACGGCCATGCATTCCTGTACCTTACTAAGAGAAAATAATCGTAATTCATTTAGAAACTACATTTAATATAATAAGGAAAAATATTGCATCCTTTTATTAAGTTTTGTGTGGCAAAGACTTAACATATTAGATATATCATATTAACATTAGACTGATATAACTTACTTTGTAGATTTGGGATTAAGCAATCTAAATAAACATCTGAACCAAAGGAAATTCTAAATTTCAGATACTGACATTAATCAGTAGGAGATCAGCGGAAATGAACGGTAACAACTATCATAATCTAAACACTGCAGTTTCTTGATATTTTCTCAAATTAAACAATGCATATTCTATTAAAATGATATAATATATATCATTTACATTCTGCATCCGCTGCAAAAAAGCATTGCAGTTAGATGCAGAGCCCAGCGGTCATCGAGACAGAAGTATCATGAGTATCAAATTCTCAGTTCAGATGTAATATCTGAATGTCACATGGTTGTGGAGGGGCCCATATGGAGGTTGTGAACAGCTGCACACTCAAAACTGGACACAGAGGACAGTTTTGGGGTCATAAGATCATTTCAGCAGCTAAACTCTAATGCAGGCTCAGTCTGAGTGTATGTGGCTGTAGCTAACCAACAAACCCCAGCTTCAGCTAGGTGACAGCCCGAGTTGCTGAATTATAAATAGCTCCGTCTACTCGCCTGCTGGTTTCTAAAAATACTTGGCAATGGCAGTGACGATCCCACTGGGCCTGAATAAAGCCCAGGAAGGAAGGTAGCCGAGAACATAAAGCTACAAATAAAATCCCAAAAATTAGGGGGAAAGGGAGTCAGAAAACCGCGCTCGCCTGTCAGCCAGTCAGCTACGTACATGCTTCAGGCATTTCTCCTTGAGCTTCTCTATGGTGGTATCTTCGGTCACTTCCTCCAGCCACTCGGCGCCCTCCATGGTGCAGATGTGGATCTTCAGCACTTTCCCTGCGAATATCTTCTCTTCTTGTACGAACATCGCTGCTACTTGGCGAATCTACAGTCTAAATGTGCATTAATGTGTCTGGATGTGTGCTCGGCTCCGGCTGCCCTAGGACTCCTTCTCCAGCCCCGACACTGTAACTAACTGGACAAGCTCCAGTTATTAACGTTGCTCCGTCATTTTCACCCGCATAGCTTGTCTCGAGTTAATCCCTCTAACCCGAGTTTAATATATATTCGGGTATAACATGTATTCTGATGAAATAGGTGGCTATATTCAGCCTGTTTTGTTGACACCTGTGATGCAGGCGACAACTGTACACGGAAGAACGGGACGGTTTGACTACGCATGCGCGGTTTTCTCTCTGCGTTCTGATTGGGCGATTCGACTGTTTTGTCACAGCCTATAATATAACGGGTTTTTATTATTAATAAGATTTTTTAATCTATTTTTTCCTATTAATATTATTTTTTTCAATATTAATGATTATCAAACATTAAGGCTACACTTGCAAGGGAAATACGATTTTATATTGTCGTGTGGGCCTTTCCTGAAACATTTTATAATATTACAAATATAAAACAATATAAGAAAACAATAAAACAACTATTTACAATTACAATTTGCGATTGTAAAAATATATTTTACATTTAAAAGAAAGTTTTTTAATGATAAACACTGAACAAAATGAACAACATTGTATAACACATTGCACTTATAACTTTCCTCACACTGAAACATTAGCCTACAGTAGCAAATCAGCAAACTATATGCAAAAATACATGCATAAATTATTACAATTACATGCAAGGGATTGATTTCCTGTTTTTAAAGAAAGTGTATTTATAAAGTATTTCACATTTTGGAGTTGACATGAATGAACCAATTTTAATTTTCAGGTTTTTTTATTATTGGTTGCTGATTTAATAATCTGATGTATTGGGCACACACATAGAATTGTGTCTCTCCAGTACATTTTAGACCATGTACATATACTTTACAGACAAAACACAATATAGAAGCCATACACAGACTATACAAGGGCAATAATATACAAACAATGCACATCAATTACAAGCAGAAAATACACAGGGTAAGGTGTATGGTAGGGCAGACTTCACGTATGGCAGTGAATTGGTGAACTAGTCTGCTGGTAATGAGGGTAATGCCGTGGTTAAAGAAACCTTTCAAACCTTTGAAATGACCTTCATGTTACTATTCCACTAATATCGGTCTTTCTAGTGATACAGAAACCTATTTATGATAATGTGCTTTTAGGAATCCAGCTCTAGAACGGTAGCTAGTATCACTGGCAGTCGCTGGGTAGTTTGTGGTTTGGGACGCAGCCGTGGCCCCTTGGACAGACTCGTTCCTGTAGCTGCCAAACCACTAGGAGGCGATATCGCCATCGGTTTCAAGCAGGAACCCGCTTTCAACCTGAGGGAAGAAGACCAGCACTCGAAAGGAGGGGAGTGATGTCAGTTAGCCGAAGTTTACATAGTTGTGTCCTAATTTAGACAGAAGTCTGGAGGTAGCTAGCTAGCTAGAATAGGGACACGACGTACAGATTATTTGGGTTGTTTTGGTTGACAGTTCGCTGCTCTAAGAGCTGGGCAGGGAAGGGAAGACCCCCTGCTGCAGCTCAAAGGGGGGCATATTCTGTCTGACAGTGGAGGAGCATTAGAAATTAGCTACACATCAGAGATGTCCAAACACAAAGCATCCAAGAAAAAGCTCATCATTGAGGATGATGGTGAGTATTATCGCCTCCTATTGCAGACAGACTACATAAAGCAGCTGATTAGCTGTCATTTGGGATCCAGAGGCACCTAAAGCTAAAGGAAGACAACTGTTGCATCTGGTATTTATGTTATAAGTGTGTTGTCTAACATTTCACATATAGACAAAACTATTGCCTAAATAACCATACAGGGCTACTTATTTTATTCAAATGAATATCCTCATTTTAGAATTTCAGATCAACAGTATCAAATGATGAGCTGTTAGATGTTCATCCACATCTTAGCTCTCTTTCTGTTTTGCATGCAGAATACATAAGCTACCTAGATCCTTATCAATCTTTTAAAATATGTATTGTTTTATTCTTCATTATATGTGGTTGGGATTTAATGTACTTTGTGCTTTCAGATCCTGTAGATGAGCCAAAAGAGGGTGGGGATGAACTGAACCCTTTCTCTTTTAAAGAATTCATCCGGAGCAAAAACCAACCGTTCGGCACCACTGATGGTCTTGAGGTGAACTACATTAGAAACAGCTTTGGCCAGTTTCCCCCCCGAATGCTATTAATTTGCCCCTAGACTTTGGAATTCCAGCTCAGCTTTTCTATGGATCATTTTTGCTTAGCATGTATATAAATATAATGAATTATGATTGTTGACCACGTGCATCCCCTAAAGTAGGGTCTGTATTGAGGTCTGTATTTACATTATAAGAATGGGAAAGCTAGTGAATCTTATATGTGGACCCTCACTTCAGTTTCTCACTCTCATAACTTTATACATATTAGTTTTGTATTAATTACTGATTTATTTATGAACTCTAACCTGAACTCATACTAAATAATGAGTCTTGGGTTAAATAGTTAACAGTCGGAATGATTATTCACAGTCTGTCTTTGGATATCAGTGACTTTATTAATGTTATTAATACCTGCAGAAAGCATATGGTGGTGCCTGTCAAGTGGAAGACGAATATAACTACCCCCGTGGCTTCGACCACAGCCACAAAGGTCCGTTTTTCACAGATCCCTCGCTGCTTGGTCAGTCCTTTGACACTGAACCTGACGATGAATGGACTGAAAGTTACCAGCCTTCGGCCATCGAAGAGGCACATGAGTTAGGACTGTGTGGGAAACCCGGTGCTTACCTGGACCACTCGCTACTGTCCAATGAAGACAAGGACGACACTGCAAATGACTGGGAACTAGAGGAGGGCTTCTCACCAAAGACTCATGTCCTCAGGAGAAGCACCGGCAGCTATGAAGGAGATGAGGAGACCTCAGTCATCGATATCTCCTACCACACTAAGATAAGCAGCACTGAGAACAGGATTAGGGACCAGCAAAAGGTAGTGAGATCCTGGGTTATTTTATTTGTTTGTGGTCTTTATTAATGTATATATAATGAGAGGAGTCATACATTTCTGTCTTTTCTAGCTAAGAGAAGAAAATTCTCTGCTTAGGAAGCAAATCAGAGAACTTATAAAAAAGTCAGAGACGGACTCCACAAAGTAAGAATCCACCTTTTTTGATATATATATATATATATATGAGTGTATACCAGTTGTACATTTCCTTTTGTCCATGGCGTCACGGTCATGCAAAAATCTTGTGTCCCCATTTTGGCTGTTTTTCACTTATTGACATTACTTAAATCTAGCAGCTGTTCTTTACATTGTATCAAAATGTGATGATAACAGGGCCAATAGAAATGCTCTAAAATGGCTTGGAATAAAATCATACAGTAAGTCCCACTAAAAGTTTACGTAAGGTAAAGTTAAAATCTTTTTTAATTATTTTTTTTATTATATATCATATTACACTCAGTCTTTTTGGCTACTAATTTTTAACAAAACCACAGAAATTAAAAAAATGTGAATTTGTCGGAAGAAATTATAACTACAAAACGTTTGACAAGCAAAGTCATGATGTTAAATCTTTATCCAGTGTTTGACTATATTAAAAATCACTGTAGACCAGAGGTTGGTTTGGTTGGTCTAAAGCCATGGTCACCAACCCTACTGGAGTTCCACCTTTCTGCAGGTCTCACCTCATACACAAACTCAACATTCTTCATTCAGCTAGTCAGTGTCTTCAGAAGGCATTTATGGGGGACAATTGGTCCTGTGGATTAGGGCTGGATCTAACGTCTTCAGGAAGGTAGATCTCCGGGAGAGTTGGTAACCACTGCGTTTTAGCATTATAATCTTTGTAAAAGTGTGAGCGGTCTGTGTGCTGTTTTTCAAACATGTGGATGGAATCAGAAATATGTAGATCTAATCAGAAAACCTGTCGATGCTATGCAGGATCAGACAACTCAAAGATGAGTTGCACAACCGAAAGCTGCAAGAAGAGAGGGAAGCTAAAGCCTTGGAGACAATGGTGCAGTCTGTGGAACAAAATCTTCAGTTAATGACGGTATGAAGTTGTTTTACAGTATTACAGTGTAATTTAAATGATCTACATCTGTCCTCAATATAGTCTCAATCTCTTACACAGAAGCGGGCTGTTAAAGCTGAAAACAATTTATCTAAACTGAAACAAGAGGTCCAGCAACTCCAGGTTTGATTTTACAGTTGTCTTTTGACCTGCACTATATGGACAAAAGTATTGGGACACCTGCTCATTCATTGATTCTTTCAAATCAAGCATATTTATTAAAAACAAAACAAACAAAAAAAACTGTTTATCCTGCTTTTGGAATAACTTTCCACCAAATTTTGGAGCTTTGCTGTGAGGATTTAATAGCATTCAGTGACAAAAGCATTAGTGAGGTCAGGATGTTGGATGATCACCACCCCACCGTATCCCCAACTCATCAAAAAAGTACTGGATGGAGCACCATCAAACCAGAGAACAGTTCCACGCTCCACAGCTCAATGCATGATGCCAACAGGTTCATGTTTGTCTGCTCCAGTGAGTCCTACTCTGCTTCTTTTCAGGGACTCGACAACCTTTGCACTGGCATTTGCACATCTGCATCAGCAATGGGTGCAGCTTAGTTGCTAAATGCATTCATTAGTAGGGGTATCCACAAACATTTGGACATATAGTGTATGAGTTACATATGATTACATTGCTAATTGTTTTCTTGATTTCTTTTTTTAAATCAGACCTAATCCTTCTTTTTTTTTCATCCTCAGAGCCAGCTAGACACATGCAAATGTGAAAATGAGCGACTTCGAGCAGGAGAAAGCGCTGCACTAAGCACAATGAGACACAACGCACACATGGCATCAGAATACCTCAACAAAGCAGCCAGAGACGCAGAGACTTCCATTAAGTATGTTGAAATTCATTACCACTGTGTTTCAGTGTAAATTGTGGACATGCCTGATCTAGAAAGTATTCAGTTAGTTATTTAGACATGTTTTATTTCATACATCGCAGCATTAAGTACCATGAATACAACTATGATGCTTTTTCTGTTCTCAGGCAGCTGCTGACAGGACGAGAGGCTCTGTGTCTTGTATCGCAGCTGCTGGGTTCCATTGACAAGATCACAGAAATTCCTGAATAATAATTTCTATTACTTGGGTGTGTAGTGCCTTTGTTCATCTCATCTCAATCTCTGTATTTTTTGTTCTTGCACATAACCACGTGCCTTTCACATATTATGACGGGCGGCCATTTCAATCAGAGTGATTGACAGAGTGTATGATGATACTGTCATGTTTAGTCATCAAGTTTCTTTTGTGAATTTTCTGTCCATTTTTGAATCAGATCTACAGACAGTCATATGTCTCTGATCTGTATCTGGTGAGCAGTATAATTCTTTCAAACACTGAGAATTGACTTCTTACATGAACAGAGATGAACAGGACACTGTTTCCAAATAGTGACACTCTGGCCTATTGCACAGTGGGACTCCAACCAGATAATCTTCTGGTAGTGAAGTGAGAAATTCAATTGATATGAATATTTGATCTTTCATACTATCTTAACCAATATTTAAAGGTTTGCTTTTTATTAAATGTAAAATTCTATCCTTTTGTGTACATGCAGAGTATATTTGTGTAATATGCACTAAATAGTTTATACAAATCAAAAACACCATAAGAACTAACCAAGTTTACACCACCTATGATGAAATTAACAGGGCATTTCTTTTTTTCTCACTGTTTTCACATATTAAAAACTTTAAATACGGAACGTGGGGATAATGTTATTGTTAAAAAAAACAAAAAACTTTTCATTTGCATGGAAGTTGCACTCCTATTTGGCCAAAGAGTCATATAAACCTAACATACATGTTGACGTGTTATGATTTTATTTTCTCTTCCTGTTACCATTTACTTCACCTTTTATATATCTTCTTGGTTTTAATGACACCACTGTACTGCTTTATTATCAAAGATGAGTAGAATTTATTTATGTGACTAATCAGATACTTCGATTTTTATAGTGCCTTATTGATTGATGAATAAACATGTTGCTGCAATGTGACCCGAGATTTATGACTTGGAATTTAGTACTTATCCATTGACTGAATACAATGAGGTGCTTACAGTAAACTAAATAAACGTACTGAGAGTTTTTATTTTAAAACAAATCCACATCTTTCCCATGTTGTTTCCCGTAACACTGACTGGCGCTGAACAACATTTAATGATTTTTTGTTAAGGGGAAACTCATTTTAAAGGTTTGTATAAATTTGATTGAATTAAAATGTCTTAACATATAAAGTTTATTCTGCTATTGGAACTTTATATATGCAACCAGGAAACTATGTACAATAAACTGGCTATTATATATATATATATATATATATATATATATATATATATATATATATATATATATGGAGCTATTGAACTTTGGGGAAATATGTTAAGTAGCTACCTGCAGGTAGAGAAAAAAAAAAAATATGGGCTTTTATTTTGAAATCCAAACCCACATCTTTCCGACATTGTTTCCTGCACCACGAGCGCTTAACGACGTTTCAAGAACGTTATGGTATAACTCATTTTTAAGGGTTGGTATTTATTTTACTTTATAAATATGTTGTTTAAAGTATATAAGCTATTCTGCTATTTGAGATAGGAAAGGCTCGTTCTGGCTTATATTTACCTCTTTTTTAATGTCTGAAGTTGAAGCTGCAGAGGTGCACTGTGGGAAATATGCTAACTAGCTACCTGGAGGGAGAAAAATGCGAGTTTGCGATGTTCTAGATAGATCTGGAAGATTTCACAGGTTTATTAATACTGAGAAGGTTGTTTTTGATTTGTCTGAATATTAGAAATGCAGACCCCGTGTGGGATATAGCTACTAAACACGGGAGGTACGAGTCATTTGTGGTTATCCATATGTTGTTATCCAATATTCATGTAGCCAATATGTTGACTTGGTAGAGAGCCTGATGGGTAGCTAGAACTCTCTTCCTCACACTAGCTAATGAAGAGTAGCAGATTAGCCAGATATCTCAGTAGAAAGCATGTCTTTGAGTACATTGCATCTTATTCGTTTTATGACCTAGCTACCCTTTGCCCCTGTCTGAGGTAACTTAGCTAACGGAGCTGGCTTGTCTAATATTTTGATGAATGTTTTGAATGACTGCATATTCTGATTTTCCCTTGCAGTGTTTATTTCGATTAAGAAATGGCATCACCAGAAGACCTATTGGCACAAAGGAACAAAATACAACGGCAGATCTTGGAGCTGGAGAGCACGCTGGGCGCAGACAGTAGTATTGTGGAGTTGCTCTCCTCCTCCAGTGGCAGTGGTGAGTCAACACAGCTGTTTTTACCTGGATTTGGCTGTTTATTAGCCATCCTTTTCAAACAGAGTCACATTCAGGACTGATACACTTTCTTCTTTTTGCTGACAGATGAAGAGTCTGATGACAGCGGACACGCAGGGCAAGAAGTGGTATGGTTAAACTTGAAAATGCAGACTGGGAAAGAGCCTTACAGCGGTTTATTATTCTATTATGAGTCTATTATTTTCTCTGAGGTCTATTTTTTTGTATTCATGTGTTTTTTTTTTTATGTATTTTCACATCTTTTAAAATAAATACAGTTATTTTTCTATCATCGCTGTGCCTTTAAGATTGACTTCGCTGCTGTCATACAAAATCTTGTCTCAAACAATTTTACATGGGAAAATAAATACATTCTTAACTCTTAATAACAGTTACTGTAAAATTCATTCAAAAATCACTTTCATTAATATTTTATTTTCATTTGTTTGTCCATTCAGCATGAAATTCTGAAACGATATAAAGACCACATTAAAAATTCAATACCTGTAAAAACGGAGATGCAAGTTTTTTTGTGTAGCAGTGATCTGTGTCTAACTCCAATTCTGACTGCCTCAAATATATTGTGCCTCAGCCCAGGCTGAAACAGGGCTAATCTGCTGTAAGCTAAATCAGTGGGTATGTAAATGCATTGGTTTTGATATGGGCCCTTTAATGCTCAATAGTTTACCATTCTGTCTTTTTTAGGTGCCAGAAGACCTTGAGGCAAAGCGTCAGCAAATACAGAGAGAGATTGACGCCCTTGAGAAAACACTTGGTGGTGACGCAGCACTGGTAGATGTTTTGACGGGTAAACCTGTGCAAGATTTGCAAATCTGGGAGTCCTATCAGTATAGGAAAACCCCTCACTCAATGTAGTCTTAGATAGGGACCAAGTGCTCTATCTTGATATGCTAAAATGTATTTTACCTGAGTTCTTACATCTGTTTATTCCCCTTCCAACAGATAGTGAACATGGCAGCGGCAGCCATGTCAATTCTGTAAGTACCTTCTGTAGACTGTAGCTTCTTCGTGATTGCAATGCCATAAATGTTCTGATTAGTTTCATTTTCTGACCGATTAGAGCGACGAGGATAGTGATGATGATGAGTTGGATCTTCCTCAAAATGCCGAGACTTGTCTGCAAATGAATTTGGTCTATCAGGAGGTGCTGAAAGAAAAACTGTCTGACTTGGAGCGCCTTCTTAGCGAAAACCAGCAACAGCAGGTGAGTCAGATTCATGTGAAAGAAAAGGGTTTATTAATAAACAGTGGTGATATTTAAACGCTGTCTGCGTTCTGTTGTTGACAGAAAGAGATTGAAGCCCAGCTGTCTGGTCCTGCATCCACTACTTCGGGGCTGCCTCACCTGAAACTTTTTCTCGGCACCTTTATGAAGCCGTACTTTAAAGACAAGCTCACTGGCCTGGTAGGATCCAACAACTTTCTAAATATGTAGTTTCTAAATTGGCACACTCTGTTGTTATTTCTTGGATCATTTTACTCAAAAATAAAATGGTGAACCTCAGAATTTAAGAAATGTGACAAATCATGAAGCTGTACAGGTGCTCTTACCAACATATCTATAACCCAATCTGCTGTGTTTCAAAAAAGCCAGTTTAAAAGGGGTTGCATCTTCAAGCAAATGGCCTGATATCCAGGAAATGTTCTGTCATCTAGCCATCACAATTTGACCCTTTTCAGAGTGGCTCAGATTCTTATGCTTTCCCTTCCTGCTGTTAACACATCATTTTCAAGAGCTGACTGTTCACTTGATGCCTAATATATCCACCCCTTGACAGATGCCACTGTAGATTAAGATAATCAGTGTTTTTCACTTCAGCTGTCCGTGGTGTTAAAGTTATGGCTAATCAGTGTATCCACTGATTAGACTAAACTAAGTCTTAAATGTGTTTTATTTCAGGGCCCTCCAGCCAATGAAGAAACCAGGGAAAAGTTGAGTCACGGGACCAGGGCCTGTGATGAGATGAAAATTAGAAGATGTATGTTGCTGGTTTGGTTGACCAATCTCTCATTTTAATATATTTATATATTTATTGCAGATAAATCCAGAGCGACTTACATAGTTCCACATATTACACGTTAGGAGTCTTGCCCAAGGACTCTTATTGGTGTAGCGCGCCCAGACTGGGAATCGAACCCTGGTCTTCCACATGGTGTAATAGCTCACTGGCAGCTAGTGGTTTTATCTGTTGCGCCACACCAACTACCTAATAAATGCATATCCTTAAGTCATTACATTTTCATTTTGGTTGCATCTTTCAGGGGAGGCATGGCAGAAGACTTTGCTGATCAACTCAGTAGTTGCAGACACTATGAAACGCATGCTGCAGCCCAAACTGTCCAAGTAGGTTTTTGATTGGTACATTTGATTGATACAGTTTTCCTTACTTTAGCTTTGGCCCACGGAAAGATTTATGCTGGCCTTGTGCTTATGACTTGCTTTTGTGTTTTTATAGGATGGATTACTTAACTACAAAGATGTCAAAAGCAAAAGATGAGGATAAAGAAGTAATAAAAAAACAGATAGCTATTTTGGAAAAGACCATTGAAGAGATAAGGTTTGTATGTTGGGTTTCTAGCAATCTGTTATTGCATTTCTGTCTACATGACAATTATTATATTATGAGAAGCAAATCTGAAACTCACCTGCAGGGGGCACCTCTGTAAGGGTAAACAGTGCTTTGACTAGGTTGGTGAATTGGGGAATTTGAATTGTGATCTCTTTGAATAAAGAATGACTAAATTGTAATAAAAAAAATTACTGTTTGTTTTTCAGTTCAATGAAAGAAGACGAGCTGTATGGGAATCGCCATGATGATCATGATTGGGACAAAATAGCAAATACTGATGTATGTCTTGTAATTCTTAACTCCGTGTTAATTACTGTATTGTAACCATTGATTCTGTGTTTCCTTCTGGGTTTTAAATGTGAATAGTAATTTTCATAATTGTAAATATTATAGTTTGAGGGCCTCCGACAACCTGATGATTTAATGAGATTCTGGCAGAACTATTTGCATCCCTCCATCAACAAATCAACGTGGAAAGAGGAGGAGATTGAAAACCTTGCTGCCATAGCAGAGAAGTATAATTGCTGCCACTGGGACCAAATAGCAGAGGCTCTTGGGGTAAGAGGAAGCAGTGTTGTGTTTATCATGTAAATGTCTGTTGTTGTACAGTATGTGATTCTTAACCCAGCAGTGTACTTCCAACAAGGGCACTGTTTATAATTGATTGTAAAATATTACTTGATTAAAAGTCTTTTCTTTCTGTTTCTATATGTAGTTTAATCACAGTATCTAAGCTTTCCATATATTTGATTTTGAATTTCAATTAAGACCATATGTGTGGATGCACATATGCAATATATAGTGATAAATTATTTCCGTTTTAAAGACAATGTGTATCAGTCAGACACATTTACGTACCAATATTCTTCTGGCAGCTTTTTTTATAGCTATGATTTAAAAAGATTTAATGTTTAGTAAAACGAATAACCAATTTGTGTTGACAATTGTGAAGTAAAAAGCAGGATATTAATCTTTGAAACCACATTTTAAAAGTAAAATTTTAAAAAGAAATTAAAAAAAAATACCATAATACCTCAAATAAACCTTGATGATGTGTTTCTAGCAGTCTGTTTTTGCATTGTTTTATTTACAAGACTAAATGATCCTATGAGAAGCCAGTCTGAAGCCAGCCCACCTGTAGGGGGCACCTCTGTAATGGTAAACATTAATTTGACTAGACTAGATTGGCTTATTGAGGTAAAAAAACAGGATATTTTACTTTAAAATGTAGTGATGATGCAGTGTTATTGACTGTAACATATTCTTAAGATTTGTATGCTGTTAAGAATAATGATCCCTGTTGATGTTTTTCTTTTTGTTCTCTTTTTTTTAGACCAATAGGACAGCTTTCATGTGCTTCCAAGCATACCAGCGTTACATTGCTAGAGGTTTCAGGAGGAGAGAGTGGACTAAAGAGGAGGACCAGGCTCTCCGTGACCTTGTGGAAAGGATGAGAATTGGCAACTTCATACCGTACACACAAAGTAATGAATTAAAAAAAAAACATTTTATATTGCTTTTCTGTGTAATCTGGTTTCACATTTGTGAATTAAATGAACACAAATTTTTAGCATTAAAAATCAGCTCAAATATGAAGATTTACTGCATGTTTATTCTGTTTTTTTGTGTATGACCATGTTGTGCCTTGCATTATAAAGTCCTTACTTTCACTGTTGTGTTTTCATATTTTTTCAGTGTCCTATTTTATGGAGGGCCGTGATTATACCCAGCTCATGTACCGCTGGACATCTGTTCTTGATCCCTCAATAAAAAAAGGCCCTTGGTCAAAAGAAGAGGATGAGGTATGGAGGATTTTTAAAGCCCAAATCAAGGCTGCAAAAGTTATTCACATCAGCTGCTACTTGTACTTTACCACACATACAGCATTTTTCTTAATTCAATGACATTTATGGACACTTGGTTGTGTTAGAAATATGTCTCTGGAGTCTCTGACAAAGAATATACCAATACATACAAATTCTAGTTGCACTATATGTCCAATTGTGGACACCCCTTCTAAGGAAAGTGCAAGTGCGCACACACCCAGATTATCTAGTCCCTGTATAGTACTGCCATTCTGAAGATGATGAACCTATTGGCTCCATTCCTACTGCCAAATGGATATAGAGGGCTAGAGGGGTATAAAGCTCGTTGAGCAGTAAAGCTGTGTTCTTTGGCATGATGGTGCACCATCCAATAATTTTGGGTGTTGATTTATGAGTTGTGAAGGTGATCATCCAAGTTCCTGACCTCACTAACATCCTTGAATTGAATGCAATAAAATCCTCACAGCAATGTTCCAAGATCTTAGAGAAAATTGAACAGTAGAGACTCTTTTTTTTTTCTTTTTTTCAATAAATACCCTTGTTTTGGTATAAACAGTGAATGAGCAGGTGTCCCAATACTTTTGTCCAAATAGTGTATATTTTACATGAGCTATAAAAGGATAGGCAATGTGTTATTTTTTTCAGTAGTGCATAGACTTGGAGAGTTTTATTTGAAAGGCCACATTTTAATGATCCAAAGTCAGTTCAAGCTGTCGTTATTACAGTTGCTACTGAAAGCTGTGGAAAAGCATGGGCCCAAGGAATGGTGGAAAATCAGAATGGAGGTACCAGGCAGAACAGACAACGCCTGCCGGGACAGGTGAGCTGATATCAGTCCTCCTGCAGTGAGGAGTATAAATACAGTGAATTTATGTAAAGTGTTACAAATGAGTGTATTCTGCTCACTACTCTGAACGGTAGGACTTATACTGTTTCATTTAACTTCCAATGATCAAGATATTTGGATTGCCTTCGAGATGATGTGAGGAGAGGTGCATGGAGTGATGAAGAGGTGGAACTGCTGAAAATAAAGATTGAAAAATATGGTGTAGGTACGTATTAACCTTAAAAGAAGAGCATCCTCATTGCTGAAGAAGTTGAGTTGTAAGTTGAAGGACCTCCTTTCAGTATTACCATACAACATACAAGGCCTACCATGGTGTAATAACTTTGGTGGATACCTGTGTGTCCCCAGTGTCCACATTGTGGAAAACAAAAATATGGCCACAGCAGTTGGAACAAATGTTTTTAACTTGATGATTAGCTCACATTCAGCCAAGTGTGTCAAAATTGTTTGACTGGTACTTTATGATTTTAAACTAAGAGAGTAAAAGAGTACAGCTGCCTAAATCGTTGAAAACTGTCCATTGACTTGTCTTAACTATGCAATATATTCAGGTAAATGGGCTAAGATCGCTTCTGAAATTCCAAACCGGATTGACTCCCAGTGTTTAAACAAGTGGAAGTGGATGATGCGGACCACTGCTGTAAGTTTGTCACGTCTCATTGTTACAGGCTAGTACATAAAAAAATGCATATAAACCAGTTTATATGAGAATTCCTTACTTTCAGTAGAAGTCAACATTAAAGGATTTTATTCATTTTAGAGCATTTCTATTGGTCCGGTCACCATTACATTTTGACACAATACGAAAAACAACTTTTAGATTCTAATTATGTCACAATGTGGCAAAACAGCAGAAAATTTGGTTACACATGGTTTTTTAACCCAAAGTAATGATATGCTGTATATCCATTTCTTCTGCAGAAACAAAAGCGCAGGGCACCAAAGGCACAGCCAAAGTCAAAGTCAAAAAGGAGAAAAGTGGCACGGAAAAAAATTGCAAAGAAAGAAAACTCTGATATTGAATTGACCTCTGAAGATGAGAGTATGAAAGTAGAGTACATGGACAGCGATGAAGATCGTGCAAAAGACAACAAATCAGACATTCCCTCAGATAACGACATGGACCCTAGAGAAGAGTATGTCCAGCCAGACATGAAGGAGTGGATCCCTGTGAGTGGAAAGGCACAAGTGCACAGTGGAAGGACCGTGCGAACCATGTTGGTCAGGCTGCCCACTGAGGAAGAAGCAAATGAAGGCAGTACTGAACGTCATTCCTTTGAGGGCTGTCGTCCAGTGCGGAGCACTGTGCTGGACCAGCTGGGGAACCCGTTTAAGACTTACATGGATTTAGAAACACCAGCTTTGGATAAGTGGGTAAGCCATTGTTTTCTACGATTGTTGACATGAGTATTTAATTTTAGATCACAGATCATATTGAATTCTTTTTGCATTTGGTATAATAAGCATACATTTTCAGCTTCTATACAGCTTCTTTTTCTTTTCCACATTGGAATTTGCAGGATCTCTGCGATGAAAAAAGTATGATCAAGGTGCCTATGAACGATATCAAACAGTTGCTTATTTGTATGAGAGCATCTGCAAAAACCGGGGTAATGTTCCATCATATAAATTCTAATGCCAGTCATATACAGTGACTGGCAGATGCAAGGTTGTTGGTTCATTAGTTGTAATCCTTAACTTTTTCTTTTTCAGAGACCTCCTAAAACCATAACTACCACGCTGTTAGATAAAACACAGAGAGATGCACAAAGTAATGTCCTACAACAGATGACCACAAAGAGGAGTTGTCAAATACTAAGTCGCAGACGTGACGCTGATGCCAAAAATGCATTAGCCAATAACAGCCTCAACTACACTCTAATGATGGCTCTTCTTCCATGGCTGGGCAATGTGTTAATTCCTCTGCCTGTAAGCGAAAGGAAAGTTTGTGAAGGTATTAAGTAGTTAATTAATATGGCTTCTTCGATCTGAAGAAATGTGAGCATTGGTGCCTTTCTTAAGCAGTAACATTTGTACATTTTTCTTTTTTCAGCGGACATTGCTCGAACTAGAGCAGCAAATGTTCTTCTCCCGAAAACGCCAGTGTTTTTGTTCTTCCTGAAGGTAAGCTGTAAGCGCTTTTGGTCTGGGTTTCTTTTCTGTTCTGTTCTATGGTAAATTGTTATGGGGGGAATGCAGTTCAACAAAGCTGTTCTGCCTTCTAATAGGTTCTTCATATTGATGCTGAAGGCTGCAAAAAAGTCATTGAGGCTCATAAAAACAAACCGGTAGAGTATACTCTCATTATTGATCATACACTCAAGTGTTGATGTGCTGTACTAACAAGATTATATAATTGTCCAAAAAGTCGGTCTATTAACTTTTAATGCTGCTAGATTAACACGTTCCTGTGGAAATTTAGGAGATGAGTGTACACAGTTTATCCTGCATTTGTGGGAGGAACTGTCCAGGGATAGCTTTTTACTACATTTTGGAGCATTGCTATGAAGATTTTATTGCTTTCAGTGACAAGAGCATTAGTGAGTTCAAGTTATTGAATTGGCACCCCTATATGTCGTTCCCAACTTATTCCAAAAGTTTTGGTTGGAGCATACCACTGCTCCACAGCTCAATTCTGGGGGTTCTACATCCCTCTAGCCCACACCTAGCAATAGGCATTGTGCCAGTAGGTTCATGAATACCTTCTCTAGATAATCCTATTGGCAATACCTCTCTACAGTAACTAGGTAAGCTTTGTGTGTGCATTTGCACATCTGTGTCAGCAATGAGTGCAACTTACAGTAGCTGAATGCATTTGTTAGAAGAGACTGAATGATATTCTTATACTGTCCTATTCATTTTATTTTTTTCTCTTTTCTTTCAGACTCCATCCACTGAGCTGAGATCTCGTTCAGGTATCTCGGCAACTTGAGTAGTTCTTGGTGTACATCATCCAAAACAAAAAATGTTAAAATGAAGCATCTACCTGTATTTCTATTCTCTTTCAGCCATACAGCAGATTAATAATTCGCCTATTAGGACTGTGGCGATGCTGCTTGCTGAGAAGGAAAAGAAGAAGAAGTTGGCTTCTAAAATTCCACAAACATCCAAACTGGCGCTTCCTACAAACCCTCAAGAGAACAAGCACCCTCAGACAGGGTCTTCTCTAATGTCTCTTCAGGCTTTTGTTGTTACACAGCCAAATACACATCAGAGAGTAGGCACCCCTCATCCTGTTGGACAGGCTGTTGTACCTATTCTGCAGTCAGGTACACAGGATGCCTCAAAAACTCCTCTTCAGCCAGTGTTGCAGCTGGGAATACCAGTAGAACCTGGGAAATCAGCACAGCCAGCACCACCTCCTACTTCTAGTGCATCTGCCTCTGTACCTTCAACAGAGCATTCAGAGGCATCAAGGGTTCCAAAACGCAAGCGCCAGCCCACAATGAAAGCGCAAGCCTTGATGGAAAATGTTCAAGCAAAAGCTTCCAAGAGATCTTCAGCTAAAAATAAGCGTGGTAAGGCTGCATCTGCTGTTGCTGTGGGGCCACAAACCACAGCCTGGCTTGTCACTCCTGCTGGTCTGATGCCTGTGACTGGAATTCAGCTACAAACTCCTGTACCAGGTGATAAGAACCAAGTAATGTCCTACAGTGTTCCAAAGTTGGTGTTTCAACCACCTGCCATAGCAAACCAGAATGTAGTTGTCAGTGCTGTAGCTGACAAAACTACTGGAATGGCTGCAGTCACAAATGCAACTAGTGTTTCTTCAGTCCCACCAAAAACTACAAACGTGGCTACCTCTGTCACTGAATCTGCAGTCCAAACGCCGCCTCCTGAAATCCAATGTAATCAAAGTCAAAACATCTTGAACGTTGTCCCTCAAGTGCCACTTCAGTCACCGATAATAGTGAGCCATAATGGTTCTCTTGCACTTCTTTGCAATGCTGTGCAAAGACCCACGATTTCTTCATGTTCCTCTCAGGCTTCTGTTGGAAATAAGACAGACAGTACCTGTTCCCCTGAGGAAACGAGTCAGAGTTTCACACAGTCATCTGGTTCAGACGCAAACAAAGTCCCTCTACCTGTGAGTAAAGTAGTTGGTGTCTCCTCAGCTTCTGTGGACACAACCTCACCTGCTGTCCCTCCAGCCCAGCCTTCTACCTTGAACACATCTGGTCCTCTAATCCAGATGCCCTCTCCTACTATCCCAAGTAATCAGAATCAAAAAATGATGCACAATGTCCCTCGGGTGCTATTTCAACAGCCTCTCATAATGAAACAGAATGGCTCTTTGACCGTTATTAACTCTGCTGGACCACGTCTACCTAAAAATGGCTCTCCGGCTCTTGTTACAAATGCTCCTGAGGTTCCAGTCAACCTGGCATCTAGCGTCTCTTCTACGTCCTCAGTGAATAAGACTACAAATTCTCTTTCTGTCACTCCGGCTCCTGCTGCTAGAGGTGACACCTCCACAGTTGTAATGTCACCTGCAGCTCCTGGGGTCAATTTCATGTATGGTCTCACGGTTCCTAGCCAGCACAGCTTACCGGTCAATGTACAAAGCCCTGCTACAGTCAGGTTCTGTGCTAATAGTGCTGTCAGACCAGGTGGCCACATTTTGCCTCAAACTGTGGTGCGACTGGCTGCCCCGCCGGCCAATAATCTGCGCCTTCAGACAGCAACCACCACGTCACATCTGAACCCCTATTCTAATTCTTTGTCTTTCGACTCTAACCTCATGTTCCTTGAGCATCCAGATCAAGTGAAGAACTGGATGAAAGGGAACAGCGGAATTTCATTGCCTGAACTAGAACACAAGATGCCTTATCTTCCTCCGTTTGTCAGCAACATCAAAACACTGGTGTCTTTGCTCAAGGCCAAAGAGTATTTGTTGCAAAAGGCAGTGCAGCTGCTGCCTGAAGAAGATAGAACAAGTGGTGAGGAGGAAGCTCAGGTCACCGCTGTACGGAAACTGATATCCGAGAAGTTTCAAACAAATCCAGCATACTCTCTTCTGAAGGCTCGTTTTTTGTCATGCTTTACTCTCCCTGCCCTCCTGGCCACCATCCATCCATGCAAGGAGTTACAAGGACTTAGTGATGATGAGGATGAAGAAGACGGGACAGTACAGGGTGGAGAGGATCAGGTACAGCCTGCTGTGAGTTATGCATTACTATAATATTGTTTATGGAGTTAAACTAATGCTTTTTATTTGTTGTTGTGGTTTAATGGGTTTTCACTACTTTCTCTTGCAGGAGTCCTTCCTCAATACAAATGAAAGTGAAGCATCAGCCACACAGTTCTCTGGGATGAGTGCAAGAAAGGAAATGACAGGACAGCCATGCTAGTGCACAGTCCTTGTGTTCTTCACCTGACAATAAGACGTTAAGAAGTAAATGTAGATAAAAGGTCGTTCAGTTCTGTTTGTATGTAGGGACGTCTGTTAGCTGGTGTGGTGAAGCTGGGGACCCGACGCTTTCTTCTAAGCGTGTCGGCTGCCTTGCGATCCTGGATCAGTGGCAGTTTGAAAAAAGAGGCAAGCTTTGAATGTATCGGATGAGACGAAGTCCTTCCCCTCCTATTGTCGGGAATTTGGGTGAAAATGGGGGGGGGTGTATCATCAAATAAATTCTATAAAACAATAATTATGTATATATTATTAAAATGCACTAAGGCTGAAAGCACGTATGTTGTAGGGTATTTTGTACTATATGTACTATAGTATATAAGGGTATATATGTTTAAAAACTGTAAAATATGTTCTGTTTCTATATTTTTATTCACAGAATTTATTTATTTTGAAATAAAACATTTTGCTGAATCTCTGAGTCCTCTATAATTAACTCAATTTCCACAGAATGATCCCTGCTGATGCTTACATGGTACAAATGATTAAAAATCAGTGGAAATGACGTTAAAGACTGAGCATGTGTAAACTTCATTCCTGCTTAGTCACAAGGTAATAATACTGGCACAGCTGATTGTGAAAGAGACGGAAATGGAAAAAAAACTGAAATGGTAACTAAAAAGAGGAACTAGGAGCAAGCCTTTGCTTAGCCAACCTCATTTCCGTTTTGATTCCCATATACTGTATGCCAGAAGTCACTGTTAACCACTGTTCAGCTGAGGAGTAAAGGCAGAAACCTCTGCACAGCGCAATGACTACGGCTGATGGCTCAAGTGCTCTTGAGGTGGAGGAGGATGAAGAGTGCTGGATGCGACTGGAGGACCACAGGATGATCCTCATCAAGACGATTGAGCCTTCACGAATAATACCATACCTTAGACAATGTAAGGTGCTTAACAGTGAGGACGAGGAACAGATTTACAATGACCCGAGTCTAGTAGTGAGACGGAGGAAAGTAGGTAAGAAACTTTAGAGATGGATCCACCAACTATTGGCCTTGTCCTTTGATTGTGTTGGTACTTGATTTTAGACACTGTTTGTAATCTAGGTATGCTGCTAGACCTGTTACAAAGGACGGGTCTGAAGGGCTATGTGGCATTCCTAGAGAGCCTTGAGCTGGACTACCCTCAGTTATATCAGAAGATCACGGGCAAGGAACCTTCTCGGGTCTTCTCTATACTCATAGGTAAGATTGCAGATTCAGAGCATAACAGATTGTCACATTTTAGGAGGGCTTTTGTGTCTCTGTTACTAATGTATCATATTAATCTTTTTTTCAAAATGGTTTGTGGTGAAATGCTCAATTCTATAGAAACCTGAATCAGAATAGTGGTGGTGATCAGAACCAGACCACTGAGGAGCTTAATGCCTCTGAAAGCTCAAATCTCTTTTTTTACACACAGATTTACCACCATTTAGTCAATATTACATATAAATATTTATATAAATAATCAACATTACATATGAAATGTACTGGACATATAGTTCAATAGTAAAGTGTATTCACTGAAGGAACCACAGAGTGGTTGTGCAGTTTTAGTGGTTCTCACTTCCAGGCAGTTGCTGAGCCGTTGCTACATAGTTGTTGTGTCATTTTCAGTGGTTTCTATGGTGTTGCTAGCTGGTTGCTATGGCGTTGCTAAGTGGGTGATAGGCGATTGCTATGGTTTCGCAGGTAGGTGGTTGCTGTGCTGGTGCTTGGTGGCTGCAAGATTACTCAACTTTGATTCAGGCAAGACTGGGTGTCTTCCTGCCTCACAGTCCTGTCTGAGTAGGCTGCATTTCCTACGGGTCAGATGCAGCCATGGTGTTGCAAGGTGGTTGCTATGGTCTTGCTTAGTTTTTGCTAGGCAGGTGTTATAGCGTGCCAGGTGCTTGCACAGGTGGTTTGGTGGTTGTAAGAGTATTGCCAATAACAAACAAGAAGCAAAAAAATCTGTAAAATCTGATGCAATGAGAAAAACACACAATCAGCCCTAACAATTTGGAGTTAGAAATTAGAAAATAAAAAAAGGAGAAGAAGAACGATATAAAAACACGTTGCTTTTCACACTCAAACATAATCATATCATCGCTGGTTTATGTTCAGACACGGCGGGCGAGTCTGGGCTGACCCAGTTCCTCATGAATGAGGTGTCCAAGCTTCAGAAAGCGCTTCAGGACGAGCGCAGGTCGAGGCTGGAGGCGTCGGCGCGCGCCGCCGAGCACGTGGACTCTGCTCGGCAGCTGCAGACGCGCGAGTGCGAGCTCCGCAAGCAGCACGAGCGTGTGCAACGGATGCGCGAGGAGCGGGAGCAGCTGTGGAACGAGGCGCGGCGCCTGAAGGATGAGAACTACAGGCTGATGCACGACGTGACCCGCCTGAGCGAGGAGAAGAACGGCGCTCTGATGTGCAACAGGGACCTACAGCTGGAGGTCAGGCGAGCAGTACAACCCTGTGGTTCACTGTGGCATTGCAGGAGAGTTTTTTCTTTGGTGGCGGTGTGGGGAGGGAGGGGGGGGGGGGGTGTCTAAAATTAGAGTCAGGTGCACTACATCAGCTGCAAATAAGTTTTTGGAGGAGCTTGTCTTATTTATATAGATCTTCCCAATTGGACTAGCGTACTTAGTAGGATAAGAGGATATGCTGTATGGCCATTCTGCAATTGAAAAATCAGCATGGAGCAAAATGTATTCCCTCATCCACCTCCTGATGCATCATCCATACCATCGGTGGAGCAAGAACAGATCAGGGCATTTGAACTGTACTTGAGGCTGTACCTGTCTCCGTTAAATAATGTTCAAGTAAAACAACTGCCAACATGGGCAGGTTGCAAGTTCAGCCCAAGAGCAGACCACAAGAAGCATGAGGAGTCTCCAACAATCCTAAAATGTAATCACAGGACCTGCAGGTAGATTCTGCCACAGTTAATGTCAAAGTACATATATAATATTTGATATATATATAATAATTTTTTTATTATTTATTTATTTATTGCTGGGCTGAACTTGCTAGAACCACCTGATCTGGTCATGCTGACAGTGTTACTTGTAAACTATTTTCGGGGCAGTGGAGCAGCTGATTTCTAATTGTTCTGAGATCTTTTTAAATTATTTCCCAGACTCACAATTATCTACAACCTTCATTCTGAAAGCCTCAGAGAGCTCTTTGGACCTTGTCATGGCAATATCACTTACTTTAACAATGAAGAGCAAATTTAATGTCTGAGGTTTAAATAAGCCAGGCTCCTCCAATCAATCTAATCATCTGCAGTTGATTTCATTATCTTCATTATTCCACTGCAAAATGGATTGTGATTAAGCTGTGACAAACAAATCGTCTGTGTCTGTCAGATTGAGAGACTGAAGCACAGCTTGATGAACGCAGAGAGCGATTCCAAGCTCCAGCGCAAGCGGACGATGACCCTAAAAAATGCCATGGAACAGAGGCCTAGTCAAGAAATGATCTTGGAGCTGCAGAAACAGAATGATCTTCTCACCGCTCAAGTGCAAGAGCTTCAGAACTCATCCCAGGTAAAGCAGCCTCAAAAACTGCCATGTGCTTATGGGTTCTTCTAAGTCAAGCTGATTTCAGTGACCATGGTTTTTCCCCCAACAGGTCCAGATTCCTATAGAACATGATCTGCGGAGCAAGGAAATGCTGGAGGATTTCAAGAAGCAAAGCCAGACGCAGCACCAGGACCTGGTGAACAGCCTTTACACGTTGCGGAGGGAGCTGCATGATGCCGAAGAGCTACGAGATAAGGTTTGCGCAAAGCGTGCGTTTTCAAGCTCCAGGCCTAGCCATCTGGGTCCACCTATTTTCAGCAGCAGATGATGCTGAAATACATGATGCCTGGCTGGCCTCTTATGATTTCAGTGTGTTTGTGTGTTTTCAGTACAGAGAAAAGAAGGATGAGCTGGAGCTGAAGTGTGCAATCTTGAAGAAAGACTCCAAAATGTATTGTAACCGCATGGAGGAAATCTTGAAGCAGCTGGATGAGGTCATTAAAGAGAGAGACAAGGTGATGATCTCTACAGTAGCAGTTGTTCCATCACATTAATCACATTGATCTTTAAATTCCTTAGCTTATTACATCCTACACTCTTTAAAGTAAAGGTAATACAAATGGATATTTGATCAATGGTATAGAAGAACCACTTTTGATTTCATATATTTTTTAAAAGCTTCTTCCCACTCACACATATCTTATAATAAACATGGTTCTTTATAGTAAAGTGGTTTGTGTAAAGCTTGTTTGTTCATGAGTATTAAAAACTTCATGGAAAACAGTGCAATCTGTTTGTGTTGTTCTCAAATTATAGTGATTAGAAACAGAAGCCTTGCAATTTAGGGGTTAAATAAACTGTCACTTTCTGTTATACTGTAACCCCCCCCTACTTTATTGGTTGTGAAAAGGCTATTGCTGCACGAGAGGAGTACCACCAGGATAGCTGTAAAAACCTCCAGGACAAGGACCGCTACCGCAAGAAGATCCGTGAGATGGGAGAGCATTATGACGAGCTGCAGGTCCAGCTCTTCCGGACTCAAGGAGAAGTTGTAGCTCTCCAGTCCAAATTTCGCAAACAGACGAGCTTACAGGAAACGATTGGAGTAAGCAACCCTCTCGCCATATGCAGCACTTATTCACTCTTTTGTCATGCTTTTTGATTCAATCACTACACCTGTATTATTTTAACTGACAGTCTGTGTGATTACAGACAATTCCTCACCAGCACTTATTACGCCTCACCAGCAGATATTTTAATTATCCAGTTCTAATGTGGTAAAACAACATGAATACTGTGTTTTCTTTTTTCCCTCCAGACCTCAGAGGAGAGCTTTTATCAGAGTTCAGTGGAGGTAAATGGGATGGAATATTTATTATTTCTTCATTAAATCAAGTCAAGGAGTTCAGTGTGTTATTCTTCCTGTGATTGCACAAGTGTGTTCCTCTTTTGTTGATTCTTTCTGCTTTCATATGAGAACCACTGCTTCAATAGACTGCTTACCCTTCCCTCTTTAGCTGAAGAGCCAGACAAGTGAGGAGGACTTCAAGGAGAGATATGACAAAGGTGCTTTATTTTTGGTGACTTCATTTCATGTATTTGTTCCTCATTCAGGTGCTATAGAATGCGTTTATCAGGAGGCTATTTTAGGTTGTTCTTCGAAGTATAAGTAGTAACTATGTGACTTTGCGGTTGGGGTGACAAATGCACGGAAGCAGCGTAACAAGCCTGTTTACAACCCTGTTATTTTGCCTCAGAATTAAACATGCTTTCCTTTTATGGTGGGATTATAAAACAAATTATGAACTCTGCTTTGATTGGCTGTTTTTTTATATATATATAAAAAAAGGAGCCACATGGTCACACAGCGTAGCATCCCGTGGCCTTCGCATGGAAATTCATTACAGCACTGCCTCTGGTTGGCCCTCCTCTGAGTGGTGCTTTACTTGGTGGGACTGGCATGAGCTTTTAGCTTTTTTAGTCTTGCTTCCACATTCTCCCAAAGTATCTGTTGCGTTTTGCCCCGATACTGTGTATAAATTAGGGGTTTAAATATAGCAATGGAACAGTTTCAGGGTTTTAAAATTGCTCTGGTTTACAACTGTGCCTTTCCTACATGGGTTTTGCTTTTGAAAGAGGAAACAAGTGTCTGAGGTTCATGGTTTATCACTTCCATGTACCAAACTCTCGTTATTCAACTATACCAAGTTAAATGCAGTTTTCCATTCCAGGGTCCATTTAAAATTAAAAAATTAAAAATCTAATATAAAAACCTAAATCTCACTGACTTCCAAATATTTAATTTGTTTATTTTTGGCTTTCCTGCTTCCAGCTTCAGGCATAAGTGAGGATTCTCAAAGCCCAACCTCAGGGGAATATAATGTATGCATAAGTATTAAAGACCCTTGTCCCGCAGACATCAAGGAAGAAGGTTTTAAGGTAACACAAGCCACACACTCACACTGTTAGTTAACTGTATCATAATTAGATTTTGTTAATTGAATAAAACAATTGAGGAAATGAAAGTGTGCCATGTATTTTTAATATTACAGGAGAGGATGTACACAGAGGAGGACCTATCAGCTAGCTATTCCCCCAGGACACGAAGCAATTTTCACAACAGAAGGTTTGTAATCTGCCCTCCAGTGCAGCTACAGTGCTTCCAGCAGAACTGATACATGACACAAAACCGCATAGTCCTGCTGTACTTTCTCAGTGTGTTTTTTAATTATTATTTATTTAATTGAATAAGAAATAAAACACTGCTTCTTATTGATTGATCTCATTACAGGAAACGTGCTTTAAGAACAAAGGCCACTGTTAAGGAGAGCACCATAGAGCGTGTTACATGCATTCTGGACAACACCAGCGGGAGCGATAACACAGACACAGATGGAATATGACATAAGCAGTCCAACCAGGGGGGGAAGTGTCAACTTTGCTGAGTGGGTCATACGGAGAGGGATTTGAATGTTTATTGGGGTTTTTTTTTTTTTGCGCTTTTTGTTTTTTCAATTTTTTTCTCACTGGTTGGCACTGTTTTTGTTATTATTATTATGATGATGATGATGATTATTATTATTATTAATCATAATAATAACGTTACTACATTTACATATCATTTTATATCATACTATAGGCCCATGCCAACAGCATTCAGAGTCACGAACATGCAGTATTTGTGAACAATCCATCAGTGTGGATTCCATGTACAGGTGTCTGATATGTCATGTATGTTACAAAAAATATAAACAATTGTCCCTCATATCCATCCTTGTGTTGTGCCAAATATGTTTTTTTTTTTTTTTTGACCAAATACTGTTGTATTATACTAACAAATGTCTTCTAATGGTGATGCAATATTTTTGCTTTCTGTTTAGTGTAGTATTTAGTATTTAGTTTCATATCTGTGTTTTGCTTGCAGCCTGTAGCTAAGCAGAAAACCGCCCTGCAGGGGCATGCTTAGGAAACTCAGCGCTGAGGGCTGCTGGTTGGACCTTTTCATCAGCATGAATCAAGTGCGCGCGGCTTCGGTTGGACCTTTTGTCCTCCAGCCGCCCCGTTGCCATAACTACGCCACAGAAACGCTGCGCTAGCACTAGCGGAGTAGCTAGCACTAGCGGAGTAGCTAGCGTCAGCCCAGTCAGTCGCTTTTTAAAGCTCAGACATGAAGCGAAAATAAAAAGTAACATCATTTATTGGTGTAAATCCACCATTTTTAGCCCGTTAGAAGTGTGCAGCAGGCATGGCGGAGACTCGAGTTGTTCCGAGCGGAAAGGTGTACCGACAAATGTTTGACGCCCAGGTGAGGAACCTCAGTGTTGAGCTACTTTGCTGTAGCTAAAGTCTAAACTTTTCGATGATAATATCTACCTTATTACCTAATGACATCGTTAAATCAGCTAAAAAGGGTGACTGCGAGGAAAACTGGCTGAAAATGCCCCCCCCCAAACATGATATCCAAATCATTCGGATGCTTGTTGTTTCTCTCGATAGGTTCATTTATCATTGTCTCTTCATGAAAGTCGGAGGAGACGTGTTACAAATGACAGCTACTTCAATGGAGATGACCCTATGGGCAGGGACACAGACAGTGGCCCACACCAGCCCACTGGGGCTAATCATGGCTCTGGAGATATGACTAGGTACAATATTAATGTGGTGGATGTGGGTTTTGCATGAGACTGATTGTGAAAGCACATGGATCAGCACATAAGGAACTCAGGCACATCTATTCTCTAACATGTTACATAGAAATCCAACTGGAAGGATTAAATGATATTTATACGATACAATTTGCACAATTTTATTTTAGCTATGTTTTGGTTAAATATCTTGAAGTCACTCAAAGTATGTAGGTAGTCATTTCTTTTGCTAATATTCAGTTCAGTATCATTAATTCAGAATATCATAGCATTGCCGTATCAAATGATATCAGATAATTCAGTTAGCAGTAATAAACTCAGTAAGCATGCTTTCTTGTGTATTGGTACACATGTGGACAAAATTGTTTCACAGTAGGGACAGTGTTCTTTTCTTGATAAGCTTCATTTTTCCGCTTGTGAACATAGAGCTGATGTGCCTTGGTAAAAAGGTCAATTTTTGGCTCATCTGTCCATAGGACATCCTCCCAGAAGCTTTGAGGCTTTGTCAACATGTAGTTTGGCAAATTCCAGTCTGTCTTTTTAATGATTTGTTTTCAACAATGGTGTCCTCCTTGGTCGTCTCCCATGAAGTCCACTTTGACTCAAACAACGACGGATGGTGCGATCTGACACTGATGTTCCTTGAGCTTGAAGTTCGCCTTTAATCTCTTTAGAAGTTATTCTGGGCTCTTTTTTTACCATTCGTATTATCCGTCTCTTTCATTTGTCATCAGTTTTCCTACTGCGGCCACGTCCAGGGAGGTTGGCTACAGTCCCATGGATCTCAAATTTCTGAATAATGTGTGCAACTGTAGTCACGGGAACATCAAGCTGCTTGGAGATGGTCTTATAACCTTTACCTTTAATATGCTTGTCTCTTTCCTTCACTTCCTCTGGTCCATGTTGAGTGTGGTACACACCATGTCACCAAACAGCACAGTGACTACCTGTAGCCCTATATATAGGCCCACTGACTGATTACAAGATTGTAGACACCTGTGATACTAATTAGTGGACACACCTTGATTTAACATGTGCCTTTGGTCACATTATTTTCAGGGGTACCATCATTTCTGTCCAGGCCTGTTTAATGGTTTATTTCTGTTGAAGCATGGTTCAAAATGTTGGATTTTTATTTGTTCATTTTCATAGAATGTTTCTGTAATTAACCAAGGGGTACCAACAATTTTGTCCATGTGTGTATTCCAAGATAAAAACAGGTCTTACAAACCTGACATAACTTGTTTTAAATAAACCGTTTTGTTCAGTTTCTATTCCCTCTTACGCCACCATGACTTATTCTTCTCCTTTTACACCAAAGGGAACCTTACACTGTATTGTTGATGCTGCTCTGACACAGACCACATTTCCAGACAGGAAACATTGTTATTTCATTACTCTTTTGAAACAGTCTGAAAACACTCAGCAAATGGTTACAGTACCACTAGAAAGTGTGTGCACCTTTTACAGTTTTCAGTGTTTCTGCACAAATTTGACTAAACCTAAGTAAAGGGACCCCTGTCAATCAAATGATGCAAAAACATCAAGGCGGTAAAAGTATGAAAACCCTTGATTTGAGTAACTGGTTACTCTTTTTCAGCAGCAGTAACTGGTAACTGTTTAACGGTCCTCCAATGATGCATGTTTAGGAGGAACGTTGGCCTATTTTTAGCCACAACTGCTTAAACTTAGAGATTTTGGTGGGCCTTCTTGAACTAGCTGCCCTTTTTGTCCGTCCACAACATTTCTATTGGGTTAAGGGTTAATTGACTTTCCAAAATGTCCAGTTTCTTTATTGAAAAACTATAACTGTTAAGTCCTGGATACCACAAGTATAGTGAAACGTGAAAGTCAATATCATTCCAGGTATTGTATCAGGTCAGTATCATCTGAAAACACTAAATAGAGGTGGAAACTATATTGTAGGGAAGTAAAAATAAATCATTATGATTATGATGAGGTTAGCTTTGTTTCTTCCTGTGGGGAAGAGAGGCAGTGGGGACAGCAGTGGCTCAGTGGTTAGAGCACTGGGTTGTTGATGACAGGGAAGAAAGGGATGACAGGGTTGGCAGCTTAGGCTCACTAGGCAAGGCCCTCAATCCTCTCTGCTCCCCAGGCTGTCCACATGTGTGTGTGTGTGTGTGTGTGTGTTCACTGCATGGAAATTCCATCTGTATCCTACACAAATTATACATTTGGCTGCGTTTGTCATCTGTTTGAGTGTGATAGCCTACTTTTAGATGCTTATCGCTTTATAGAGAAAGTATTTGATTGGCATCAGCCAATACTCAGGTTTTCAATATTAGCATTGTTCCTGTTGTTTGACAGGAACCAGCAATTGTCACGCAACCACCCTACAAGAAGTGAAAACTGGGTTGATTATGAAGAGATTCAAGGCCTGCCTGATAACATTGGTTGGTACAGTTGGTGAATAATGTTAAAGCACAAATCATATTCCTTCCACTTTGTTTCATATTATTTCATAAAACTGTTTTATACAAACTATTACCTACAGTTTCAGCAAAGACAGGCTCAGACATCATTGAGCGTCTCATGGAAAAAAAACAAAGGGATCACACAGAAGCCATTGCTCAGCTCCAAAGAGACCTTTCAGTGCTCAGTGCGGTAATGCTGAATAGTGCTGATTCAGAGATGATTTATGTGTGGGAATTTTGCCATAGAGTTACCACTGGTTGGGTCATATTATAGCTTGGATTTAACAGTCAAGTTTTCTTTCATTAGGGATATGAACCATTATTAAAACAGACTGGCGAAGGTATCCTTCTCAGACTGTCAGAATGTGATGACAAGCTGGAGAAACTTATGCAGAAGACAGAAAATGTTGATGACTTAGAAGCCTTCGGCTTTGAGGTGAGGTACCCCATCATTGTGGCTTATTAGTACAGTGTATCTTATTAATTCATAAGAAAATTAGTAAGAATGTACATTCTAGTCTCCTGTTGAATTGTTGACATCATCTTTTCATTTTTTTCCCACAGGATCTGCATGAGTTTTGGAACACTGTTAGCCACACGTCTACAGTGAGGAGAAAATGGATACAAGAGTTAGATGAGACCTTCATTAAATATGAGACTGAAAGAGCATCTATGGTACATAATCTGTGAGGAGATGCTGGTTGTATAGTCATTAACAGAGTTAACAAGGCAACGTTATATAAACATTGTCTGTGTTCTCTAGATTTCAGCATTACTAAAGAAATATGTAATGAAACTTGAAAAAATCAGTTATGTGATGCCCTCTGATGTTCACCGACTGATTGATAATGAAGCCATGGTATGATACACTTTATATAAGAATATTTATGATTCCATCGCACTGTATGATGGTATATTGATTCCAAGTGCTTTTTTACAGATGATAAACCAGGCATTATTGGCAAATAGACGAGCTATAGCCAAGCTCCATTTGAACCTGATGGAGAAGGATCTACAGAAAGAGGCTCGTTGCCGACTGAAGTGGGAGACTAAGCTTCAAGACTGGAAGAGACTGAAAGTTTTGGCTGCAGTCAGCCAGTTTAAGTAAGTCCATTCTAAGACTTGGCTAGTGCTACTGAAAATGCTTGGCATGTAGGCTGTAACATTTGGACTGAATAGGTATTACACTCTATAACAAGATTTAAGTGCTTGTATTTAGTAAAAAACTGCAGCCTGTTTAGTGGAAACATTATACCAACTCATAGTCTTGCAGATCATGAACTACTGTTATAATATGATGAAAATCTGGCAGTTGTTCTTCACATTGTGTCAGACTTTCATGAAAGGACAAATAGAAATGCCCCAATTTCATTTTCAATAACCTTCACCTTTTTGCTGTTTTGGGGATACAAGGTTTTTTGTCAATGTGCTGTTGTTGAGTGTTTAATTTTTAGGAAATCTTAACATTATTATTACTAACTTCTCCATTTCCAGAGACTTCATAAACAGTCCTGAAATCCAGAGACCACAAAATGTACAAGAAACTCTAAACACCTTGTGGACAACTCAACAAATGTACAGTGAGCAACGCATCAAAATCCTGGAGCAAATGAGGTTAAATACTCAAATTCATTGTGCAAACTTCAATCTGATTTAAAATGCTTGGTCAGAGTTACAATATTTTAAATTTGTGTTTTCATTTAAAGAACTATGATCCCTCCAAGATGTTCAAAGTCATTAGTTTCTGAGTGGTACTCCTCTTTATCAGCACTCAATAAGCAGATTGGTAAGGATATGCTGTTTACCATTTATACCATTTATACTTACAAATAACTTACGTTTAATCAATATTTTTTTGAATCTACATTCATTTGTGTGCCCATGTTAACCCTTTTCAGATTGCATGCACATTGACACAGTGGCAAAACTGCATAAATATTATGAGAACACTTGGCAAGAGTGTCTAGCTGAAGTGGAACGCTTCAAGGTTAGCAACCATTGAAGTTTCATGTTTAACATTACTTGTTCGTTTATAAAACGGAGATGAAAAAAAAAGGTCACTACATTTTAACCCACAGAATAAATTGTCTACCTATGGATTCTCTACAAATGAGACACAAGACATTGTCAATGATGAGCTTCTACCTGTAACTAGCAAGTGCCAGAAGCAAACAGAGGAGCGATTGGCAGCAATGGATGTAAGTTTAAAAGTACACCTTTTTGGCCAAACATGAATTTTGGTCGAGATGTCATTCTGAGTGTCTGATCTGAAATGGTTAATTATAGAGAAACTTACAGACTCAGTTCTGTACAATGGTGGAGATAGAAACTGGGCATTCTATCACATTAATAGTCTACTACTATTACTAGTCTAATTAACACTAGTTAAAGGTAATTAGGCCTAGTTTCTATCATCAGCATTGTGAACAATTGTGAACATTCATATCAAACTTCTTTGAATTACTGTTTTGTTCTGCATTTAAATATATTGACATAATTAAATTATTAAATTAAATTCTCCTTGAACTAATACTATAATACTATACTTAAACACTGAATACAACAGTTATACAACATAGTCAACCCTGCATTTGCCATATTTTACAGAAAACCTTTGAGGATCTGACCAAGACTGCAGCCCTCTTAAGTAAGTCTTTGTTTAAGTTCCTGCATGGCACAGCTCACCTCTGGGAGGTGCACACTGCAGACCTGCAGAAGAGAGAGCAGCAGCTGCAAGATCATCTCAATGAAGTTCGCTGCAGCTATGATCAGGAAAACCAGGTGAGACAGACCGCACTGTCATAAACTGTTTGCTTCTAGTTACAGTTTGTGTTCATTTGAGTCTGATCTGTTTTTTATCTCTAGAAGAAAGAGGCTCAGCTGGATGTGTTAATGGACAAACTACGTCAGGAAAGCACAGAGGAGGCCCTCAAAGCTGTGTTAGCGAAGACTCTTGGTAGTTTGGAGGAAATCAAGGAAGGGTAATCAGATTCTTCTGTTTTCCTGCTTTAAGTCAGCAGATTTGAGCAAAAAGTCCCCAACTGACCATCTTAGATTTGCTTAATACTTTGAGGAAATGACATTGTATACAGTAGTGTGCAGGAAATATTATTCAGTAGTTGCTGATTTGAAGAAGCTTTGAAAGTGAGAATGGCTTAAATTGTTTGCATAAAATGAAAATAATTCAAACTTTGATAAGTCAATAACCCCATTTAAATAAGAAGCCAATCATAGAAAAACCTGGGATTCAAAGTGTACATGCAGTAGCATTCACATTGTGTATTGTGCCTTGTGATGTCCCATCTGGTCCCTATTTATGCTAAAGGTTTTGTGTTTCAGTCATCATAACTAATATCTAAATGTTTTGTAAACATTTTCAACTACATATCCTGTAGGTATATAACTTTCTATAAGGAGGGAGTCCATACAGTGGAGAGTTTCCCTGCAATGATCCTAGAAGAATTACACACATACAGCTTGGCAGTGAGCCAATACTTCAGCGTCAAAGAAGTATACAGCCAGGTATAGATTTTGTCAACTTGCTGGGTGATAAACTTGCAGCTGGACAGGTTGTTACAGTATATACAGAATTCTATTCTGCTTGTATACATTGTTTTTGGAGTCTTCTGTAATCTAATGTAGTCTATTTACATATGCTAGGACCTTGAGGAGCTTCAAAAGCTTTTCCCTTCTCTTAAACTTGGTGAGTTAAATTTCCAAATGGCATTTTTTTGTCTGGTGATCTTTTGATGTGTCTGACTTGATGTTTTCTCAGACGCCAGTCCGATGGCCAGCATTAAGAGAAAGAAAGCATTAGGAAGTCCAGGAAGGAAGCACTGCCCAGATGTGTCCCAGAAAACGAATTCTCAAGCGAATTGCTCTGTTGATTCAGTCCCCACTGAGGTAGATATTTGTGTTCATTTCTTTTCACCTGTGGCCTCTTCCTGCCTTTCTCCTGTCCATCTGTATAAAAGTCTTTCGTGTGTTTTTGTTTTCCAGGAAGACTTTGATTATGTCTCACAGGAGTTTAAGGACTCTGAAGCCACTGAAACTTTCACAACTGCAAAAGGAATTGTGTTTAGCTGCCGCAGCTTAGTAATGTTGTGTGATAGCGCGGTGGATGTGAACCCTGTAGAAGCGGAGCGAGTTTTGTTCCCCAAAGGTCTCTCACTTGAATTACAAAAAATGTAAGACCTTAATATTAAATAAGTTAGAAACTAACAGCATCTTATTGATATGTCCCTTTCTAACTCTGCTTTGTGTTCCAGTGTGAGAGAAGAGTTCTTTAATCACCTTGAGGAGAGATATCATGCAGTACTGAATAACACTATGACCATCGTTGATTCTAAGAAAGAGGAGCTGAAGTCCGAGTTAGATCTCCGCCTCCATCTTCACCAACCTCGTGCCAAGAGGATTAAGATGGACATTCACAACGTCCGAGCAGGTGTCCCTGTCGTAACCCTATGTAATACTACTGTTAACCCTTATAAGTCTAGACGTATTACCATTAGTTTTGTTCTGTTAACTACTTACTTACTTTGAGTTTCACAATGAATTACATTTAAATCCAATATCAAACAATGACAGAAATGAGGCAGGATTTTGTATGATCCCCACTCAAAGGTTTTGGATAGAGCACCATTATTCCAGAGAACACGTTTCCACTGCTCCACAGATCAGTGCTTGGGGGGTTTTATACCCCTCTATCCCATGCCTGGCATTAGACATGGTGCCAGTAGGTTCATGACTCTCCTCCAGAGAGTCCTACAGCGACTAGACAAGCACTGTGTGGGCGTGTGTGTGCATTTGTACATCTGTGTTAGCAGTGGGTTTTACTTAAAGTTGCTTAATGCATTCATTAGAAGGGGTGTCTACAAACATTTGGACATGTAGTGTATTTTCAAAGAGATGAGTGAGAAATTAATTAATTAATAATTCAGGGGTTTTTTTGTACTGGTGATAAATGTGACTTCTAAGGGTTAATTTTTGGAGGTAACTTGTTACATATTTGCCTTGTCCTATTTTTCATTTGACATGGTTAAGTTGTAGTGTTTTAAAATTGTCTGTATGATGTTGGGCAGCTGAACTAAGCTTACATCAAGACAGAGTCGACAGGCACTGCAAAGGAATACTACAGGCCTTGGCTGAGTTACGAACTGATTTCACTGAGCTGCAGATCAGACAGCGCAAATTAACTGAGAACTTTCACACTCAAATATATAACATGGAGGACACTTTTAACACTGCTACCAAGTCTGATAAGTAAGTACCTCCTTGATTGCCCAATAAAAAAGACAATGTAAACTTCAGTTGGATCTGTATAAGTAAACTCTCGGTTTAACTACATGTTTATGATTTGTCATTTACAGGCTAGTAAAACTTGTAGCTTCACTACAAACCAGCTTGGGCAAACACATGACTGTCATTCAAGAAGTACAGCGACACTTCAGACAAAACACAGAAGTCAAGTTTGAGGGTCTTAGAGAGGCTAATGCGCTTTTAATGAAATCTTTCAAGTAAGTCAGTGATTTTGTACCTGTTTAAAAAAGAATCCTCTACATGTCAGGAAATAAATCTGTAATAATCATCATGTGTTTTTTTTAAAAGGCTGTTTTCTGAAGGAGGAAATTTCACCCCTATAGAAATTGAGGTATACCAAAAGCAACTCAACAAAATAGCCAAGCACATTGACTCAGCTGATGAGGCTTTGATGCTTGACATGGAGTGCACAGAGTCCAAGTGGCTAGAACAGGTATCAAGCTGAAGAACGAAATGCCGAATAATTATGGTTAAGACATTAGATCTGTAATATTGCTCAACTGAATAAAACAGAAGTAATGCACTTCTGTTTTTTTCTGGTCAGGCAAAATATATCATCAACAAGTTTGAGGAGAAGTTTCACTTTCTGACAGTGGATCTAATGTTTCTTGAGAAAATCCAAAGAGTCATGACAAGCACACAGGTCCAGATCAAAGCAGAGGTATTTGAAGCATTTTGTTTGCTTTAACAATCACTTTACCACTGACTATACTCCCTCTAAAGGTAGAGTCACATGTCCTGTTAAGGATTTTATTCACATATTTCCACTTTGAAGAATCACCACAGTGTGTCATTTGACCAGGGGTGCCCAAATGTTTGCATGAGACTGTATGTATGTGCACCCACAGGCTTTAAAAAGCAATATGCAGAAGAAGCGTATTAACACTATGATGGTCGAATTAGAAGAACTGATTCATGCTTTTACTGAACCCAAGCCGGATGAGAAGGTGAGTCATCGTAATCATTTACAACAAGTATACTTTATGTTTGTGAATTATTTGAAGCTATAGTATACAGAATGGCAATAATTTAAATATAAGTGTCTTTCAGGTTGTAACATCAGATGACATCTTCGGTTTAACAACTTCCCTGATAGAAGAACTAAGGAAGAGGTGTCAGTATCTTGAATGCTTTTTGGTATGTCAAAGCACTAGTAAAAGAATGGGGCACAACCTGATGTGTTTTGTTTTTTGCAAAATATTATCTTCACGATAACCCTTCTCTTAACCCTTAGACCTCAGTTTTGTGTTTGATAGTTTGACATAACTGTATTTGTCTAAAACGTCCCCAAAAAGAGACTTTAGATTTTAGGCTATTTAAATATGTCTGAATTTGAGCTATTTGTACAAACAATTTAAATGTCTGAATTTGAGCTATTTGTACAAACTTGTCCATATGATCACAAATTTACTTCCAGCTTTTGTGAATGTATTTGTGGAAATATAGACTTCTGTTATTTCTCTGGTTATTCATAGTCGTACCTGCCATGTGGAGGCTATACTAGCATTGCTAGTTATTTACATGTTTCAAAGTAATGCTTTATTACTGTCACCAAGAGAGAGCTAAACACATATTACTAAATTCATACTGTTTAACTACATAAAGAAACCTGTTACGTTTTACCCTGCCTCTCACCTACTACTACTAAAACTACTCACTTCCAGATTTGTACTGCACTGAACCCTGTTCTGTAACTTAATCATTCTTTTGGAAGATTCACATAATGCTGACAGTGATTATGATCATCATCATCCTCGTCATTTCTTTCAGGACCCATCCATGGCTGTTACACTGCCCGATGCTCCTCTGCAGGGGGCGTTTGCAGTGGCTACTCGTCCCCGGTCCCGTAAGCAAGAGAAGGTAACAAGTGCAGCTGAGGATGCCCTCCTCCAGCCCAGCTGCAGGGAAGTTGCCTTCATGAATGATATGGCTGTAGGGGTTATCAAAGGGCTGCTGAGGTAAAGAACACAGCCATAAATTCTAGAATAGTAGAAATGATTAACTTTAAGCTTTAGAAGTCTAGACTCATTACTGTAACCGACGTAGTAGTAGAAGTAGATCTGCACCTCTGACTTGGCATTTGTTTTGATGTGAAGTAATGACAAAAGCATTGGAAATATGTAAAGGATGGATGTCCACACACGTCAATACCTTTTTATTATGTTAAATATTCTCACGCCTCACATCTACTTACAAACACAAATGTGGTTTGTATTAAAGTTCCCAAGTGAGAAATAATTAATTTAGAAATATACCATGCTTTTGTTATTACTCCTAATAATAAGTGTATAAAGGAGAAATTCACACCGGAGGAAGTCACACGCCATTTTTCTTTTTAATAAAAAATAATATCTACAGATAATAAGACATTATACAGATAATAAGACATATCTGATTCTAAACCATTGCTTTGTGTTCAAAGATCAGTTCTTTCAATAGCTTGGTAATACCCTTCCAACTAGGGACACACAGGGACAGGAAGTTTCTGACTGATTGTTCGTGACACAGTGAACATATCTGACTTTTTCCCCTGTCAAAACCTCAGGATTAGCAAACATCAAGAAAGTCATGAGATCAGTGGTGATTTTACAGACAGAAGCTCCACAGCAGTTATGGGTAAACAACACTTTGTGCTTTCCTCAATCCTCATCCATGATGGTGAACAAGAGACTTCCTTCAGTTTCATGTGTAACACTGTGGTTTGTTGTCTGACCCATCAGGCCCTGCTAGACCAAGCTCTCCTGTGGGTTTAGGCCAAAGGTCATGGAGAAGCCAGAGCCAGTTGGGCAAGAAATCGCCTGAGTCTGTCAGCTCACAGAGGTTAGCATAAATTTATATCACAGAATTGCTACATTGAGTTTTTACAGCAGAATTTCAAACAAGCTTGTTTTTTACTCAGCAGTTGACACTCTTCCTTACAGTGCCTGAGCCACAAAGGACCTTAGAAGTATGTAGATGTTTTTTGTGTCAGGTTATTGGCTACACTCCAGTTCAATGATTTGAAATTGGTGTCTTCAATAATAAAAACTCCCATTTGGCTGTAGATTATATTACATATACATTCAAAGTTTTGTGGACATCCCTTTTAACGAATGCATTCAGCCACTTTAGGTTGCTGACAAAGATGTGCAAATGCGCACACACACACATACACACACACAAACACACACACACACACACACACACACACACACACAGCTTATCTAATCCCCATAGAGAAGTGTTACTAATACTCTCCATGACTTTCTGGAACATTAACCTATTGGCAACATGTCAAATACTTGCCGTGTGCTATAGGGGAATAAAGTCACCCAGCATTGAGCTGTGGAGCAGTGTTCTCTGAAATGAGGGTGCTCCATCCCATAATTTTTTTGAATGAATTGTGTCGGGACTAAACGTCTATTTGCTTTAGTTAAGCTTTAGGCATTATTTAAAACATACACGTACTCTCTAAATGAAAGCTTAAAAAAGAACTGTTGTTTTTTTGAGAAGCAACTCTGTTACGGCAGTGACTTTCACTTCGCTGACTAAACCATTTGTTTTGTGGATCTGTCATGTTGTAAGAATGTTTCTATTAGTTTCACTCTGACAATTAGAGTCAGATTTTTCCTGTATTTGGTCACTCTGGTTTTTATTAACCTAGTTCTTCTTTTTGTGATCCAGTTCCACCTTGTTATCTTGTTCTCCCCTGAGTGATGCTAATAATTACTAGATGACTAACATCACTTTAAATTAGCAGGAACTAAGCAATCTTTTTCTTCCAAAAAAGAGTGTGGCCAGTTATGCTGTCTAGAGTTTTTAGCTGAGCCGTGGTGTGATGCAACCTTCCTAACAGAATACATTACTCAAGACATACTTTTGTATGTTGTACAATCCTTTTTTTACTGTTGTTTATAGCTAATATGTAAGCCATCTACAATTCAGTGCCATCTTTTACAGTGTGAGAAGATTCTCCAAACCTAATCGACTTGATAGGAGGTTCCAAGTATTTGGCTCTAAACCTGGAGATGAGCAGGGCAAGTAAGTGTATATAAGGGGTTACATATTTCGCACATACTCGGTTATTTATATATATATATATATATATATATATATATATATATATATATATATATATATATATATATACTGGATATTTCATGTAGGAGTTACCTTCATAAATAATGTGGTTGTGGTTGGGAGTGATCACAGGACTGTTGAGGTCCTTTCATTTTTGGAAACATCAGTGATCAGTTCTTGAAATTGTGTTTCTTCAGCCTCCCATTTAAAGGCTTCATCTGCAACATTCTGTGGAAAGCTAATGATGGTCTCCTACAGGTGGCTGAGGTACACTGTACACTAACACTAATTCTAATTCTTCTGTCTGAAATTATTCTGTCTGTCATTAAATAAATTCAGAACTCGAGTTCAAAATAATTCAATCCAATTACTCTTCTATTAGGACTACTATAAGAAGAAGGAGCGACGTCCTGTCAGCCGCCCTCAGCACATTCAAGAATCTTTCGAGCAATGTGCTGAAGAGCTAAACAAAAGGCTCCTGGTTTACCAGAGTCAGTCTCAAGAGTACCACAACAGCTGTGTGCAAGGTCAGGCTCATAGACATATCCAAACATCTCCAAAATGGAGATGAAAAAATGTTCTTAACTTTGAATGGAAGTGTAAAATAAGAGTTTATTCCTAGTAATGTAGAGCATTTTATTGGTCTATTAATCCAGAATTATTTACACAGTGTACAGAGCAGCTACAGGGTTTAAACAATGGAGAAAACATGTTTTTTATTAGACAGCAGCGATATTCACATGAAGTTGAGCAGTCCTGATAAAACACTGTCAGAATCACACAATCAGACGTCTTTATATAAGGAAAGATCTACTTAAGAACTATCCAGGACCTAAAGTAAAATGTTCCTGTGCAACAAAAGCTGATCTTACATTCTCTGACTAGAGTTTCGGCAACAATTGAAGAATATTGAGGAGTCTATCTGTGAGATGCCCGAAGTGGTCCTCCAGAAACTCAGGGATCAGCATATGGAGGATCTGAGTCACAGTGTGGCGCTCATTCAACAGCAATTGGAACAATATCAGCAAGGAACTGAACAAAAAAAGGTAAGTGGACTAACTAAATACATAGTCCATTAAAAAGTATTTAAAAGAAACCAAAAGTGTTGCTTCTATGGCATCTGAAGTACATAAGAGTGTCATGTATTTTGGTTTCCAAGGCCTGAACCCTGTACACCTTAGCCCTGCAATACCCCTCCCTTGCTCTAAAACTAGCTAATTGACTTATTGCCAATATAACCAAGTCTTCCATAAGTTGAAAAGCACAGAGGTGTGTGCTGTACAGTAACCCACTCAATGCAATGTACAAATGTTTCAATACATTCTACATTCAATTTCCCTATCAGAAAAAACATAGCAGTCAGCTCCGTGTGCGTCTGAGCCACCCGTCCTATGAGGAGGAGCTGAGCAGGCTGGTCATGGCTGAACAAGAGAGGCAAGAGGAACAGAGGAAGGCCATTCAGAACACCAGACTGGAACTCCAGGTTCGTCTGCTTTATGCTGTCTTTGCAGATATTTAAGTCAATGTTTACTAAGACTATCACTATTTTTTTCCCTAAAAGGCCTGTATTAGAAAGAAAGCAGAGGAGTTTGTGACTGCACTTGCCACTTTGACAGAAAGCTTGGTGTTCCAGCTGGACAACATCCTGACTGCTGAGGAGATCCAAGGTGGATGTAGGTGGTCATTTATTTGAATATGGATGAAAACATGGGTTTGTTTGGTAGTGACATCACAGAAAGCCATAAAATGGCTTTTAAAAGTATTTATCATAAGAGATTTATTGCAGCCTGTTAGATACTCTCCATCCATTTCCAGCCCTAAACAATAAATATTCAGAACTGGGTTTCCTAAAAGCAACTCAGCATAAGTTCAATTATCTTAACAGTTTTTAAGATGTTTTGGGATAAACTAGGCCCAGCGAGTTCAAACCATGGCTTCTTACTTATGATGACCCCCCTTTTTAATAAGTGGAGCCAGGAATGATATATGACTGGCTTAAGAGGCAAGTGATTGGGAGATGGAGGGTTGAGCAGATTTGCCGTAAACACATAACCAAGGCAGGGATTTAAAGGACATTAGATTAGGGAGAAGGGGTTTCTGGTATGTTCCATCTCCCAAAATTTAGTTATTTCATATGTCCACTCATACATTTTTGTATGGCATGCTGCTCTGGTGATGCCCTGGAGATCTTTCCGTTGTGAGATAGGGCCGTGTTTGTGGTCTGTGTTTTTTTTTTGGTAATCTCAGGCATGACGCAACACTTACTGACATTTAAACAATAGTCTGTCGTGTGTGTTCCTCTTTAACATACATTTAGCTATATTAATGACTGCACTTATCTGCATTGAATTACTTCCTAACTGCTGTTCTAGTTCTGGTTATACTGTTTTTTCAGTTCTTTGTTTGTGTAACTGTCAAAAACATAATTGAACCTTCAAGTTAAGATATAGGTTTATTTGCCATTTTTGTATTAGAATAGAATTGCATAGAATAGACATTATTGTCCACACTGTGGAAATTCATCTTTGATCGATTGAGTTTCATTTTCCTGTGATGTGATTTTGTGCAGTTCTCTTAATTTCATCAGTCCACAGGGCTGCATCAGGCTTGTTCAGATGTTCAACTTCTGACAGAATTTTGTGATGAGGACACAAAGAATTTCTTCTGATGACTTTTCCAGGAAGGTCATATTTGTGCAAGTGTCACCGCACAGTAAATAGAGCACCACCACTCCAGAGTCTGCTAAACCTTCCTGGAGATCTGCATTTGCCTGTCTAGAAATCCTACAAGCAGTTGTCTCTGAAAGTTATCTTGATCTTCCAGACTATAACTTCCACCTCCACCGGTTCATTTTAAACTGCCATTTCTTAAGGTGAAGGAATATGTAAAGACACTATGGGACACCTGCTCATTTATTGTTTCTACCAAAATCCGCGGCATTAAAGTAGTTGATTCTGCTTATATTGGAGTAACTGTCTCTACTGTCTAGGGAAAGCTTTTAACTATATTTTGGAACACTGCTGTGAGGATCTAATTGCATTCAGCGACAAGAGTGTTAGTGAGTTTAGGATGTTGGATGATCGCCACTAACCTCATCCTTAACTCCCTAGTTCATCCCAAAAATGGATGGATGGATGAAGCACCATCATTCCATAGAACACAGTTCCACTGCTCTACAGTTCAATGCTTAGGGGCTTTATGCCCCTCTATTCCATGCCTGGCATTAGGCATGGTGTCTGTAGGTTCATGTTCATCTGCAAATCCTATTCATTTGGCAATACTTCTCTACAGGGACTAAGCTGTGTGTGTGCATCTGCACATCTTCATCAGCAATGGGTGCAATGTACAGTAGCTAAATGCATTGATTAGGAGGGGTGTCCACAAACATTTGAACATATAGTCTAGCTTAAGACCAATATTCACTTGCTAGTTATTATAATTAATAGGTACATGATTACTTATTTGCAGCTTGAAATTTGTTTCTGACTGCAGTGGTTGAAGCAAAGATGGAAAGTATCACAGCTCTTGTTCGCCATAAACATGCTGATACTTTACAAGAGAAGGACAAAAACAGACCTGCACTGGAGAGAGGGAGCAGGTGAGGACTGAAAAGAAATCTCATAACTGGTTGTAATCAGTGTTTAATGTGAAATGTTGTTTACCTGTTGATTTTCATTTTATAGATCATGGCCAGGAATTCATTACTTTGGGGGCACTGATGACTCCTCTGCTAACCAACAACAGCGACAGACAGCCACCATCACGACAGCTAAAACCACAATGGGGCACCTTAAGGCTATGGCAGTCAGAAATTCAGTGCATCAGGTAAGTGAATGAATGTGCATAATAAGTTCCAGGTGCACATTTACACATGTAAATTAATACCAAAAGGTATTAATGGGCAAGTGCCTTTTCAGCATGCCTGTAGAAAGCTATACTGTTGCACTAAACAGTATTTACCTATTTTACTTTAGAGCTATGAGCAGAGGGTGATGGAGGAGCTGGAGAGAGTGAAGAAATCTAGCAAGCAGCAGGAGGCTGAGCTGCTGCGTTGGCAGGAGCACTGGAGAGACCAGCTAAAGACTCTCTCTTCACTCAACACAGAGTGACTACAAGACACAAACATACATCAGGAATGTTTCCAAAACTCACTGCAGCAGCACTACGTGAGCATCTTAATTAGAGATACCATTCCTTTTTTCATTAAGCTGGACTGGATGAAAATTCACATAGAAATACAGTTTAAAGCATTCGAACACAATGTGTAAAGGAAAATTCTTGGCAAGTGATATTATTTTTTTTTATAAGTACACTCTGATTTGATGTGTATAAGTGTGGCTTAAGCATTTCCAAAGCTCTCTTTAAAGAAGGCCCTTATTTACAGTTGCTGTATAATTAGTTTATCTAGTTTATCTAATCAGAAGGAGTAGTAGATCAGGTAAGCTACTGGTGAAACTGAACAAATCCATACAGTGGCTGAGGCAGAGGAGTTACAAACACCACATTGTACTGCATTTATGTTTATTCGTATTTATTCAAAATTAAGTGTTTTTCCATTGGGTAAAAAGACCCTTATTGCTGCAATTGTCTATAACTGATTCAGTAATGTGATGAGAGAAAGATGATTACATTTTTAATCATGATACACCTAATAGCCACTGCCTTTTTAGAAGGCAAATTCAGAAACACATTCTGTAAGCACTAAGCTTCTCACACTTCTAACAGTACATGTTAAGTGTGCATAGACATATGTTTATTTTAGATGTAGCATTGTTAAATGATTTGAGTGGGGCACAACTGGCTACAGTTAAAAACAGTTACTCCCTTTTTTCAAGTATCATTGCTTAGTGTTGTGTAGGGATTAATAGTAACCAAGTCCAGCAGCAAAGTCATTCTTAATGGGTCCCAAAACAAAGTAGGAACTGTACAACCCAATTTTACACACAAAGAATTCACAGTATAAAATCTGATAATGAATTAACTCATTGATCATATAAAAGATTTAATACTTAGTTAATGGAAGCAAAATCTCCATATTTAGCAGCTTTTATGGATAAGGCCTTTTCACATTTGTTTTCAAAATGCCTGAAAACGCATTGTGAAATGTTTCTACAGCCTCAACCTCAGTGTTATGACAGCATCTCCACATCAGTTTCACTGATATATAGCATGTTTCCAAATCCAGGCCTGGAGGTCCAGCAAGGTTTCATGAATTCCCTGCTCAAACACACACTACACCTGGTAAATAACAGCAAATTGGCTATTATCCAGGTGTTTGAGTGGGAAAATCACAAAACTCTGACGCTGACGCTGGCCCTCCAGGACTGATCCACTCAAGAACCCTGCAACATGGTGTTAAACACACTGTAATAAAATCCGGTCCTCTGTCCATATGTTGCTTTCCTGCAAACTATAGTGTTCAAACTATTTGTTTAATGTCGTTGGGAAACATGAGGGAGAATTCCAAACATTAGCGTTTCCGAACAAGAATATCCCAACTCTCTCTCCAGCGCAGTGTAGCTAGCTGCTCTGAGGTAAGTTCAGGTTGGCCGTACGTGAGGGGACTGAAGGTGCGGTAGCAAAGATACACTGAACACATGGCTGCCAGAACAACTCCACCAAAAGCCTTCTGATGAGAAGGAGATCTGGGGAAAGAAAAATAAGCATTGTGTAAGGGGGAATCCATGCTTTAAAAGATGCCACGTGCAATGTTTATAATCCCTGTCTAATGAAAAAACATGCATCTCCACAATGGTGACTTTAAATTGTATACACAGTGTACAGAGCATGTTTTCACTGGACAGCAGTGATGTCAGTTATAGTCATCACCTTAAGACATGAATGTAAAGGTGCTCTACAACAACAGGTATTTGCAGGATCTGGAACGTGAGAGCTGGAAGATAGTGGTACAGAAACAGGGTCTTCTCCATCAGAAAGAAAGGCAGGTAGTTAACAGCCCATCCTCCAGAGCACACGACACCAGCCAGAACCAGCTGCTCCCAAGATGCTACATTTGGAAATAACAGGGTGTACAAAAAGAGAGAGAGAGAGAGAGAAACAGCCTCCATAATATATCCCATAGATCAACCCAAGTAATTTGTATAAATAATTTTATGCAAACGTGTGGAGCTGTGGGAACTGTGGAGGTCAAAATGAAATCTGTGTTATGTTTGTATGTTCAGACTCTGTAATGTATAACCTTCAGGGACGTCTTCTATTTTCCGCCGGCGTCTAAGCAGATAGGTTAAAAACAGGAGCACATACACAAACAGTGCAAGGTTTGCAAGAGTCCAAGTGACAATGTTCCCCATCAAGTGGATCTGTGCCTGAAACAAAACAACGTATGTAGATTTCATTTCATACTGATACACTTGTATATAAAACAGGAAGAACGTAACACCAACGTACATTACTGGATGGATGAAGCCAGTATGCAATGTTTGTGTCCATAGTGATCCATTCCAGAGGTAAAGAGCTATACTTGTGCTCAGACTCTTCATTTCGAACAGTCAGCATTTTCCACTGTTGAATATGCAAGAACACGCAAATGTTAAGCAATAAACATATTTATACTATATGGACAAAAATATTGGTACATCCACAGGGACTTTTATGATATCCATTGGCATTAATATGGAGTTGGTCCCCTCCTTTGCAGCTCTAACAGCAGGTTTGGAACGCTGCAGTTATTGACACAGCCGGACATTGCACCTCAACACTGTGACCCCACTCTGCAACTTTACATGCTCTGCTGCCACTTTATGGTTGAGTTGTTCTGGCTTCTAAACACTCCCAATTTTTAATAATACCACTCACATATGATCAAACCTACCTGCAACTCTATGAACTTGGCCATAAATGTGAGATTTCTGTTTATGTCATCATGAGTGGGAGACTTGAGCTCCAGTTCTCTCTCCTTTTGCTCATGACCTAAACACAAGTATGGACAGATGTGTTAAAACCAACTAGCCTATGAGAGGTATTCAAACACCAAATCCCTGTAAGAGAAGGGAATTCTCATACTCCTGCCATAGCGATGCTCTTCAACATTCCACGTCCCACTCTGCTGGTAGCCTTTATAGATCTTATCTCCCACCACTTCCAGTTGCCTGAAGCCCCAGTCTGGTAGAGAGGCTCCACTCAGCTGGAAAACAGAAGCATTATAGAGCTTTACAATCAAGTGACATAATCGAGATACCTTTTTTTTCCCCTGAGAGTGTAGAAGATGACTGGACTTAAACAGAAGACACCTTTCTCTTTACATGTTATTTTGTTAACTAGTGGGCTAGTTTTTGTATGATATGTAGACATGTACGTACACACACACACCTTCAGCACAGCAGAAGTGTTAACATGGATGAGCCGCACTTCTGACAGAATGGTTTTCCACACATCCCTGTCAGACTCTCGGTTGGTTATGTCCTGTGGACAGTTTGTCATCATACAGATGAGCACTTTAAAAGAACTCATAAGAACATAACATAAATTACTTTTATAATTTAATCTTAAACCATCCGAACACTCTTACCACTTACCACTCTCCACAGATTCTGGGCTGGCATTGACACATTGAAGTCAATGTAACCAGACACTTCTTGAGAGTGAGGGCTCATGGGAGCTGCAACATCATGCCTGGAAAAACACACAGTACATTAAGGAACACAGATTGGGTGACATGTTTTTCATGATGTATAAGGCTTTATAGGAGAGTTTAATTACGTGTTGAGGAACCGTGATGTCATGCCGTGCAGCAGCTGTATAATATCACCATGCCTGATTGGTCTGGGAGGGCTGCTCACTACAAGACTCTGTCTACGCATAAAGAGATACATTTAAAAAAGTGCAAATATAAAGCAGAATTAAGATCAGCGTTCTTTAAATTCTCAGCAGTTAAAGTTCAAAAACTTCGAACACTGAGGGGACGGTTTATGTAATAACAGTCTACTATTAAGACATTGGATTACATTATTTTATCACATTTCCAGGTTGGTCATACATTATTAGATTTCACACTGTATTATGGGAGCCCTTTGCACCAAAATGTATGCTTACTTGCTGGGGTCTTTGATAATCCACCAGTTGTTGACATCTTTAAAAGGGTAGCAGGTCACCTGCTGCTGATGGGAGCTGCCTCTGCCATTTTCATACCTTTGCACCAACAGGAATAATAAAAAAAAAAACATTCTATATATCACTACATGTAATCCAGGATTACTATCTGTCTACATATTACTCTAGCCCTATTACTGAAAGCAGCAGATTAACAGCGTCTGACCTAATTGGATAGTTGGCCTTGTGGGAATGAAGCCAGCATGGAAGGGGTTTACTGGACACACTGCGGAGAGTCACCTGGGAACCGAATGCCACCTCTAGAGGCTGACCCTGAGTGATCCTCGCCAGGCCACCCTGTTTATCACAGCATGGACAGTTAGAATGTTTTGTTGTCCCATGTGTATCCGAAAGGGGTCACTTTACAAATAATTTATATCAGCCCTATTACTCTGATCATAATAGTAGATATATTAGTAGTCAAGTAATTATTGATCATATTAGTACATATATTAGGAGTCAAGAAATCTACCAATCATTGATAGTTGACAATTTAATTTTCAGATCCACTGTTCCAAACTCACTCCTATACTCCACTAAGCAATACTAAGAGTATTAGATAAGTACTAGACAACTAGAAAACGTACTGCAAGTACTGCGTACTAGACAAGTACTATGAAGTAAACAGAATAATCATAAATCAATCGTGCTTAGCATTTTAAAAAATACACTGGCTAAAATGCATGTAAATGAGTGTGTCCATAAGGCTCTGTTTTATCAAGCTGGTGTGAATGGTACCTCTAGACTGGCTTGAAAAGCGCTGCTCATCATTTGATCATGTGGTCCACTATGGTACAGCAAAGTCAGATGTACATAGAAAAATCCCAAGTACAGAACAACAGGGAGCACAACAAGTGCCAGGAATCGAGCCACGACCTGCACCAACACTTTGGCCTAGAGAGGAAGAAGAAAGCAAGCGGTTGTTGCAGTCAGAATGAACGCCTTGGTACTGACTTACACAGGGGATTTCCTTTTCAGAACATTACATTAAAAACTTACATTGCTTAGTGTTTTATCTCCAATTACATGCCAGGTATGAACACCGGCCAGACCAAGCAGCAGCAAGTAGGTGAAGAGACCCATGTACTTCACTCTAGGAAACAAAGTTGGGTTAACATAATTTTATTTTGTTAATTTTGCATCTCTACATATATGGCAGCCATTTTATTCCAGGCATTTCATCAAACAAAGCGGAGTTACATGAATTTGCATTCTATTAATGTCTCAGCAATGTGAAAGACTAGTGGAGAGCCTCCCAAGACACAAAAGCTATGGTTTCACCATAGTGATTTTTGAATGCTCTCAAAGTTCAAATAATAGTACTAGTAAATTTAATAACTTCTTTGCATTATAATTATTATAATAAAATGATAATGTAGAGAGGTCTCTTAATTCTTTCCGGAGCTGTATATCCAAACTGATAATACTGAAAATACTAGTATGCAGTATCAATAGTACCTGTATGGTTTTACAGAAAGCCAAAGAGTTAGCAGAACTACAACAGTACAGAGTTACTGTTTGATCTATGAAGCAAATGGGAGATTGCGATTGCTGTACTTACCCCACCGCAAATGCACAACTAGCCCCAGAGAGGATAAGCCATAGCCACCTGCATAATGAACTGAAACAACAAGGATGCTTATGAGCACCTAAACCATCACCTATAAGGTAACTGCCTAAATACACTAAGGAGAGTAAAAGTTATGGCCTTGATTTGAATACCTATAGACCATCTTATGCTGTCATGCTCACCTATTTGGAGCATTGTGAAACCGCAGGTAAGACACAACAGCAAGGAGCAGGAAAAAGATCAGGACAGACTCCAGCAGCATGAGGCGAGACTGCACAATCAGCGAGTTCTCTATTAAAAGTGAGGAGGAAACGTTGATCAATTCAACCACCACTCAAAACTACTACACCCTGCTTCACATCAATATTCAAATCAATAATCAATCATCAGTCAGCAAATATCCAAGATAAAGATGCACGTTTACCCAGAAGGAGGAGCATGGATGCTCCAAGTGCAGTGAAATGAGAATATCCCAACTCCACCATTAGAAGATAGCCAAGGGGCACACAAAGTGACCCAGCCAAGGCAGGAATCACTCTGAGGGTCCACACAGGCACATTACTGGTGTATTCTGTGATGTAGTAGAAAGAAAACAAACAAGAGAGTTAAAGTGACAGAATTAGTATACCTAAAACATCTGGTACAGATCATATTCCAGATCATTAGTAAACTCTAATGTTGGATTTGAGACAAGTAATTACTTATACATATTTTTATTTTGAGCTTTTTTTATTCACCTGCTCCAATTCTGTTCCAGACAAAATTGCCATCAAAGCCCCCCAGGTAGCCTGTGAATACAATGGCATTAACATAAAGGTGCAATTGCACATAAATACATTACATATCATATGCCATGATTACAGACAGGACAGGGCTCACCTCCTAATGCTAGAATCATATGACCAAAGGGTGGTCCACTCTCGTCAATGAAAAACACCCGTTTCATGTACAGAGACAGGAACTGGCCGTAGTAAACTTCATCAAAGCTGAAGTAAAAAGGCGTAATTAACATTGATGTATGCATTTTACAACAAACTCATTCAAATAGGGACTGTCTGCAGTAACAGGTAGCACTGAGAAATATGACAATATTTTATCGTATCGTGATACACAATATGCTTTTCTAAGCATATCAAGGATACTGTTAGTGCTTAATAAACACTGATCAACTGCAAGTTTCATTGCAAAAAGATCATTAGACTGGTTAAATGAGATGAAGAGCAGCAGGTGTTGAATAAAAATAAAAAAATTTTATGTATTTAGTCTGTGATTACATGATTTAAATATCGTGATTCATCGTGATTACCATATCGCCCAGCCCTAGTAACAGGTTTTACTCTTCTAAGGGTTAAAGTTGGATTTGATTGCTGTTAACCTCATGTTCATAAGTGAGGTCAGGTCAGGATTACTTGTGGATCACAAACGCCACTCCAACTCATCCCAGGTAATGGGACTGGGATAGCTACTTGACAAAAGTCCAGAGAATCACTCGAGAATGCAGCTCCACTGCACCACAGGCCAATGCTGGGGGCTTTCCCACCCTCTGGACTTGGTATTGGGGAAGGTTCATGTGCAGCTCCAGGGGATCCCATTCAATTGGCAGATCTACAAGTTGTGGGGGACCTTGTTAATTACAGGTGGCCCATTACCTTTAAAGTTAAATGCCCAGAGACCAGCTACTAAAGACCCCAGTGCCACCATGTGTTATGGGTATGGTCTCTGAAACCTCAAACATGAATTTCCAAAGCCTCATTTGCATGAATTCATTTACATTAATCTAGAGAATCAGTGGTTTATAAAAACCCCAGGCATAACAACAAGGGTTAAAGTAGCTGAACTCACTTAATAGAGGGGGTGTAGTGGACGTGTAGTGGACATGCAGTGGACGTCCACTGTACCATACTTACACAACGGCTCTGGGAAGCTGAATCCCGCACAGTCTGGTAAGGAGTCCCAGCGCGGTCACCGCGACCAGCAGCACATTGACTTCACACTTTACAGTAAGTGGTAGTTTGAGCCCCTGCATGGCTCCAGCGCTGTCTGCCGCCTCTCAATGCAAAAATACAACTCAAATACAACAGTTTTAATATTTATCAGTTATTAATTAATAACCCGCCCCGGTTAGCGCGACGCGGTTAGTACGGCTGTGGCTCCAGTCAGCTGTCCACTGCTGTCCACAGCGGAGAGGACTGAAGGACAACAGCGAAGCGGGCGCTCTGAGGGCTGGCCGTCAGCTCATACTCTCCTAAAACAGCTACATCCCTTTAAATCAATCATTTTTTAACATAAACGCATGTTACACACCATCCCGTCACTCATTTCACCTGGGTATGCCTGCGGGGGCTTAACCAAGTGAGCGCTGTCTCGCCAACAGGAGCACTTCCGCTCTTTGCATTTCAAAATAAAAGTTTTTTATTTATTTATGTAATATTTTTCTCAGTAGAAGGATAATATACATCCTTGGGATGCCCATGCCCTACACAATTTTGTGTTTTCCCCTTTTCCCCTTATCTTCACACATCTATCCCTGAAGCAGAACTGATTTTGGGAAATACTGACATAACAGGGTACACAAGGGACCTCATTTGCTATTGAACTCTAGGACAGCTTTTTGACTTGATGCTTGATCTGTAGCCTATTTGCATTTCTGGCATTTGGCTTAAGCTCTTATTAAGAGCTTCAAACCATGTTACAAAGGTAGGCCAATGCACTGTTAATAGACTTGCCCAAGGACTCTTATTGGTGTAGTGTTGTATGCTTTCCTCAAAACTGTTTCTGAGGGTGAGCATGAGACATTCTGTGAAGAAAAACGCCTGATTAAGATTTTTCATGTTTGATGGAATTGTTTAAAAACTACAAAGTCCCAGACTTGTGATGCTTTATGAGAGAGAAAGGGCACTAAATGATGTAAGTTCCTAGAGAATTTCCCCTTGAAGAGAGGCACCCTTCATGTTTTATGGATTTAAAAAGTTTACCCAGTTAATTATTTTTACCATGAACTGTCATTTCATCAAGATTCATTAAATATGAAACGTTACTGTAAAATCAATAACACATTAAGAGACACATTACAGAGAAAAAGTTTATTAAAGCCAGTAAGAAATCAAGAAAATTGCTCAGTGGCAAAGAAAAAGTACAGAACAGAAACATGTATTCTATATATTAAAATGGACAGCGGTACGTATAATTGCCCATGTTTACATTTTTACAGTTAAGAACTCTGTTTTACTGATATTATAAGTCATGATTTCCAGAAAATACTTGGCTTAACAAAACAGGAAAAAAGAAGATATTAAAATGCTGAAAGTTGTTTCACAGTCACTGTTAATATGAACTAAGTTTGTTAACTAAGATCTAAGTCACAGCTAAGTGCATCTACTTAAAATATCCTGAAAGACAACAATGTGCTAGTGGGATAATGCACACGATTACCTGCAGCATATTTTAAAGTAAGAATTAAAAGCAAAACATTTCTAATCATTGAGTGTGTATCAGGAGACGTTCACAGTATAGATTTGGCAGCTAAGTGATTATACAAACACTGCATCAGACCCAAAGGGACCAAAAGAAAGGCTTTAAAAATGGCCTTGAAACAATATAGCAATCCCCTCGAAGTGCGTAATAAAATAGAGTCTGAAATAGAGTCTGAAATATCAATAAACATCTGTAGAATATTAAAAAGTCTGATTTAAAATAAAAAGAATATAAAAATTACCAAATAAAAAAAGTACATTCTGTGTTGGGTATCAAAACTGTAATGCAAAAAAAATAGAGAATTAGTATATTATTTTGGTTCCTTAAGAGGTTAATAGGGAGCAGTGTGGAGATGAAGAACTACACCTTTTTTGGTGTTGCAAGGCGTTTGGATCTACGAGGTGTGTCAGGTATGGCCTTTCTTTTTTGCTGATCTTTTTCCTTCTGCTCTTTAATGACTTCTTTTGCCGTCTTTCTTTCTGACTTACCCCCCAGTTCATTCTCCTGAAGAAATCGCTTGTGCCGCCTTGCTGATACTTGCTCAGGTGAAGCTGTCGCTGATGATCTGCCTGCAGGAACTTTCTTCACAGCAGGTTCTTCTACCTCTTCTGTAATGTGCTCTTCACATTTATCTGTTGTTTGGATGGTTGTGGAGGCCGAACGTGGACATTCCATTAATGACACTTCTATCTCCTCAACCATGCTGCTTTCTTTTGGGCCATTATTCTCATCCTCCTCATCCAGCTCCAAAGTGAAGCTTTCGTATGGTGCAAGACTGATTTCACTATATTCCTTTGGGCTATTTTGCTCTTTTTCTTCTTGATCTTGATCCATGATCTTTTCCACTGTGTCAGCTATTGTGGCCTCTGTGTCTTCATCTTTTTCCTCACTTTTCTCTCCTTTCCACGTCTCTGTCTTAGCCCTTAATTCTTTCACTGACATATTAATAAACTGGGCCATCTCCTTTCCGACCTCTTGTTCCTCTGTGCTTGTGTTTGTTTCTCCACATGTTTCTTCACCATCTAGGTTTTCATGGTCTCCATCTTTGTCACGGTCGTCCACTGTTTTGGGGTCTTTTTGACGCGTGGTTTCTTTTTCGGCAGTTGACCTCTGCTCCATCACTGGTTCTTCTTCAGATAAAGGACTTTCAGCATGTTCCACATCTTGTTTGCACATACGTTTGGATTTCCTTTCAATGGTGGCTTTATTAGTTATTGTTCTCTTTCTCAGTAACCTTCTCTCAGTAACTTCTACTCCCTCTTCCATTTCAGCAAGCATTTCAAGCTGTTTTCCTTCTTCTACCACTTTAGACTCTCCCTCAGACCTTTCCTCAAGCCGCAGTTCTTCAGCCTTGTCCAGAACCAAATTCTCTTGTTGAACACTATCCTGCTCAGGGATTGCATCTGCAACTTTTTCTTGCAAATTACTATATATTATATCTTTGACCTCCACTTTATCATGTACTCCACTCATGGCTGTGCTCTCTTCCACCTTCTTTTCTGGAGCTCCATCAACCATATCCTTCCCTCCGTCCGTTTTTGTTTCCACCGTTTCTACAACAATTACAGCAATGTTTTTCCCATCTTGCTTTTCTAAAGCAGTGACTTCTTTGCTCATCCCTTCACAGGCCATTTGAGCATCTTTACACTCATCTTTGGAATGTGGCTCTGTGATCTTAATTTCCACTGCTCTGCTGGTCTCCTCAATGCTTTCTGTTGTCTCTCTTTGGCTTGAAGCTACTACCAACAGTGCCTTCTTTCTAGACTGTGCTTTTTGAGTCTCCACCACCTCTCTACAGAGACGCTTAGATTTCCGTCGCATTGGAGACTCTACTGTTACGGTTCTTTGTCTGAGATTCTTTGTGATAATAGATTCCTCTTCATCTGAATTCTCTTCATAAGCAGGTTTAGTTGAACAACACCCTGTATTCTGAGCATTGTCTCTTTCCACCCTTTCCTCTGTTTGTGATACGGCCTCTTCCACAAGATTTGCTAGACTGCCACTTTGTATGCCCAGCTCAGTATTATCCTGTACATGTAAAATCAACCCTACATCTCGACTCTCACTGGATTCTTCACGTTCCACTTCAGATGTCTTCACCACCGACACCTTTTGCTCTTCTGTTGGTGTGGATTCTACCTCAACAATGACTGATCTGTCGGATGCCATTGCTTCATTTTCCTTATCATCACTTTCTTCCATAGCAGCATCTCCCTTATCAGCAATCTCTTGCAGCATTTCTAATTCAGTTTGAGAATTGTCCTCAAAAATTAATACCTGCATCTCATGCTCTCCCAAAATGCATTCTTGTCTCTCTATTTCAAGGGTCTCATTTCCAACTTCGTTAGAAGTTTCTGCTTTTTTCTCTGGCATTTCAACCTCCATAGGCACACACAGCAACAGTGGTTTTTCTACCACTTTTACATCTGTGGTTTTAACTGATTCTACTTTGTCAACATCTGCTTGTACCTCAGGTTTTGCAAGGCGTCTATATTTTCTTTGTGGTGAAGAACTGACTGTTACTATTTTCTGCCTGAGACTTCTGCTTGTGATAACTGGTGTCTCTTCTTCAGGTGAACTTTCCTGCACACTCTCTCTGGGGTCAGGTGTCAGACTCTCTAGCTCCTCTTTCTGATTTCCTTCACTTTTCCTGGTGGACACTGCCACCATCCTATCAGCCTCCGTTGCAGTGGATTCTGCTTCGAATGTGACCTCTGCTACTTTATCATCTTTGAGTGTTTCTTCTGTCAACATTCCTTTCTCTTGTTCACGGTCTGTTTTCAGCATGAGTTCTTCACCCACTTCAGCAACTTGATTCTCTAGGTTCTGTGTTATGGCCTTCTCTACCCCGACTTCTACCAGTATCTGCTGTTCCTCTAAAACATCAGCCTTGTTTAGCACATCCTGCTCCTGAGACTGTGTTGTTTTGGTAGAAGTCTCAATCCCACTTACTTGTTCTTTTTCAGCTGATTCAACCAGAGACTTGTCCTGCCTGCATTCTTCATTACTCTGCTTTCTGTATTCATCAATATTTCTAATCAATATTGTTTCTTCAGGAGTCTCTATGCCAATTGTTTGTTTGGGGGGGACTTTGTTGAAATCCACGAGCACAACAGCAGCCTTTTGCAGTGTTAAAGCTGTTAGGGATTCATCTGGATTTTGCCCATCCTCTTTTTGTGCAATCTCCGTAACCAGTGCCTCCCCCTGCTCTTTAGCTGTTTCTGCCATTGACTGTACTGCTGCCCTACCTTCAACTTCAATTTCAACATCTTTCACAGTGTCGGTTTCATCTACAGTTGCCGCTGTGGCTTTATTGAGAACCACATCTGTTGTAAACTTGCCTTGCTCTGGAAATAGTTCAGTCCTGATATCTACCTCCATCTCTTCATCCCTAGGATGAGAATCCTCTTCCCGCAGCTCGATGTCTGGAAGCACTGCTGTCCTCTCAGTGATAACACGTACTGTCTGGGTGTTGTCTTCCTTTGCAACTGCTTGGTCACTTCTCTCTTTCTGCACCATGACTTTAGTAGGCTGTATGTTTCGCTGATTGGGAGTGGTCTGGACTTGTTTTGTAGAGCTTCTGAGAACTCTTGTGGTTACTTCACTTGTAGTAGGCAGCTCAGTAAACTGTCTAGAACGTCTCACTGGGGTTCCAACTGCGGATCTTTCAGTTTGCTTTCCTGTGGAGCGTGGCTTGCCTCTCTTTCGTAAGTTTTCTACTTCAACCAGTTCAATTTGTGTACTGGATTTCTGAGTATCTGGTTTCTCATCTTCACCAACTCTTGTTGCCTCTTGGATGTCTGTAGTTTCCTTTTCCTCATCACCTTGGATTCCCTGAACAGTGCTTAAGGTTTTTCCAGGTTCCTTCCCTTGAACTATATATTCGTCCTCTCTTACAACATCTTCTTCAGTCTCCATCTTTTCATCTTTTCCTTTAGAGGTACCCTTAAAAATGTTGACCTTACCATCATCCATCCCCAAATTTTCATTCTCTGCAATTTCCACTACATCTTCTTCATCTGTTTGCTCTTTGCCCACTGGTACAACCCAAGCTTCTGTTTCATTCAGCATGTCTTTATTAGATGTTATCTCTTCTACAGACCTGCTGGTACTTGCTGGTTTATCTGGTTCTAGACTGACCCTGGCTGTTTCTTTAGAGGTTCCACCTGCAGCTGTTTGTTTTGGGGGAGCGTTGTTGAAATCCACAAGCACAACTGAAGATTTCTGGAGTAAAACTGCTGCCGTTTCCTCTGCTTTCTGTACATCAGGTCCATGGGCCATTTCGGTTACTAACTCATGCTCTTCAACAGGTGCTGCAGCCAACTCCTCTTGTGTGTTGCATTCTTCTTCTATTTCAACATCTTTCACAACTTCAGCAAGGTGAATATCTGTAACTGCTGTTTTATCAGCTTGACCCAATTGACTGACTTCTTTATACATAATTGCTTCATTTTCTATGATTTCTTGGTGAGTGCTGGACTCTTTAACGGTTTCCTCTTCATGTACCACCTCCATCTGCCCTCCATCATTTGATATAGAACTGACCTCCTGACCTAAACAGCTCTTTTCATCTTTGTTTTGATCGGTTTCTGCAGTGCTGTCCTTGCAGATGCTTTCCTCCATCATTACATCAATCATCCTTACATTCTCATTTTCTGTCATTTCCACTTCTGTTTTTTGGAGACATTTTGATTTTCTTTGAGGTGGAGACTTGACTGTTACTGTTCTCCGCCTTCTGCTAGTGATAACTGGTGTCTCTTCTTCAGGTATGCCTTCCTGGGCGGTTTCTCCATGATCAGGTTTTAGAATCTCCTGATCATCCTTACTTTTTTCGCTCTCACTTGTACACACCAGTGTAGTGGATTCTTTATTCAATGATGTCTCTCCTACTTCATCATCTTTTTCTTTTGTCTGCATAACTTCTCCTTGTTCACGGTCTTTCAACAAATTATCTAAACCAGGTTCCATAGCTTGCTCCTTTAGACTTTCTGTCATGGGTTCCTTAAATCCTGTCTCTCCAACACTGGCCTTATTTAGCTCATCCTCCTCCTGTGGCTTTGTTGTTTCATTCCCACCTTTTGTAACTGGTCCGGCCAGAGATTTTGTCATTTTCCCCTCACCTTCTGGTTCAGTCTCCTTAACAACTTCAGCTTCATCCATAACTGTTATTTTTTTGCCATCACAGGTTGTTTCACTCTGTGAACCATCATTGTCATGGGTTGTGTCTGGTTCTACGTATTCCTTTTCCACATTGCTGTGCTCCACAGCACTGTCTTGAAGATCAATCACATTTTCATTTTCTCCTTCACAGGAAATACCTACCGTCTCATTTTTTTCTCCCTCTACAGCTCCAGTGTGTGACTCAGTAACACCGTCCATCTGTTCAGCTTTAGATTCATCTCCTCCTTGGGCACTTTTCTCTTGCTGCTTTACAGTTTTGGTGTGTCGCACATGCCTTTGTTTGGAAATGGCCGTGACAGATTTTGTACCACTTCTGAGAACTCTTCCCGTCAATTCACCTTCTTCAGACTGATCTTGAAATCTCCCAGAACGTCTTGATGGGGTTCCATAGTTTGATCTTCTGTTGCCAGCAGGCTTTCCAGAGCTGTCTGTCTTATCTGAATCTTCCTCTTCAACTGGTTCAGTCCAGTTATCTGATTTCTCCTCTATATGACCATGACTTGGTTCACTGACATCTTCAATTTCTGTTTCCTCTTTACCTTGGATTTCCTGGACAGTTTGGGTTTCTTTCAGAGATTCCTCTTCTTGCATCACCTCCATTACGCCTTGCTCTGTATCAGCTGACTCTGAAACCCGGCCTTCGTCCTTCAATGCAGCACCATCCTCAGTCTCCATCTTTTCATTTTTGTTTTCTTCTGTTTCCTCAACTCTGCTCTTATCAGTTTTGTCTATAACCTCAACCATGACTACATTTTCATCTTCTGCTATTTCCATCTCAGCTTTTTGAAAGCGTTTGGACTTTCTTTGTGGTGGACACTTGACCGTTACCATTCTCTGCCTGAGACTTCTGCTTGTAATAACTGGTGTGTCTTCTTTAGGTGAGCTTTCCTGGACAGTCACCTCACTGTTAGGTGTCACACTCTCCTGAACCTCTTTCTGTTTTCTTTCTTCTTCACTTGTGTGCAGTTCTGCTGCAACAGACTCTTCCTCTAATGTAATATCTCCTACTTTATCACCTCTTAGCTTTTCTTCCACGGACATTCTTTCTTCCTGATCCTGGTCTGTCCTCAGCATGTTTTCTGCACTCTCTTCTGCAACTTGTTTCTCTACGTTTATCATAGCTTCCTCCGCCCCCAACACAGCAAGTTCATTCTCTCCTTCTGCAACACTGGCCTTGATTAGCACATCTTCCTCTACAGACTGCAGCATTTCAGCAGACGTCTCATTCCCACCTTCTTGTTCTTCTTCAGCTGGTTCAACCAGAGGTTCTGTCTGCTTCACTTCTTCATCTTCTTGTCTCTCCTCTCTGTCTTTTTCTTTACTTGCTAGCTGAGCCAGTTCTTCATCTTTATCCTCCTGAGATTGCAAAGTTTTCTTAACAACCAGATTCTCATCTGTTTCCTTGTGGGGAACCACTAAGTTATGCCCATCTTTCTGTGCCATTTCAGGGGCTGGTTCCTTCTCTTGCTCATTAATACGCTCTACATCAGTCTGTACTGCTGTTTTCCCTTCCACTTGTGTTTCACCCTCATTCACAATTTCAGCATCAAGACCCACAATGGTTATTTTCGTAACATCTCCAGTTGTTTCATTCAGTGAACCATTTTTCATTTCCTTGAAGTCCTTTCCAGCAGCTAATTCTGTTTCTGAATATTCTTTTTCCATTCTGTTCTCCTCCTCAACACTGTCCTGTAGGTTTGTATGAAACTCTACACTGGTGATGCCCACCATCTCTTTTCCCTCTTCCTTTTCAGACTCATCTCCTCCTTGGGCACATTTCTCTTGCTGCTTCACAGTTTTGGTGTGTCGCACATGCCTTTGTTTGGAAATGACCGTGACTGATTTTGTACCACTTCTGAGAACTCTTCCCGTCAATTCACCTTCTTCAGACTGATCTTGAAATCTTCCAGAACGTCTTGATGGGGTTCCATAGTTTGATCTTCTGTTGCCAGCATGCTTTCTAGAGCTGTCTGTCTTATCTGAATCTTCCTCTTCAACTGGTTCAGTCCAGTTATCTGATTTCTCCTCTATATGACCATGACTTGGTTCACTGACATCTTCAATTTCTGTTTCCTCTTTACCTTGGATTTCCTGGACAGTTTGGGTTTCTTTCAGAGGTTCCTCTTCTTGCATCACCTCCATTACGCCTTGCTCTGTATCAGCTGACTCTGAAACTCGGCCTTCGTCCTTCAATGCAGCACCATCCTCAGTCTCCATCTTTTCATTTTTGTTTTCTTCTGTTTCCTCAACTCTGCTCTTATCAGTTTTGTCTATAACCTCAACCATGACTACATTTTCATCTTCTGCTATTTCCATCTCAGCTTTTTGAAAGCGTTTGGACTTTCTTTGTGGTGGACACTTGACCGTTACCGTTCTCTGCCTAAGACTTCTGCTTGTAATACCTGATGTGTCTTCTTTAGGTGAGCTTTCCTGGACAGTCACCTCACTGTTAGGTGTCACACTCTCCTGAACCTCTTTCTGTTTTCTTTCTTCTTCACTTGTGTGCAGTTCTGCTGCAACAGACTCTTCCTCTAATGTAATATCTCCTACTTTATCACCTCTTAGCTTTTCTTCCACGGACATTCTTTCTTCCTGATCATGGTCTGTCCTCAGCATGTTTTCTGCACTCTCTTCTGCAACTTGTTTCTCTACGTTTATCATAGCTTCCTCTGCCCCCAACACAGCAAGTTCATTCTCTCCTTCTGCAACACTGGCCTTGATTAGCACATCTTCCTCTACAGACTGCAGCATTTCAGCAGACGTCTCATTCCCACCTTGTTCTTCCTCAGCTGGTTCAACCAGAGGTTCTGTCTGCTTCACTTCTTCATCTTCTTGTCTCTCCTCTCTGTCTTTTTCTTTACTTGCTAGGTGAGCCAGTTCTTCATCTTTATCCTCCTGAGATTGCAAAGTTTCCATAATAACCACATTCTCACCTGTTTCCCTGTGGAGAACCACTATGTTCTTCCCATCTTTCTGTAACATTTTAGTGTCTGGTTCCTTTTCTTGCTTTTCAATAAGCTCTACATCTGACTGTTCTACAACATCTCCAGTTGTTTCATTCAGTGAACCATGTTTCACTTCCTTGAAGTTCTTTCTAGCAGCTGATTCTGTTTCTAAACTGTCCTGTAGGATTGTATGAACCTCTACACTGGTGATGCCCACCGTCTCTGTTCCCCTCTCCTTTTCAGACTCATCTTCTGCTTGATCACTTTTCTCTTGCTGCGTCACAGTTTTGGTGTGTCGCACATGGCTTTGTTTGGAAATGGCCGTGACTGATTTTGTACCACTTCTGAGAACTCTTCCCGTCAATTCACCTTCTTCAGACTGATCTTTAAATCTTCCAGAACATCTTGATGGGGTTCCATAGTTTGACCTTCTGCTGCCAGCATGCTTTCCAGAGCTGCCTGCCTTATCTGAATCTTCCTCTTCAGCTGGTTCAGTCCAATTAGATTTAATCGCATTATCAGCATCATGACTTAACACTTGAATATGAACAACGCTGGTGTCATTCATAGGTTCCTGCTCTGTGTGCTCCTTCTCCCCAGCTTCATTTTTGGCTTCACTACTTTCAGTTTTGCTTTCTTCTGTTTTTTCACAAATGGCTTGGTTTGGCTGTGATAGTTCTTCAGTGGTCTCATTCTCCTCTACAAAATCAGCTGAAGTTTCCTCTCTCTTTTCTATCTCCGAATCTTTTTGTGTTTCTGACCCATCTTGACTTATTTCCTCAACTATCATTTTCTCACCAGATATCTCAATATTTTCACCTTGTTGAACTGCATGCTCTGGACTCTGGACATGATCTTTTTCTTTTAACACGTCTTCTTTCATAACATATGTCTCCTCTATGTTTTCACTCAGACTCAAACATGCTTCATTAGCATCTGCGACTATGTCCACAACCTTTTTTTCCATCCACACTTGACGTCTCATTTCCAGGTTCTCTACATTTGCAGGTTTGTCCACTGCTTGTCCACTTTCATTCTGCTGCACTGCTTTGCTGCTTTGCAATGATTTATGTTCGGTTGTAGCTTTAGCCTTTGATGAACATGGTTTGCTGGCCTGGTGGATATGAGTGGAGTTCTGTTGATGAGCTGCAGTGCTTACTCTACTGCTCCTTGTCAAAATTCTCACATCTGTGGCGGAACAGTTTTCTGAGCCCATGGTGACCGGCTTAAGATCAAGCTCAGTCTGTTGGCTAAGTTTTGGATCAGATGCTCCTTCACATATTAGTTTTGCCGCCTCATCTACTGCAGATATCTCTTCAGATATCTCGTCCTCACCCTCATTTATATCATGGTTAGTACTTTTTACTTCCCTTGTACTGTCAGTTTTTTCTTTTATCACCTCAGTTTCCAATGTCATCTTAACAATATTCACTTCTACTAACTGCTGAAGTTCTAAAGGCTGAAGATCAGTTGCACCAATGGTGGCTTCAACAGATTTTACAATTTGTGTTTCCTCATTGCTCTTCATACTCTGGATTTCTGTGACAGGAGTGATCTGAAGCAACTCAGTTTTATCCAGAGCTTCCTCTGGAGTTACTATATCTGCACTTGGTTTGGTTAGGGCACACACTTCCAGCACATACTGTTCAGATTCAGTGGTCTGTTCTTTTTGTTGTTGACAATGAACATGAGCTGTTGCCTCATTAGGAGTCACTGTGTTTGTTGTGTCCTGCAAAAAATTAAGACGATATTACAACATAGCCACCTTTATAAAAGAAGATACTTGGCCACACTAAATGCTATTGTTTCTCAAAGGAAGAGCAGATTCATACCTTTAGATCAGTCTCTTTTACAATCAGAGAACTTCTGACAGCTTCAGGCATTGGCTCATGCACTGGAGATGGAACTCGAGCCTCAATGTCCTCCACCCTGTATTAGGCACATTTTAAAATTAGGGCTACAAAAAAGAAGTGAGATTTTTTTTTGCTGATTATGCCACTTTTCCTCCCCCTAACACTAGCAATGGCCTGACACGTCTCCTCCAATACATTCAAATCCAGCCACAGCCTCTTTTTGAACTACCGGTGATAAAGCGTTGGGTTCCCGGCTCCACCACACCAGCTAACTGACGCCTGTGTCGGCCAACATTGCTTAAGAGTGATGAGGGGAAAGAGTGCCATCTACCCATCCGGAGAGGGGGAGCCGATTGTGCTCGCTCAGACCAATGATGGCAACGTGGCATGACTCAGGATTCAAACTCATGATTCTCTGGATATTTAGAGTCAATCTAAAGTGTTTTCTAACCGAATCATTTTCTCAGTTGTTGCTCCTGTATCTTCTCCAAGTTTTTTGCGCTTCAGACTGCTGCTTCTGCCAAGTGTTGTAACAGGTGTGTCCTGAACTTCTGAAACATTAAGAAAAATGATAGTCTAATTTCTAATTTCTGCACATTAGATAAGTGTTGGATAATTTACAGGGGTCATGACATGCCCAAAATTTACTTGCCTTTTGTTATTTTAACCTGGACTTCCTCTTCCTAAAATTGTAGAGTAGACATAAAATCACTGTGTCACTGTGGAATATGAAATAATGTGAGAATATCCATATTTAGAGCTACATACCATAACTTCAACCACAGTGTACTCCATTCTCATCTGTGCTGGTGTTATCTTTTCCACTGGAACATCAGTGTTTTCTGTCTCAAAGTTCAATTTGCCAGCAACCTGATGATCCCCTATCAAGAAATTAAATATGACGGAAATGAAACTAAGCTAATTTGACTTTATTTGAATTGAATCATATTGTAATTCTGACACACTTCTTACCCTTTAGCTCCATTGTTTGTAGCTTTTTGAATATCATAGTTCTCTGGTAGGGCCCTCCTACACCCTGTACCTCCCACAGTAGCTCTTTGTCTGCTGGGTGAGTGCGGAGATAGTTTTTACACACTGGAGAAAGAGATAAAAAGAGAAGAAGAGATGAAATAAGGATAGATAAATAAAACCAAGAAGCTACAATGTGATTGTGTTTTGGAAGGCCATTTGGTTGGTTAATCGTGGTACCTTTATACATTGCTGTAGGAAGCGGATATCTTAAACCAACACAACTGTTTCTGAAAGTTCTCACAAAGTCTTCCAGCATTTGTACGCCATGTCCATGGCCACGGTGACATTTCCTGATAAACACAGTATCCATGACAGGAAGCTGATAGCACTGTGTCACAAAGCTATTGCATAAGGTGCCTGTTGATGAGAACAAATGGACCAGTTACAACAAATCAAACAAGCTCTAAAACACATGAATTAAATATTTACTAATGCCAATCATACCCTCTGGTTTAAAAGAGTAAAAGCCAATGGCTTCGCCGTCTTTCCAGAAGATTTTGGCAATTTCATGTTTTTCATGGCAGAGAAAGGGGACATCATTGCTGGCTATCTCTTTCGTTCTGTATATAATTCTGTTGAGAACATACAGGACTATTCTCTCTCCAGGGGTTCTGACCTAAGGGTTAGAAAACAAAACAGGTTTTTAACAAAACCTTTCATTGATATAATAATAAAAAAAATTATTAACCTGATTATTAAAAAGACATTCATCTAATTTAAGATATTGATGTTTTATGTTCCAGCTGATAAATATCATGTACAAAAACATGGCAGATGAAATACCTCAAGCAGCCCTGTTCTTGAGGGGTCAGCAGTTTTCAGAATATCCTCAGCTGACCACCACTGCCCTAGTAGATAGAGCCCAACAGCTGGCAAAACCAGGTAAAGTACAATGCATTACACTGTTAGTGTTACCAATAATGCAAGACTGTGAAACACATTTAAGATGTAAAACTGATTTTTCCTTTCTTGTTACCTGTGTGAATGTCATCTGGGGAGTAAAGAGCAAGGATCTTATGTTCAGTGTCATGTCCATATAGGGGCACGAAGCTCACATTGCAGAGACCAATGTCAATCTATAGCATGGAATAAAATAAATAAATAAATAAAATAAAATAAAATATATATTCACATTATTATGTCATCTTGCTAAGCGTAGATCATTATTACCTTCTTATATTCAGTCACCACCTTGTTTTACTGTGTAGTTTGCAATCAAGGGCTGGTTGTAACCACTCTATTTGGATAACTTGTTCGTTTCTAATGTTTTAAAGTGATAGTTTTTTTATGCGTCATTATATGACACACTGTTATCTGTTAAAAAATGACTTCAGGCTGGTTGTTTTAACAGCTTCTGATCTGGCTCTTAGACTTTAAGTGAGGTAATATGGTTGCTACCTGTTTGGAGTCAGGTAGTCTGAGGGACTCCTGTATTTCTGGACTTCGGTAGAGCAGTTTAGACATGTAGTCTTTCGCTGACAGCTCCAGGGCTCCAGGATCCACATTGGCCAATAAATCCACTGGGAATTTCATCCTGAGGGAGAAAATGTGAAGTGTTTGAGTAAATATTGTAAAATCACTGACTAATTTTTACTTCACAACCTTCAAACTCAAACATCAAACTCCCACATAAACTCATAAGAAAAGTAAAGAGACATAGCTTTTTGCAGATTTTCTTGTATGTTAAAGTTTTGAAGCCTGTAAACAAAATTTGACCCAGGCAGTAGGTAAATGCTGTGGTTATACACCTGCCATAATTATCCCCTAATCTTAAATTGTGCAGTATTAGAAATGACTTTCAATGACTTTTTAAAATATGTTTACATCACAACACACTGAAAATTGGGTTAATTCTCCTTATGTAGGATGAGGCAAACATATGTAAGCAAATAATTAAAAGAAAAAGTAGATCTACCTTTACATTTTAATTTCATTTAAATGCATTCATTGAGAAATGTCTTGATAGTTGATATAAAATTAATTAAAAGACAATTAAATCGTTAATCTTAATTATTTCAATGGCAATTAGCTGTCAGCTAAGCTTTCCTGATCAGAAATGCCATTTCATCCAGCCCTTCCACACATGAACACATGGTTGAGTACAATTCCAACACACATGACAGAAGTTGATGTGTTTTGAATACAGGGCCCTAATATATCAAAACACAAGATCTCTCTGGCTCCTCCGGACAGACATCTTCAACATATAGGCCAGTGATTTAACAGCACATCACTCTGATGTGATAAAACATATCAGAACTTTGGAACTGAAAATATCCAAAGTTTCACAAAATCAGACATTTTAGAACATCCAGCATTACTGATATGTGAACTGATATGAACTTCTTGTATTATTTTACAACAGTGTTTTACAAGAGCAGTAAATCAAAAAAGGCCTTTAAAATACTATTGAAATGGTGTCACCTACTGGTGACACTCTGAAAAATAAAATCAATGAAGAGAATATTTTTATGACAAGCCTTCAGGGCTTTATGGTTTTGGGTTGATGCCAACATAACCACTTTTTCAATAAGGCTGCAGAAGCCTCGCTGTGCCTCGAGCAAAACTGGTTGTTCTTTGTTGGAGGGAGGGTTTGCACAACTACTGCTTTAAAGAGTCTCACTGGAATGAGACTCCACCTACAAAGTCCTTTAGCAAAGTCAGTATGCTCCAGAACAGTAATCGGTGTAATGAAATCGCTACTGCCCTGTGTGTTTTTTTTTTTTTGTGGGGGGCCCTACATGAGACACAGCCTCCTCATAATGGGCCTTTCAGGGATCTGTATAACCTCTGCTACTCTCAATTTTGGGTAACATTTAACAACTTTTGGGGCCATAAAAGAGCCATGTTTTTTTTGTGTGTGTGATCATGAAGAACTTTCTAAAGCTTTAAAGAACCATCACAATCGAAAGATTCTTCACTCTCACACCTGGTGACTGCCCCCTATAATACAACATAATGGCTAGGGTACAACATAGAAGTGCAGGATGGCATATCATCTATACCAGTATACGGGTATTAGTGTCACACAAGATACTGACTCACTGGGCACAAGGCAGGAATTCCCCCTGGACAGCGTGCAAGTCCATCACAGGGTACCACACACCTAAGCATTCATTTAGACCTAGGGGCAATTTAGCCAGTTCACATACTGTGTGTGTATGTTTGGGAGCACCCGGAGGAAACCCAAACGGACCAAACTCCTCACAGACAGTGACTGGAATGGGGATCAAACCCACAACACAAGACCCCCCAGAGTTCTGTGACAAATTTACTTCCTGCTGCGCATGAAAAATCAAATATCACTAATCTATTTAGAAAATATTATATAAAATACCCAGAATTATAAGATAACTAGCTACTCTGAATTAGGTAACATTTAATCATTACCATTCTTCTGGTATTATGCAATGACATTATGCAATAACTTGCATAAGGAGTTTGGAGAAAAGACCAAACCCACACTCCTGCCCCTTCACTCATACCTAAGCATATACATATTTGCCGTTACCTGTTAATCATGCTGTTTACTCGTACCTTGCACCTCACCGTCTCCACCCTGTTTTTTTTCTTTTTAGGCCTCAAGGGGGTATCAGCCATCAAAATACAGCAAAAACCACACAGAACCCCAAGTTAATAACTGAGTCACACTTATTGACTCCATGTTGTTTCAGATGTGGTGTATATTCATGAACACGCAGAAGCTTGCAGCATTTATAAGTTAACACCAAACATTTATACCGCATTACACAACGATTATGGGCCATACTGAGTCAAGGAGTCGCTCATCTTTTTCTCCATAAAGAAGAATGTTACACATGCTCTTGTTTTTGGCTTCAGGGGGTTTTCGGGGGAACATTTAGGGCCTGGGGTCTTTTTCCCCATGCAAATCTGGCCAGTATAAAAACAAATCAGCACAGCCTGCGTGAGTCACGCATTAGAACCCTTTGTCATCAGGTCCTAACAATGCTGCATTTCAGCACCTCTTTTACCATTTCAAATCAGCACCAATACAATACAATACAATACAGCAATATGTCTCTGAACACTACATGCCCTCGAACAACTGATGAATGTGGTTTCTCTTTTTTCTCAAGAAAATGACTAAATGTTTAAAATGCGCTTCTAGGCAGGGTAAGGCATGCAGGACCAGTCTTGTGCTTTCCCAAGAAAATAAAGAAAAAGCAACATGTCTGGTTTCAGAGAGCCTATATGCTCCGGACACACTTTCCTACATGTAGGATGGATCTCTGCAGTTTTTGGAATATGTGCTACAGGCCAAATGCACAGAAAAAAAGGGATTTAAAAAAGATCTGAAAATATTTAAAAAATTAAGTCAATTTGCCAGCAACAAAATAATTGTCTCATTGGTCTGCAGTGAAGTACTCTAACATATTACATAGAAAGATCCTTCAAAATCTCTGACAAACGTCTCTAGACAGTTTTAAATGATTAAACTGGCCTGTCAATTCCTAACTTAGCACACCTGACAGAGATTAGTGCTCGTCAGTCCCTCCCCAAATGGACTGGCATCTGCTCAACTATATTTGCCCCATTTTGACCCAACTGCATTTGTCCCCAATACCCAATGGCTATATGCATCTTAACATTTTCCAGTTATAGAAATGTCACATTGTTTATGCTAACCATCACTTTTGGTCATTTCCACACTTTTACTGTAGGTGCCTCACACCTGAAACCTTTAACTTTCACTTATTTGATGCCACTTATGTAAATACATAGATTATGTCAAATAAAAAAACAAATGCTCTACGGTTCTGCCACTGTGACCCAAAATCTGGTTCAAGTCCCGGGTCATGCTGCATGCCATTAGCAGCCGAAACCCAAGAGAGAACAATGGGTCTTCCTCTCTCCAGGTGGGTAGATGGCTCACTAAGACTGCCAAGACTCTCAGCACACTAGTACTCTCTTCTCCAGGGGTCCTTCAGTATTTCTTTACCAAAAACAATGGTTTGGTCAAAGAATAATTTTAATGGTCCTTTTAATTGGTTACAGAATTCCTTTAAACATTCAAATGATTTTTTGGGTTTTCATGGTTCTATATCCTGGATACCTTTGGGAATCACTGGCGTTCATCAATGCTTCAGGAGCGTTTGCAAATCATGTAAAAAAAGAATTTGAGCTGCAGTAAACTAAGTTTACTGCAGGAGAATCACCTGGAATGCAACATGCAATACTGGTTAGGTGAACACTGTTACTGTGGAAATTTAGTCCTCTTTCATTCATCATAAAAAATACAGACTGTTGCTTCCAAACCTGGTCAGGAGCATTCATGAAATAACTTGGAATGAAGTTCTCTGAAGGTTAGCAGACTTCAACATGTTACAGTGTGGTATGGGGTTTGAACTGAAGTGCAGTTTATTTATTTAATTAATTTACTTTAGGGTTTTATATTGTGCAAGTCACAAATGGTGAACTTTGTAGGTGAAGATAATATTGGTGCTTGGTGACACTACATGGCCAACCCTGGTGACATAAGCCCCATGCTTTACCACCGCACCACCACAACTATGAGAGGTGGCAGTATAAAAACCCAAAAATGGCAGGAAAACACTAACAAAGGAAACACTAGAAGTGATGTCCTTCCAACAAAGGACAATCCAAACTGTTTACAAGGGAAATCAAACTAAAGCCTGTGTGTGTTGAGGGGGCTCTCCACTGCTCACAACACATACTATTTTCCTTTTCTAGTCTTACTGTTCTTCACTGTTCCCAACATAAACTCTTCTCTTTCCAACTCTTGCTTTTTTCCACTGTTCACAACATAAACCCACTGTTACCGTTCGCCCCTCTACAAAGGTGCGACAGGGGGGGTGCGTCTGGCAGGGTGTATATATATCGTGCCACACAGGTGGGTCTGGTCAGAGTTGATTACCACTGGGGATTCTGGGGCTTGGAGTTTTTTACTCCAGATCCACCAGCCTTCCTACAGTTCTGGCCAGACCCCCTGCTGGTGGCTGATGGTACACGCTGCCAGCTTACACAACAGTCATTTCACAGCTACGTGTAAACACCTAGTGCAAACATTCGCCAACAGCAGGACCCTTTTCACTAAGTTTTAAATGCCCTTCTTGTGCCACTATTAGTCAGGCAAAAATCTAAGTGTCTTGTCTGAAAGTCCAGGCCCAGAGCTGCACACAGAAGACACTGCTCCCACTGTTTGACAGCAGCTGTATGGTTGGTTTATATTATAATGGCCTTCTACAGGGGAGGAAGGTCAGGGTTAACATACATATTACTACATGTAGAAGTGAAGTGACACACCAGAAATACACAAACACAAACCCCTCCTTTCCTCTGGTTCAGCAAGTTTAGAGGCATTCTTGGCATCAACTACTTGTTTAAATGGTCCATCAAAGGGTAGATATCATGGAAAAATGAACGGGTCTTTTAGTTTAATACAAAAAGTATTACATAAACACTGTTAAAGTTTTACAAGGTGAAGTTCACTGTCCCAGTCCATTCTGTCCATATATGGAAACTAAGCAGCAAAAACAGCCTGATCTAAATTCACTGTAGGGGTGGGCAAAATAATGATGCCGATTTTATCAGAATGATACATTTTGTTACCATGAAACAAGCGAATGTATTGTGGATATTGTCAGTGATTAAAGAATACTGACCAACTGTGCATTTCATTACAGAGACTGTTTAATTAAATGAAGATTTTAAATATAAATATAAATCACTGTACTCAGTATGGGCAAGTGTTTAAATAGTAGGTTTTAAGAAGCTGTTGCTACTGATGTATTCTGTCTGTATGTCAAAATATTGCAAAAATATAAATATTTATAAATATAAAACCAGCAGGCCCCTCACCCACCACCACCCATAGCTGACCAGCGGCTCACCCGTCTACCACTGCTACCTGCTTAGTGACCATGTTAAAACCATTTTTAACTATCTGTTATACCTGGTTTGGTCATTTTTATCATTAATGTTTAAATAGTTCTGACCAGAGGAGGATGGGTCCCCCTTGTGAGTCTTGGTTCCTCCCAAGGTTTCTTCCTCCAGCTCTGAGGGAGTTTTTCCTTGCCACTGTCGCTGTTGGCTTGTTCACTGGGGGTCTTTGATTCATCATGTCTTACGTTATTTCTTCTTTCTTTTTTGTCTCTTATTAACCACTATTTATGTAAAGATGCTTTGTGATGACAACAGTTGTAAAAAGCGCTATACAAATAAATCTGACTTGACTTGACTTGACTTTCAGCATGAACTGCTTTTTGAGGTACAATACAGTGAGGTACAATTGGGAAGCACAGTAACAAGCAGATCCTTTGTTAGGCAAAACTGAGTTAAAGAAAGGTTACCAAATAAATGGTAGTGTAATTTATTTTGGTCCTTACAACCACATACACATGATAAAAGGACCTCAGGAAGAAAACATGTAAGATACAAGCCCACTAAAAAAGAACCCACTGAATGATTCTTTAGGAATCAAAAGTGATTCTTTCCTTATTTTTAAGAGCGCATCACAAATTGAAGTGATTTGATGAAGCAGATGCATGAAAAGCTTAGCAACAACTCATCGTCTGTTGTTGCCCATAGAAAATGTGTGTTGTGTAAGACACCACAGTACGGATACAGAGTAGAAAGGGGGTGTGTCGCAGAGTCAGTGTGAGAACAGTCCGAGCGTATGCCGTGCGCGAATCAGCGCTGTTGCTGTCAATGGCTCCCCTGTCAGGGGATATTACCAGTGAAGCAGAAAATCAAGCCTGTGTGCTGAGCATGTTTGGATTCGCTGAAAAACCAGCTGCCATACCCTCCCTCCACCCCTGTGCACCCGCAGGGCAAGAGGAACTCAATACCAGCGCTCGTTTCTGCGCTGTGGCGCACTTCTGCACCTCCATTCTACTGTCCCTTCCAAACAGAGCACAACATCGTTCACACACACTATACAGCCAATTCAAAGACACACCACCAACAGAACTGTTCGTGAGGTTTTCAGTACACAAGCAAACTTTATAGGTTAGCAAGCTGTTGTAAATTATCCATGGTTGCCTTTGGCATTCTTGAGATTTTGACCAAACTTTTGTGAGACTAACAGGCTGAAAACAGCACTAACGTTACACTGAAATATCTAGCCTTTTGTTTGGCTATTTGAGGAAGCTGTAATTCCCAAGGTCCCAATGAATGTAAGTCACTGGAAAAGAACACAGTGTACCTTTAACTCAGAGATTCCAACACCCGCAAAGCTCGCAAAAAGTCCACCCCCCTCACACTCAGCTTCCACAATGTTGGCTTCACATGGACTTCATTAGAAGACTTTCTCCAGTCTATCATTTGGATTCAGTTGATGGCTTCAAGGGTAGAATGCTACAAGACCCGAGTTAAAAACATATTTTTCACAAAAATAAGATAGGAGAACACCCAGTTTCAAGCCCAGATTTTTGCACGAACAGCCAAACCTGGCACATAATGCACATGTTTCTGTTGCATAAGTAATGAAAAATGTGAACTTTACAGGTGGACATATACACAAACAGAACACACAGCATGTTGTACACAGGTTTTGCATCCATGATAATTAGTGGTTTATTACAGAATGTAAATCATAGGCTATAGGCTGACAAACAAAGGAGGGTCTTAAATGAAACAGCTGGTATTCAGAAAGTGCTTTGAATACATTTACATGTGTTTAGTTCCACGTTAATAATCCTAGGAGGGGGAATTCTGGGTCCATGCCAATCTCTGATATTTTTCACCTATGTACACTGCATAGACAAATGTATTGGGACATGCTTATGCACTTCTGCATAAGTTCTGTTTCTTCTGAAATCAAGGGTATTAAATGGTTTATCCAGCTTTTGTTAGAGTAACTCCAGTAAAATGAAGTAAAATGGGGCCTCAAGGGGTCCAGCGGTCTAAGGTGCTGTCACTATGATCAGAGGATTGCTGGTTTGAATCCTGGTCATACTGCTATCCGTCGGCAGCTGAGGCCCAATTGGCCTTGCTCTCTCCAGGGTGAGTAGAGGGCGCCCTCCCTATTGCTTCATTGCGGTGCTGGCCAACACTGGCGTCTGCAGGCTGGTGCGTTGGAGCCAGGGATACAGCGCTTACCTCCAGGTACATTGGTTGCCCGGTGGTGTTGCATTGGTGGCAGTTAGAAATATGAGTGGCTTGACTGTGCACACTGGTAATCGGTGGTCCAAATTGGGGGAGAAAATCCCAAATCTATGAAAATCTGATACATTTTTTTATGCAGTAATATTAATAGCAGTAGTGCAGAACTCAGCAAATCAGCTATATCAGCTCAATATGATTCTGATAGCACTCTGCATCATATGTAAAGTATATCCTTACAAAAGTAAGTAAACTGAAAAAATATACATGGTACAAATCCAATATTTCATTTTTTCTGAAGTTGGAACAAACAATGTGTGGAAGCTTCACATTTAAAAGAGTTGTATTCTGTTTAAATGCACTAAATCCAATTGCACAATTGTAATTATGCTCTCTCTGTAAAAAACATGCAGTTCAGTTTTAGTCTGGATCACACCTGAAAAACCGTGGCACGATAACGACAGCACGGTGATATCGCCCAACCTTCCTGACAGACACCAGTGCCTATATGTGATATACTGTAACCATCTGGAAGTCATTTAGCCGTTTGGGTCATGCAAAGCACTGTTTTATAAGGTGTGAGCGAGTTGGTATAAAGTTTGAACCACTCTGGGACACATTTACAGTCAACTCTCAAAGTCCTCCAAGAGCAGAAAGTGGAGGAAAGACGCTGAAACAGCAACAGTGCGTAGAAGACGAGGGCGGCCATACTGGCTCACTGAGTGAGAGTGGGTGTGTGAGGAGCTGCTCCAGTCCCACAACAAACACTGGGCTACCCTCAACACTACAAGCACAACTACAACTTAACATCAGTTTAATCTCACCAATCTCAATCTCTCTCTCCAATTAAACTGATATACAGCCTGGTAATACTACAGATCCATATAATACATGCATTTCTACAGCAGTTATATAATAATCAGATATGTGGCTATTATAGTTTACTATAGACTTATAGACAGCCCTTTCTACGCTTTTATTTAGGGAACACGTGTCTATTCTTACAAAGCAAGGCTGATTATTATTTTTTTCCCCCCTAAAACAAAACTAATGCTCCAATAAGCCCTAATTCCCCACGTCCAAGGTCCCCAAATATGACCTGGCCATGTTGCGCAGGTATGTAGTTCACAGCTGTGTGCAGTTTTCCTCACAAACGACACACCCAAAGTTAGACCCCAACTCAAACCATATGCACCCCCAAGTCATGCACTTTTCCACTAAAATGCACGTGCATAAACATGCTGTTTCGTGGCATTTAAAGGTGCAAACCAGAAAGTGTCTCTGTATTATGTAGGTTTATTTCTGTGCAGGCAAACAGAACTCGACAGGCTGACCAAAACTGACCTCAATAAGTGCGCAAAACAACGCAGTGTGGGGCATGCAGAGCTAGTGTACACACACCAAACCTGCGTGCTGATGCTTACTGGGCTCGTGGCGCGTCAGACACTTGGCTTTTGATTGCAGAAAAAATCACGGACAGCTGTACAAACTTATCTGACGCACTTCAGATACAGGATAAAACACTTACTTGACCTGTGCCTGAAATATCCTCTCAGTTCCTGCAAGATGAATGACTGTTTTCATTTATTCAGCTCCGTAATCCGCCGCGACACGGGCATTATGTGGATCTTCACGCGAGCACAGAGACCGTGTGCGGCACAGCACCGCCTACTGGAGAGAGGCGGAACAACAGCCCGGCAGCAGCAGCAGCAGCAGCAGCGCAATCGCATTGCATAACTCCAATCAGAGCTAAAGCCCTGTCTGCGTCCTAAATTTGGAATATAGGACTGGGGCTCGCCAGCCAGCGAAGAGTAAACGTGGTTATGTAATAAACAGTCAAACTGTTTTTTATTTTTTATTATGTGTCACCACAGCTGTTCAGGAGCAAATGCACACAGACTACATGCAGCACAATCAGTCAGGACCACCTGAGCCAGCCAAGGGGTCCCGCAAGCATGAGTGCTTATTCCGATATCAGCAGGGAAAAAATAAGAAGATATAATTATATACCGTTATATAATTGTACCTTATTTGTATAATAACTTTAATAACTGAAATAACTCATCTTAATAACTAAACAATATTATTAATAATAATATTACTATTATTATTATTTCTATTGCCTTTTTACTTGCATGATTAATTACTGTATTGTTTTATTGATCAAATTTCGTTTACCTCTGTGAAGCACTTTGACCTGCAGTTTTTGTCTGAAAGGTTCTATAAATAATAATAATAATAATAATAATAATAATAGTAATAATAATAATAATACATTTATATACATATATAAAAAATATGTTAAAATAAAATATTTTTATAATATTATTATTAATAATATTAATTTTATTTGCTTGTATCTTTAAATGATTGTCTCTTACTTGAGGCTGTTTGATTGAAAGCTTTTAAATGCTGCATAATGTAACCAATATTATGCAGCCATAAAAGTAAAAGTGTTTCAGGATGAATATATTCCACCTCTTCTCTTATTGAGTAGACTTTTGATTGTAACACACTCATTTCAACTCAGTGAGAGCTTGATAATTACCTGAATAGTTGGGTCAGGATTAGAAATGTTGGAAGCAGTGATAACTTTAAAATATACAGGACAGGGAGAAACCCCGGGGCCAGGATTAGGAGCTCCAGTTCCAACAGAACTAGCAATATCTTTGACCACATGATGGCGCTGTCGTTACAGAAATATCTCAACATCTACTCTCAATCTTCTAAGGGCAGGTTTCAACTACTGATTTCAACAAAACAATAGAAAACCTGTGTTATAAAAGCATGACATTTACAAACAACACAAGCTTTTAAAAAGTACATTTAAAACAAGACACTTAACCATACTAAATCTTAAGATGAATAGGTAAATGGGCAAATGATATAGTAATATATATATAGTAATATAGTATATAATAATGTATATAATAATATATAAAACATATTCATCCCATTGGAAGCTTTCACCTTTGATTACTTTTATAAATACAAGAATTACAAGAACTTCAGTCTACACTGCTGAATAAATAAACATATGTAAAACAATATTAAATAAGTGACTGCATAAATATTCCCCCCTTTAAAGTGACCGACCTGATGAAATGGAGATCAGTCAATGTGTCTCAAGTAACTGTAGTATGAATACTCCTCTGTTTTCACTTTGACATTAAAGTGTTTTGCAAATGTGTGTTTAAAAGCCTAATTATATATATATATATATATATATATATATATATATATATATATAGAAGGGCAAAACATCCAAGGGGTGAATGATTTTAGGTGATATTCTTAAGAAACTCTTCATTTTGTCCTCTTTTTTTTGTTTTGTTTACCTGTAACAACTTTTCTTTTTTCAGTGAACTTATTCACCTCATAGCCCCGTCTTCTCACTGCCACCATTGGTCTATGTGTACCTGCATCAACTATTGGTCAAACCGGTTAGGTCCCGTCTTCTCACCGCCACTATTGGTCTATATTCATTACTTTTGGTAAATGAGTAAATATTTATGTATTGATGTTAATTTTCGTTAACAAAGCTGCTTGAGACACTCAACTCCCTTTTACACTCATACATACACACTGCCAAGGTCCTACAACTTAGGCCTATCTATCCTAACCACAACAGATGGCTGTGTCCCCAGTGTCCTTTAAAAAAAAATAGATTTGAAGTTAGGATATTTAAGTATTATATTGTTTACTTTGCTCACAGTAATGTAATAAGACAGCAGAGAATTCACATAAGGTAACCATGCTTTTTCACCTGTCAATACACCAGCACTGGTATAAAGACACAGATGACAGATAGCCCAGCACTACTTTTAATTACCCCCTGAAAAGGCCAGAGAATAACCTGTAACATATAAGAGCCATCTCTTCTGTCCATTTCCACTCCCCCAAATGCTGCTCCCTGTGGGGTGGGTGCTGACCTGTCACCTCCCAGCGAGAGAAAGACAGTAAGGCATAAGACACACAAGCCTTGGTATCAATTATTGAACGAAACCCTGCCAACCTGGTTTCTTTTATTAATGAACTTTTCCAACAACTTGCTTTAAATACCCCTCCAGCTGCGAACCTGGGCCGGCAGGATGTAGAGAAAAGCATATTAAATAGGAGAATATGATACATGCTGTTAACAACTGCGGCCTTGTGTAGCTGAGAACGAGACTAGGTGTTGCGTTACATCCGTGACTCCTTGCAAACCCTGCCAAGGCCCGAGGCTTTGAAGTTTATTGCCATTGTTTAAATATTGTGTGTAATGAATGTCCACAACTAATCCTGCCCACAAGCAAAGCAATCATTTGCTTGGTTAAGAGGCATTCTGATCGCCAACAAGCTCATGTTATTGACACTCTGCTGCATTTCTTAAAGGGCCCATACACAGATCAGCCACAACATTAAAACCACTGACAGGTGAAGTGAATAACATTAAATATCACGTTACAGTGGCACCTGTTTAGGGTTGGGATCTACATATTAGGCAGCAGGTGAACAGTCGGTTCATGAAGATAATGTGTGGGAATCAGGGACAATGGGAAAGCGTATGAATCTAAGCCACTCTGAAAAGGGCCAAGGGGCCAGACGACTGAGTCAGAGCATCTCCAAAACATCAGGCAGGTCTTGTGAGATGTTCCTGGTATGCTGTGGTCATTACCTACAAAAGTGCTTCAAAGGAGAACAACCAATGAGCCAGTGACAGGGTTTTGGTCGCCCATGACTCTTTGATGTGTTTGGGGAGCAAAGGCTTATCTGTCTTCGCTATTTCTCAGAGAAGAGCTACTGTAGCACAAACTGCTGAAAAAGTTGTCTTGTGGAGTCTAGCCTGTTTTGAAAATACATAATAGTAGGAAGGTGGTTTTAATGTTATAACTGATCAGTGTGTTATTAAAAATAAACTTTTGTGCAGTTGTTGTATCAAATTATTCATTCTCAGTCCATATACAGTCCATATCTCATTTGAAATTGATGCTACCGAAATGAATGTGATTACTCATATCTCACTACACAGTAGTTTAGTTTCAGTTGCAGTTGTTTCCACACAAACCTTTCAAATCTGTCCCACTGATTAGTATTCCCACAACATACAGCGCATCCCTAAAATTCAGGATACAGCTGTTGCAGGGCTGCAGCTGTGGACTATTACAGACAGCCAGAACTAAGTATTAAGTATCAGTCCACCTTATTCATCAGAACCAAGCAATGCCTGCAAGCAAATAGACCGCTTAACAGTCTACTGCTTTTCTTTGGTGAATATGGCCACAGCACACCAGCCCCAATATCTTGCAACATAGCTCTCTCACTCTCATGTATTATTGTGTGACTAGCAGAGTATGTGATGTTTTCACTGACACTGCCGCATTGTTTGACGTGTTCATGTACCTGCCCCTGTTCGCATTTGCATTTGCATTGAGTTCAAACTTAGGTTGCTTGACCACTTGAAAATAAATGAAACTAAAATGATTAAGACAAGAATACACAATGACAAAAAAAAACTGTGAGTGGGAACAAAGTTAGTCTGTGTAAGGAGCTGGAGACTACAGGCTGTTCAGTGAGTGAGTAGGGCTTTCTCTTGGGACTGTCAACAAGCTGCTTGTTAAGGAACTATAATTTGGCAAAAAGAAATGTTAACATTAAAACACATTAAATGGTGCGTTCATGGCTTGATTGATTTATTACTTTTTGTTGTACAAAAACAATATAAAACTCTGCTTTGTCACAGTTTTGCTGTTATTTCACGATAACACACTCCCTCTCATCTTCTATTGCTTTAATAACTGCCTAGTTAGAAAGCTTTTCAACCAATCAGAGCTTCTAAAGGTTTAAAGGACTGTAACTTTAAATATTCCTTACCAAGTTCTTCATGTAGTAACTACAGGGACTTCTGTACAAACTGGCGGGGCTATTCTTTGGTAATAGAAGTTTGTAATGACACTTTCGGCCCTTCTACAGGCAATAGGCTATTAAAAGGGTTGAGAGGCACAGTTGTTAACTGAACTGCTGTAGTGGCAGTTTTCGTAATGTTTTTATTGTTGGCTGTTTAACAGAACTAGAAATGGTAATAGTGGGAATAAAAGTACTTACATACTACTCAAAATAAAACATTTAAAGGATACAGTTGGAGCGGTCAGCCAACTGAATGTAATAATATGATAAACAAACATGTTTATTTAACTTGACCCCACCCCTGCACTCCAACGACCAGCAGTATTTTCAGTCATAGCAAGCATCGCTTGCATCGTATTTGTCAATAAGGCACTGCCTGTGTCTGTCTTGGCTGACCTCTGGCCACTGTCCTTGGGCAGATGAGTGGAGGGTGGGGGCAAGTCCCTTCTCACTGTGGAGGGCTGAGCATTGAGGAAGGGAGGATATTGGATAAAGGCTCTTTGTTCCAGTGTCCTCAGACTGGCTCTGGGCGGGCATCGTTGAGTGACAAGGCTTGTCTCGCAGTCGCCATGGCGCTTGCTTGTCTGTCATGGGCTTAGAGGCCTCTGTCATCAGGCACACAATGGGTATGATTACAGGTCTGATTACGCATATGATGACCATAGTCAGAAAAGGCCAAAGAGCAGGCCGGATCAGGCTGCAGTGACTTAGGCAAGAACCATTGAAGGATTCTTGGGGAAAATTGATTGACAATTTGATTATTCTGTGGATTCAGTCTTTATGTACTCTAAACATTGAACCTCCAAAAAGTTCAAAAGCACTTTGTGAGGTTTTTAGAGAAACAAACTTTCTTCATCTGCAGCCCTCCAGCAAATGATTTTGGTGCCTCTATTTTAAGGGTGTAGAACTCTTTTGTTGAAGCAGAGTTTGTGAAATACTTTGTGTTTTAGTGTTCAGAGGTTGCCACGCTGGTTGAGAATGCAGGATTACCACTGAGCGTAAATTACATTTCACGCTGCATCCTGGCCGAGCATCCTGGCCACATTAGATTGTGGTTAGGGTGTGACATTCTGAAATAGCTCAGAGAAGAATTACACACAGGTGAGACCTCATCTATGAGGCCTATGCCAGAACACACACTTCATCTCTCACTCAGAAACCTCCATGTGCTCATACACAGTGTACTGCCACAAGAGTCTGTGTCATCTTAATGTTTGCTGTTTGACACTGGTCACCTTAGCTGTTATGTTATGAACTTTAATTCATTTACTAAAGCCAATGAATGGCCTCAGTAGCAAAAAAGTGTCCTACTTTTATCCATCAAAACATAAAACATTGCAATAAAATAAATATATAATATGTTTTGTATACTTATGAAAACAAATAAATAACTTAATCAAACACACATTAACATAATATTAATTCAGTTTACATAAAAAATCTACAATCTTACTAGATACTCTCCTCCAAGTGTGTCTGACAAGCTTTTTAATAAAATTTATTAAATAGAAAAAATATTAATTATTAATTTGAAGCTCAACGTTTTTGGGTCTTTCAGAAGATCTGTGGTATCTTTGAACTATTTGTCAATTCTAACTAGCTTAAGGTTTTCTTGGGTGAACAGCAAAGCACTTTTGTAAGTCGCTCTAGATAAGAGCGTCTGCTAAATGCCGTAAATGTAAATGTAAGATAAGATCACACTTGGTTCCACACAGACAAAACCACAATATTTTGGTTGAACTGATTTGTGCATATTCACATTTGCATTTAGGCATTTTTAGGCCGTGGTCAATCACCATGTGCTGCTCCTGTTAAACATTCTCCTGATGTATTTCTCTTTGGGAAGCAGTTTAACCAATTGCTGCATGTAGTTATGGTGGACAAGAAGGTGAGACATAAAAAGATTTGTTTAAAGCTGTAAAATCCAGAAACAGAAATGTGACATGAAATCAATTTGAGAATCCTGGTCGGATGAAGACATGTCCGGGAAAGAGAGGATCACATGATCACCCTAACTAAACTGTAAATTTACTAAAATGTAGAAATCTGAAGCATATGGCACTCTGTTCTGAAATCACTGTTATGGTAAACATACAATATATAATATTAATTTTAATTAATTTGACGTGGCAATATGATATCCTCCCCCTAATCAATTGTTGCACAAATTCCCATCTCTACCTTCAATGTTCATAACCAACTTTTTACACCCAATTAACTCATGTCTAATATCCCTCAGTCTTAGCTCCACTTATCAGAGGGGGATCTGTACTCTCTAGTTCAAAACAGAAGCCAGAACTCCAATCCAAATTTCCAAGTTCCCTCCCATTTACAGTCTCCTTCCACATTATCACGTACTAATGACATTGTCATTACAGTTCTGGCAGCGTTTTATAGATTTGTGAAAATTACAGAGAGCCTTAAAACAATAACAACAACCAGTGTGTTGTAAACACATAAATTACATAGAAACATATCCCAGCATCTCTCCTTTATGTGATAAGTGTAAACAAGTGCTTACCCATCAGTTCTAGTCTTGCCCTAAGCTAAATTCTTTTTTATACTTACATTTGATTATATCTAAAGGCCGTTAATAAAACTATCGTACCAGATCCTTTACTTGCTATTTTTGGAGCAGCTGAAGTAAATTAATCTATTAATAAATATAAATGCCAACTATTTCCTTTGTACACCATCAGCCAAACGCCTTATCTTACAGCAGTGGACGTCAGAGGCCAGCCCTCTATTCTATCAATGGCTTTGGGATTTTTCGCTTTATGTTTACTAATAGAGACAATATCTTCCAGAAAACATGACAACCCCTATTTGACAAATGGGCAGCTGGTTGTGTTTTGATTGACATCCCAAGCCTCTGAAAAGTTCAATGTAAGACTTTAATATATTTGAATCAAGTGCGTATAGACATTTATATTGTGAAGTCAATGTACTTATTATTCCTAAAGCTTTTATATGGACTTCTTGTGGGTGGGAGAGATATGGGAGTGCTGTTCCTTGAAAAAATAAAAATGGAAGGAAAAACTGTGGGTTTTTTTGCATACTGTACTGTTGCATCTGTCCTAAAAAATACTTTTAATTATGACAAATTATTATTCAACCACCCTAAAGTGACAGTAGAAAAAACAAAGGTTAAACATTTAGGCTGTATCAGCTAGTTTGATACATGTTACTTAAACACGAGATGAGAAGAAGCACACCACTGAGCACAAAACTTTGTGGTGCAGAGGTCAGGCTAAAATATGTCATTCAGCGTCAGTTCCCTTATTGCTCACTTCAGCATCTGAGGTTCCCAACGCTGATTCTCCGCCTACTCTAACCATGATCTCAACGTTTACTGCAAACCAGCTTCCGATCAGCACAGACAGGAAATTTCTACACACACATCACTGTGATATTTTGTGGCGTTGCAGATGCTATCAAATAAGGAAATGTCCTTCAAGCAGCTCTAACCTTTAGACAGAGCCCTAAAAAATAAAATCAGTCAATGGTTTGTCAGGACGATAATTCTTTGGCTGTCACTTAACACTGTGATGATTTACATAACTATTTACATAAATGCAAAGTGAGTAGTGACTAATGTTGGCATATTTGTCCATGGTTATCATGTGCAGTTTATTGAAGTTCTATGGGCTTATCTGTGGGTTTGTGTAGTATGTTTCACCTACTGAAAAGTTTAAGCTGTAGTCTTTGGAGAAACGCCCACAACCACTCTTCCTTCCCTTTTGACTCTCACTTCCATGACGTGAGCTATGACTTTTGGGCCAGGCGAGAGTCCTCAGTCCAGGTATGGGTGTGACTGACTGAATGTTTTTCTAGACAGACAAAAGAGAACTTGCACCTAGTGGACACAGTAGATTTGAGGATGGTTATTAGGGGTTTCTGCTCCCAAGCAAAGTCTTAGGAACCCAAGCGAAGTCTCAGGAATAACTAGCGCAACCTGAAACTCATGAGCGCAACATTCAAATGAATATCTTGTTTATAGTATGGTCATTTACACAATGCAAGAGCTTAGTCAGAGGCAATACACAGCTGACATTGTGACACAATTCCTCTCTCATCTAAAAGCAGGCTTTACCTTATGGGCAATAAAAGCCATATCACATCTTCATTATTCCACTCATAAAGTTTATGTTTTATATTAGTTCATGCTAGTGTGATGTTAATGCTTCCTCAGTATTTCAGAATGCTACAGGTCTGCACATGCTGTACCATGATTTTATCATAGCAGGGATCTTAACTATTATCTTCGAAAAAGAAGCTCTAAAACACACCTTCCCTTGCGCAATAATGGGGCACAGTGCCCAGGATTCCTTTTTAAGGCAATGACAAAGCAATGTTTTCACTGAGGCACATTATAATCTCAGTATAATGACCTAGTGAATCTGCAATTAAGTCCCCCTACACAACTTTCCTTTTCACCTTCAAATGACATCCCTCAGGTCCAGGTCAGTTGTCAGTCACTTTGTGTAACTGGTTCTGTTCTTTCACATGGGGCCAATTACTATTCCCTTACTGAATCAATTCTACTGGTGCCCACATGTTCCTATCCAAAGTGGAGCTAATTCATGTCTCCTGGGACAGAGAACTTTTCAGATCTCAGAAGCAGAAAGATATAAGCAGTGTCTGACATTATGTAGCTAATATGTCAGGACAAGGATGTTCCTGATCTCTTGTGTGGAACTTGCATAACAACTTCATTTGGAGTTCATCGGGGAAAGGTAGATTCTGTGATACACTGGTATAATAGTACTAAATAAAATTATGAATGAAATGTAAAATATAACTTATTACAAGAAAATAAGTTATGAGAATAAGAAAAAAAGAAAGTGAGCTAACATTATTTAATGGTAATGGTAATTTTTTTTTTACCCCCTCCTCCCCCAAAAAACAAAGTACAAACCAAAAAAACGTACATACACCCAACTCAGGCCTGTTTAAAGCTGAGTCATGGTAAATCACAACTGTCAATAAGGGAAAACATGGTGTTTTTGATACTCGCAGACAGTTTTCTCATACATTAACATTAACAATTGTGCAATAGTAACACTGGAGTGCATGTACATAAATACACATACAGGAAAATGAGTTGCTATGCAAACCAAGCCTTGTGACCACAGCTTTCCCAGATGGTACTGTCCAGAAAAGGGTACCTTATTCTCGATGAGCTAGGAAACAAGCAGGCGTCCATTCTAGGTTGTAAGCTAACCCTATTTCACGGGAGCACTACCTGGGAAAGCAACCAACCCCACCCCTGGCAGTGCTAGGCTAAAAGCTAACTCTAATCAACTGTCTTTAACATTAGAGGATAAGACTCAAATCAAGACTTGGGATAATTACAAAAAACAACAACAATGTTCTTGTAACGGTACTAAAAACTAAGCGTGGCGGTGTGTGAATTGACACAGAGGGAAAACAGGTATGTTTAATTTAAGAGTAAAATCATAGGGTTATAAATAGGCTTGTAAAACAATGCAGCTCTGAAATGAACTAGATTGGAGCAAAAAGGGTCTAGTTTTGGAAGACCAGCAACCACCTACATTCCACTGTGTAGATTATATCATCAACACCGCAACAAGGCTGCATGGGTCACTTGCTATGCATTTTGGTGAAGGCAACTAAACCTGTTTGGCTACTGCAACAGTCAAACCTGCAGCACAATTTAGCCATAGAAATTAACCCTAATGAGGAAGCCCTGAAATCTATAGTTCTATTTTCTGGACATGAGAACTATCAAATACAAAAAAAACAAAAAAAACAATGGGGTGCTGCAGGTTGTATGCAGGACACTCATCTAATCAGGTTAAACAACATTAAATGAGATATTACTCTAAAATAATTCAATTTAATCAAACTCCTTAAACAACAAAAATGTGCTTTATGTGGGTTTTTTTTATGAGCATAAAAATATCGTACATAGTGCATTACTCATGTGAAGGCAGGTTGACGTTGGGCACTTGATGCTTCAGCTCAGGTTTCTAATTGCAGCACCGGTTCAGGTCCTTTTGTTCAGCTATTGACTTACTTAACCAACAAAAAGTCGTGACTCATTTATTATTGATATTACGATCTTAGACAAGGCAAACAACTATATTATAAACTACAGTTCATGCCAGTTCCATGTTTGGAGTCTTTAAGAGCCCAAACATTCAGTCTACAAGTGTTTTGGCTCAAAAGAATATAATAAAAAATTTATATGTCTATATCTCTTAGGTGAATACTTATAGCGTGTGAACTGAACAAAGGATATACAGTAGTTCCTGCAGAAGAAACTTTAGGCGTGTTCATGAGCAGAAAAGTACAAAGGGACAGGTAAGTGCATCACTGTCCCAGTGTCATAAATGTAAGGAATCAGTTATTTTTCTTTTAGGTCATCTTTATTAAAATAAGAGACAAATAGTCATATTTGAGCAATGCAGAATGATAAACGTTTTATATATGAAAGAGAGTTGCTGCTACTGAATATTAACATCTCAACAGTATAAATAGATAGTTCAGGTTAAAATATTTGTGATACTGAAAATGTATCATCATATACAATTACAGTAACTCTTATCCAGGGCAACTTACAAGATCACTGGTATTACAGAGGTGGGCCAGTATAGTGTAAGTAGTCTTGCCCAAGGACTTTTTTGGTGTATTGGTTTAGAGCAGCATAGCAACCCAGACAGGAAATCAAATCCCAGCCTCCCACATGGTGTGGTTGCTAACTGGCACTTAGTGGTTTTTTATCCATTGCGCCACACCAATCATCAATATCTCCTATACCAACAGACTGTAGATTCTTTACACATGAAGAAAAGATCTTCAAGATACAATCAAACAGCATAAATGAGGTAGATTTAGCTAAGACTTGTGCATGTCAAGTTTGTGTAGTTACATAAAACAGCATTCCACAGACATTTCCTTAAGGCAAGGCCAAATCCATATTGTAGTCTTAGGCACTAATAAGGCACTTAAAATGATCGCCTCATCTCACCAATTCTCACCTTTTTCCTCGAATTTGATGACAATGCTTTGATTGTTTTCTACATAAAATCTGTATTAAAGTACTGTAAAGGCTTTAACCAAGTACAAAAGTAAATCCACACACTAGTAGGTCCTTCAACAATATGATAAATATGAATGTCAAACCTCCTGCTTTTCAAGACACTATGTTCAACCTGTGTCGAATTTTTTTCTCCTCAAGTATCTCCTCAAGACATTGAATAAGGACAGGGTCAACTTTGGGATCAAACTTATTTGCAAACCAGTGGCCATCGTCCAGGAGCCACCGCAGTTCTGCAGCACCGTAGATACATACACTGCGCATGTGGGTCCCAGTGCAGGCGGGGTACAAAGACCCTTCTAGATACTCCCATTTCACCAGACGGGTCTTACTCTTCAAGTCGCTGACATCAGGCTCGGACCGGGGGATCCCTCCTGGCACCCCAGGCACTCGTGCCAGTGTGGCCCAAAAGTGCTCATCCGGAGAGTATGTGTCAGCTGACCAGTCTAAGAAGTCTTTTGCCACCTCGTTGGTCTGAACATAGTGGACAAAATCACGCGAAAGGACAAAATAGGCACTTCCAATAAACATCTCAATGCCATGTGGCGGGGGGCTCTTAGCATTTGTAGTCTTGATGGGTAATTTCTGATACTCATACGGAACCTCCTGCAGTTCGTGCTGAAAGTCAAAACGCTCCTTCTTTAGCTGGCTGGGTCGGCTTGACTCCAGCATGTTGGTCCCATTCAGCTTCTTCAACTCCTCCACCAGCTCATAGTTGGACCTGAGTGGAAAGTCTTGGCCACACAAATTGATAGCATACTTCCATTTGACCTCTGAACTCATTAAGTCTGACAGGCAATTAAGATCTGCTCTGAGTCTCGTGATGTGTGCATACTGCACTGACTCCAGTTTGGAGGCGACGAATATGTTTGGGAAGCATTTGGCCAGGTTGTTCACTGCTGCGATGAAGCTTTTGGAGGACTTCTGATCATAATGAATGCAATAGATGTTGTGTGGTGCATAGATGGCTCTAATAATCCTTTCCACCATGGGCATGTTCTTATGCACTACTAATGAGTAGGCCAATGGAAAGTTCTGCTCCTCTTCATTCACAGAGATTTCACTGTAGCCCCTCACTTTAATGTACCTGGGACAATCCTCAGTAAAGGACGCGATGCTCTTGTCATCCAAGTCCACAATGTCTCTGCGCCTTATCTCCAAGGACTTGCCAATTTCTACTGGATCTTGCTGATAAATGGCTTTGCAGTCAATGGCATCTTTGTTAGTCTGGGCTTTGGATGTGCTTAGTGTAATTCCAATTCCAATTCTCACTACAACTTTTACGTAGACGAGCGTCAGCACACACACAATGAACAATGGTACAAAAAATAGGTAGAACCGGTGTCTCCATGAGGCGGCACACCTCCTTTTCATTCTGTGGGCAAACAAAACAAATACATAACTAAAATAACTGTAAGCATTAACAAAAAAGGTATTCACCTTTAGGAGTACATTCAACTGATTTTAAGATAACAAAACAGTGTAGACTAGCTGGGGAAAGAGCAGATTTTGATGCAGGTCAAAACATCTGATTAAACTGGTTTAGCAGAACAGAACGTGTAACACAGCAGAGGTACACTAAACATACAAAAGTATTGGGACACCTGCTCATTCATTGTTTCTCCTGAAAATAAGGGTATAAAAAGAGTTTATCCTGCTTTTGTTGGAGTAACTGTCCAGGGAAGAAGTTTGGAGCATTGCTGTAAAGTTTTGATTGCATTCAGTGATAAGAGTGTTCCAGAGAACACAGTTCCACTTACTTATACCCTCTAGCCCACATCTAGTGTTAGGCATGGTGTCAATAGGTTTATGTTTATCTGCTACAGAAAGTCCTATTGGCACTACTTCTCTACAGGAACTAGACAAGCTGTGTCTGCATCTTTACATCTGTGTCAGAAATTGGTGCAACTTCAAATTTATTTACGTTTACATTTAAGGCATTTAGCAGACGCTCTTATCCAGAGCGACTTACAAAAGTGCTTTGCTATTCACCCAAGAAAAACCTCAGCTAGTTTGAATAGACTTAAAATTCAAAGATACCTCTAAGTGTAGACACTACTAAACAACTACTAATCATTAGGGAGACCAATAGCTGAAAACATTCATCAGAAGGGGTATCCACAAACATTTTCACATAGTGTATTTCTATATCTGTATATCAAGAATACAGTTTTAAGTGTAGATTTTGTATTTCAACCAATGCATCCATTTAAAAGTACAAGTGTAAAGTGATTCAACTCTGTAACCAACGGCTGATCAACCCCATTCCTGGAGGTCTACAAATCCTACAGAACCCTACACCTGCCTCAATGACTGTACTGGTATTACCACAAGCTCACAAAGTACACCAGATGTGTGACATCAAAGTGTGTGTCATTGTGTGACACTGTCAGGTGTGTGAGATCCAGGCTGGAGCTAATCTTGTAGGACAAGAGGTCATCAGCAAGGTTGGGCAGGGGTCTGTGAATGAAACGTACCTTGCTCTCTAATGGTTTTGCTTCCTTTCTGACACATGCCATCAAAGAGCCTTTTGAGTCTTCAACAGCCTGTTTAAGCGATACAACACAGTACAATTCAAAGCCACATTCATGCAAAACGTCACCTGCTTTGAGATTAGTATATTAGTAGTAATCCAGGGTTGTCATACAAGGGTAGACTTTAGGTGCTAGAAGTTTTAAGAAACGAATTAAAGAAAAAAAAAGTTTACAGGAAAGTATAGATCAAATACATTAAATAATACAATAATATAATAAACAATACCATTAAATAATACAAATCAAAGAACGCTGGAAAGAAGCACCCTTGATAACACAACCCACGACCCTCGAGCTGCTGATCACGGTCTATGAAACAGAAGCGAAGGGAACCATCCAACGTGTCTCCTTTCGTTAACGATAGTTAAGTTTCTTTTGCTTTAAAATGATAAAACTACTTACAGTTTCATGTCAGCCACGTGAGAGCTTAGTCCGCGCTCCTAAGTAAAACCACCAAGTTTCATTTCTGCTTATTGGTGTCGAGAGGTAGGCTGTGGGCGTGGCCTTGCCCAGCAGAGGCAGCCAATGACTGAGTTCTTAAAAAAACGGACGTGTAGCACACTGGAGAGATATAACTGTATATAACACCAGTACGGTAGTACATTAGACCCCTAATACATATTTCTCTGTAAGATAAGGGTACTGACTTATTACATTTACTCAACTACATGTGGACAAAAAAAAATAAAATAAAAAATACACATCATACAGTTATGCTGGTGCATCAATGGTGCTTTGTGACTGGTATCATCTCTGACTTTTTAGAATGATCCTTTATATTAGACCAGAATTAAATCTGTTAGAAGAATGTTTCATATCATGAAAAAAATGCTGGATTAATAGTACTTATCACTCTGTTCAAATGTGGTACAAAATGCATATTTGGGTTAACAAATCATATTGTCATGACCTACACACTACAATGTTTGCTCTCAAACATTTTTTCTTAATTCCTCGCTCACACTTTAATAAGGCGAATAATCATAATGTTTAAATTAGATTTTACTTATACGGTATGTAAATATTTGCTGTTTTATCAGTATCACAATTTTAGCACCCAACAGAGCTTTTTTTCTTATATGATTGGTTTGTCAAAATCTTCTTTCAAATTGGCACTGACAATAAACCCACTCCTACGTAACTCCCTCTAACACTAGCAAAGCCCCTGACACTAGAAGGGTAATTATGTAACATATTTCCTCCAATACATACAAATCCAGCCTTTGCAAACCAGGCATTGCCAGGCAGCTGACTCGCTCGGAGGAAAGCAATGGGTGCTCGTGCCCGCTAACAGACAGCTGACATGATTATTTAATAAAATTATGATTATTTAAATGGGAATATACGTATGTATGATGTAGGTATCTAATAAATAAATTTAGGGTGAGGAGGGGAGAGAGGTCCATGTACCCACCCCGAGAGAGCATGGCCAATTGCCATCATTTTGACAGTGACATCGACATGACTCCGGATTCGAAATCACAACCTCCAGGCCCCAGTGGTTACAGATTTGACTGCTAAACCCACCAAACACAGTATTATGGACTTCCTGTTATGTCAGCTGCTGCTGCATATTTAAATATATATATATATATATATATATATATATATATATACAGTCATGCCCGAAAGTATTCATACCCCTGGCAAAGTTTGACTTAAATTTACTTTTATTTAACCAGAAGTTATATTTTTGCCTTGAAACGACACAGGCATCTCCCAGGAGATAACACGATGATGTACAAGAGGCATCATTGTGGGAAAAAGTATTTCTCAGCTTTTATACACATTTGAACAAAAAGTGGCATGTCCAAAATTATTCATACCCTTTGAAAACTGTCACAGTATATGGGAAAATCCAAAGTTCTATACCATTCCAAATAGTCCAAGCTGTTTTAAAGCATCCTAATTACCCTGATTCATTGGGAACAGCTGTTTTAATCAACTCAACAGGAGAAAAACAGCAGCTCTCTGCAGTTGGTTTGTGGACAGTCATGGCTAAGACAAAGGAGCTCACTAAGGACCTGCGGCTGTGCATTGTGGCCGCTCACAAGTCAGGAAAGGGCTATAAAGCCATATCAAAATGTTTTCAAGTTCCAGTGGCTACAGTGCAAAGTATTATTAAAAAATACAAGAAGTTCCGCACTGTGGAAAATCTCAGAAGATGTGGTCGGAAGCCAAAAGTGACACCTGTGCTGGCCAGGAGAATAGTGAGAGAGGTGAAGAAAAATCCAAGGATCACCACCAAGGCCATCCTGGTGAATCTGGACTCTGCTGGTGGCGACATCTCAAGGCAGACAGTTCAACGGACACTGCACACTGCTGGGTTCCACGGACGCAGGCCAAGGAGGACACCACTTCTCCAGAAAAGGCACACAAAAGCCCGCTTGACCTTTGCAAATGCTCATCTGGACAAAGAAGAAGACTTCTGGTGTTCTGTTTTATGGTCAGATGAAACAAAAATTGAATTGTTTGGCCACAATGATGTGTGCACCATTTGGCGTAAAAAAGGAGAAGCCTTCAACCCTAAGAACACCATCCCCACTGTCAAACATGGTGGTGGGAACCTAATGTTTTGGGGGTGTTTTTCAGCCAATAGACCAGGGAACTTGATCGCAGTAAATGGCAACATGAAAAAAGAGCAATACATCAAGATTCTCAACAACATCAGGCAGTCTGCAGAGAAACTTGGCCTTGGGAACCGGTAGACATTTCAGCACGACAACGACCCAAAACACACAGCCAAAGTGGTGAAGAAATGGTTAGCAGACAAAAACATTAATGTTTTGCAGTGGCCCAGCCAGAGTCCTGACTTGAATCCAATTGAGAATCTGTGGAGGGAGCTAAAGATCAGGGTGATGGCAAGGAGACCCTCGAACCTCAAAGAGTTGGAGCTCATCACTAAAGATGAATGGGCAAAAATACCAGTGGAGACATGCAAAAAGCTGGTCAGCAATTACAGGAAGCGTTTGATTGCTGTAATAGCCAATAAAGGCTTTTCTATTAATTATTGAGAAGGGTATGAATAATTTTGGACATGCCACTTTTTGTTCAAATGTGTATAAAAGCTGAGAAATATTTTTTCCCACAATGATGCCTCTTGTACATCATCGTGTTATCTCCTGGGAGATGCCTGTGTCATTTCCAGGCAAAAATATAATTTCTGGTTAAATAAAAGTAAATTTAAGTCAAACTTTGACAGGGGTATGAATACTTTCGGGCATGACTGTATATATATATATATATATATATATATATATATAGCTATATCAACCAGACTGTTATTTACATTATAAGAGCGCTGTCCTTTGTTTTTATACTTTAAAACTGATCTAATTTGTGAACATACATTTCTCAGGACTGTTTGGATACCTTGCCATCTTAGGTTCTTTAGAAATGTATCAGGCTAGTAATTTCTAATAGAAAAGTCCCTCTAAAGCAAAGTAAATCCTCAAGTAGGTTTTTCATCTTTTTTGGAATTCAACTGTTTGACAAAAATAGCAAAACCTCTGATAACAGTAGTTGATTATACTGATCAAACTGATTCTACATTCAAACAGTTTAATTATTAACATTGAACATCCAAAAATAATACTTGCGTGCAAAAGCACAAATTCTGACGTATTTCTCATGTTACAGTAAAATATAACAGTAATTCAAAAGACCCAATCTTCGCTCTCTATGAACAAATGCCAGTATCTGTCCATCATGTAGCAAGGCAGGAACTCTTCATCACGGATCAGGTGGATGGAGTTAATGCTGTTAATCTTTTCTTTAGTCCATAACCCTGTTGAGAAAAAACATTGATGTGATTGGTTAAATGCAAGATAATACTACAGTATTTGAAGAAGCTATTTAACCCTGGACTTTTTGAAAAGGGTAAACACATGGTCTAATTATATGTCGTTTAATACAAATCTTGAGGTTTCATTTGTGAGGTTTTACTTCTAACCACAGCGTATTTTCTAGTTTCTAAGACACAACACCTTCTGGGGCAGATCTGGTACAGGTAAGCTCTGATGCAAGCTCTTGCAGCTGTGGTTGTCCATTTTCTGAATTGGATTCAGCAGAGCAGGTCCAATGTGTCTTTAATCCATGTGCCACCTGTCAAAATCAACATGCTTTATGGTGAGAGATGTTTTACACCAGCTGCTCAGAAGTTAACTTTTTAAGGAACCTTTGTTACTATGTAAGAGGTAAGTAATCTAGGCTGAGTTAGCCTTTTCATAGCTCTGCAGTGAAGTATTAAATTATTCATACACAAATGCCCTTTTCTGTACTGTCTGTTGAGAGCAACCCTGACAGGTAGGCTTTGGTGCAAGAAGCAGGAAAATCCATAATCCATAAATTACAGTGCATTCCTCACACCCAATACTAAGAGGACTTTGTGCCTTTAAACCTGTTTTTATCTCAATATATTGCTATATCGTGCGACAATAAAGATTTCAGACATGTGCAATTATGGCTCTGAAAGAAGAACAGAGCTGACCCTGTGCTCTAAAACGCTAAAGGCCTTGCCCCTGGTGTCTCTAAGAGGGCCATCATGTGAAACAGAGGCTTTGTGGCAAGAATCCTGAGATGAAAAGGAAAGAAAAACACTTTGTTCTTAATACTCCTTAAAATAAGTCTGCCTGTAAGGTATGTTGAAAGATTATTAAGGTCAAGGTGTTGCATAATAACAAAGGGTAATTTTCTCATGTTATTAAAAATGTTTTACCATTAGAGCCACTTCCAACGCATTATCTCCTGGCTGAATAACTTCTTTCCTAATCTGTCCGCTCAGCATTCTACTGTCATCAGTGGTTGCAGGCCTTCCTGACACCAAACTCGGGCAAGCTATGTTGGAGATAATACTCTGTGATTCCAGGTCTGAGTGAATGGTAGTGGTATAATTATGGTCACACATAATATAGTCTTCCCCTTTCTGGTCAGTGGAAGGTTGACTATGCTGAGCAGTATTCAGCAATGATATTTCTGTTGAGAAAACTGTGCTGGAACAGTGCTGGTCTGTGGACATCTTCAATTTATGCTTCAGTTCATTCTGCTTCTGTTGAAGCATGAGTAAATATTTCTGATGAGAAGCAAAATCCAACAGAGACTTGCTTAGCTGGCCCGCACGGAAAGTATCAGGTGCTGTCCTGCAAATGAAATCAGACCCAGGTGAAATCATGTGTCTCAGGTTTACTTTGAAATCTTTATATTTAATTAAATATATCAGCATCATTGATGTTTCTACATTTGTTTATATAACTATAGGAGTAAGTATTCACCTGTATTTCTTACTTAGGTGAAGCCTCTCAGCATGTTGCTTGCAGAACACATTATTCAACACTGTCTGCATTTCTAAAAGGGCATCAGTAAATCTTTCTACATGCAAGACAATAACAATAAGGAGTATGCATTACACAGGAGAGAAGATTTAGTCTCATAGATAGTTAAATATAAAGATACACCATATGGACAAAAGTATTGGGACACCTGCTCACTCTTTCGAAATGAGGATTTGATTGCAAAAGCGCAACTGAGGTCAGAATGTGGCATGATCACCACCCCACATCATCCCTGAGTCCGAAATGAATCCCAAAAGTATTGGAGCACCACCATTCCAGAAAACACAGTTCCACCGGTCAATGCTGTGGGGCTTTACACCCCTTCAGCCTAATGCCTGGCAGACATGCAAATAGGTTCATGTTCATCTGCTCCAGAGAGTCCTATTTTATTGGTAATTGTTCTATGTATATATATCTATGTCAGCAACGGGTGCATCTTAAAGTAGATGCATTCATTAGAAGGGTTGTCCACAAACATTTGTACATATATTTTGAGGTAACAATAACAAACAATAATGGTACTCAGTCAGACATCTATTTTTAAAGTTTTTAAAAGTTTAGTGTAGTGTCCGCACAAAATAGTTTTATTAACAAAAATACCTCGATCTTCAGGGTCATTTAGACCCCAGACTGACATCTCTGTCTGCTTCTGTTCCACTTCCTGAAGTGATAACTTGAAACGAATAATCGTTAAATTTGCATCAACTCTTAACTGCTGTAGTAATTGTTAATAACAATAAATGTTACAAACCAAGCAAGAGGCTGTGTTACTCACAGGCAATAATCTCTCTTTAGAAAAAACACTGCCTCCTGAAGTGTCCTTTTTGTTTTTGTGTTTTTTTGTGTTCTCTTTTGGGCAGAGGGCAGAAGGTGGTGGTTTGCAAACACGACTGTCTGAAAAATAAATTAAATATGTAACATTCATAAAAGCAAAATGCCATCTGGTCTTAAAATGTGTATTACTGCATCTAACCGTATGTCTCTTATGACTATAATATTACCTTGCAGTATTTGTCCATGGGGCAAACAGTCAGACCCTTGCTTGGAAGATTCTGCCACCTGCTTGGGTACCACAAGAGGTCCTTTAAATGTCAAGAGGAGCTCTTTGATGCTTTCATGGTCTGCAAGGTCCAGTGCAGTCTTTCCGAGTGCATTCTTATCATGAGGGTTAGAGCCATACCCAAGGAGAAGTTTCACAACCTAAATATGAACATTAAACAGAAGCTGTACTGCTTGTGAAGACAACATAAAGTATGGTCAGATAAGAGAGTGACAATAGCTAATCTGCATTCTTGTCTATACTGTTTTTCTGCACTTATGAAACATCCTCAGTCTTAGTCCAAATACTGTTCTATTCAAAGGTTTGCATCTAGCTAAGTACAGTCCAAATGCCTGGATATGTTTTTAAAAATGCATTAAGAGATCACTTATGTGGACTTGGCATAGCCAAACATCCCAGAACTGCAGAATGCCCACACAGCATCCTCCTGTCTTTGGGAATCTGTACTCACGAGTTGAACTTGCCAAGTCAGTAATACCAGTTACGTATGTACAAACTTGCCATATTGTGTACTGAAAATCCACCAATGAGTTATAAAGGAAATATGTCCGGGTGAGAACAAAGGCTAATGCAGGAAGAAGCTGAAAACAAAATATTAAATAATACTTGGTACCAAAACACTTTGGTACAAATATTACATCATACTGAAAATGTTTCTTTTATAATAATTACATAAGGAACCACATGAGGATTACCTCATATTGTCCACAGAAAACAGCATCATGAAGTGGAGTGACACCATCCAGCCCTTTCCTGTTGATATCTGCACCTGCATGCAAAAGCTGCTCCACCACATCCACATGACCTGCAGCACAGGCCTCATGTAGAGCTGTCCATCCTGAACACAAGGCATACTTTATTACCACAAATAGAAGCATCATGACTAAATTTCTTTAATTAAGTAAATAGTCTTGATAGATTTACAATGTTATATGAGTTTTACATTTTGGGCATGAGCCAAAAGGTCTAACTAACCTGCATTGTCTGAAATGTTGATGCTCATTCCAGCATTGATAAGTTTTTTTACCAGAGGCAGGTCCCCTTTTTTGCAAGCCTGATGTAGATAAGTCTCTCCCACGCAGTTTCTATGGTAGAACATTCTTGGTGTAATCTTTAAACAACGTTTTGCCACTACATAAGAAGAGTATACATTTGTGTCAATATATGGTGACAAAAACATATTGTTCACATTTTTTTATAAGACATCACACGTTTCACCATCTGAAAGATCTGCCTGAGAAAAATGTTTGTGTTATTAAGTCACCTGCATCAACAGTGTTGTTGTGTTTACTGAGCTTAGGTTTCAATGACTTTTTCTGTAGTTTGCTGATTCTTGTTTTCTTCTGGTGCTGGCTCAGCTGATCAGTGTATAAAACCCCTTCATTTTCCACAGCTATCTGAAGATTATGTTCTTGTACACTCTCTGAACCTTGATTGTTATCTGGTGTTGGAAGTAAACACAGTGGCTTCTGTGCCAAGTCTCTCAGCATGCTGACAGAGGTCCCTGTGTCCAGTGGGTCAGCTGGGTTCTCTAGTTGTTGTCCAATGCCTCGCTCATCAGGAGCTTTGTATAAGCCATGCTGCTCGCTGAACTGTTCATTACCACAGATGAAAGCAACTGGGACGGCATTTTGGTGTAGCTGAAACACTACATTCTCTTTATCTTTGTCAGTGGTCTTCAAGGGTTCCATCTCTTCAATGACAGTGCAGTCTGAATCTGTAGATCCTTTGGAGTCTTGATTTTCTTCCATATCTGCACTGTCAACTTGAGCCAACGAGGATGAGGGTTCAAAAGTACTAACATCTGGGGCGTTTCTGTTTGTATTAGCATTGGTTTGGTTATCTCTTGGGTTTTTACTGCTTGTAGGGCTAACTAAGCATTCTTTCTTTTTGTCTGAAGCAATGGCTTGAAATTCTAAGAAACCATTTGGAGTAGTCTCAACAAACCTCAACCCTGATTTGCCATCATCTTGCCTCTTATTACTGACAATTCCACCAGTTTCAAAAGGACTGGCAGGAGCTTGACTGCAGCTGAGCTGAGTGTCTCCATTGTCTTCTCTTTGCTGGACTTGTTTGGTGGGTGTGTCTAGTTTGTCACTCTTAGAATGTTTTCCATAGGACAGTACAGTGGAAATGATTGTCTCTTGAGAGCTTGACAGCATCTCTCTGCTTGTGAGATTGTTCACAGTGTCTATATTGGTCTGAGACCATTCAGATGTATTATCCATTTTGACAGACCCACTCACGAGGTTAAGAAGGGGCAAAGACGTTTGTTTTTGTTTGCCTTCATCAAAATAAGACTGGGCTGTGACAATGCTTGATGCTTGACTACTTGAATAAATGTTTTTTAGATGCTCATCAGTCACTTCTGACTGTCTTAACAGGTTTTGTCTCACCTGGGACTCTGGACTGCAGGTCAGTCCCTGGTCATGAATCATACCTATAAGCAGAGATGGTGATCCACTTTCAGTTGATTCAAGACATCCTGTGCTGGGTAAAGGTGAGTGCATCACTGCTCTCAATGACTGCCTCCCACTGTCCATCACAGTTTGCCCTTCAACTTTCGATACATCAATTTTATTTAGACAGGGTGTGTGGAGAGAAATACTGCATGCTTCATGCGAGTTACTTGAAGTCTGTGAAGCACATGCATCTTTTTGGCAAACAGCAGGCTCTGAAAGGTGATTCTTACATATACTGCTGTTCAGTGGAGAAGCAGATCCATCTGATTCTCTTTTGGCTACATTGCTACTGCTTGCCATACAGACACTGTTCAGGTCAAAATTGAGCAAATAATCCAAAAATGTGTTGTTCTTGTTTGCCACAGCAATTCGTCTGATCCTTTTTTTCGCCACAGCTTTATGATGGTCTCTGAATCCATCCAAGCTCATTTTTGCTGTATTATCAGTGATAACCCTCAGTAAGCCTTTGGACCGGCTTGGATTACTTTCATTAGCAGCTGAAACCAAGCTCTGAAATTAATGTAGAAAAATCTTTTTTCAGCACACTAAAATATATATTCAAATAAAGCATCTGGAAAAAAAAATGTTCTATTACTAGAGACTTACCTGACTTGCCTGAATATCCTTATCTATGGTGTTGGCATCTTTCCTTGCAATTTCACCAAGTAACCCTAAAAAGAAGGAATGTGTACAAAAAAAAAGGTAAAACAATCTAAACAAAACAAAAAACATGGTCAGGGTTAACTTGGTTAAATTAACGGTCATATTTGGACATCTGGTAGCTTTCCAAATCCACCTTAAAAAAAAGCCCAGGCTAAATTAATTTGTATGAATTATTTTATTTAAGAGCAACAAAAGAGATGACCTCACACAAATAATAGGAATGCTGGCATATCAGGTTACAGAAAGCAAAAAACTATGTCAACAACTGACATATTGCTTGGGTCCTAAAAACGTATCCTGAAAATGTACCTCAAAGTAAAGCAGCTAGTACTCACCCTTACAAATGGAACAGCTGTCAGTATATCAAAATATTAATATTAACATTAACCTTCATATTTTGTAAAGAATATGTATTAATAACAGACAGGAATATTAGCTATAATGCATTAACAAAAACTTTTTGTTAACAAAATTACCAATTTTGCTAAAGTTTGCATTCATTGGTAAATTTGATAAGGATGCTAAAATGCACAACCCTAAATCAGATTTGCTCAGTAGCATCATACTAACTGTGCAGAGATCCAGAGAAATCCTGAGTGGCACTTAAAAACCAATACCCAGGCGATGACGAATGAGCCTCTATGTAATCCACAGTGACATCACTCTCACCATCACTGGCCATGGAAGATGAAGTGTCTGAAACTAGATGCTGGGGATCTGGAACCTGTAAACAGCCATGATGTGCCAGTAATGAGCCAGTAATGACCACGTCTTTTGCTTGTCCTTCTTGTAGGGGTGCAGTCTGCGCTGAAGACACTAAGAAATTAAATGAGATGATATCTCAAATTCAGTAATATGAACCTGGCCCAGTATAAAAATGCTGGTATTAATGCTTATAGGTTCCACTATAAAGTTCCATTGGACAGCAAGTATACTTCTCAATGTACAGAAAGCCTTGTGCTACTGTGAGACTAAAAACACTAAAAGATAATGTAAAGGTGTTAGTCGAAAGTGCATTTGCTTTGCCTAATTCATAATGATGTTCTTCATAATGAATTAGCATGGTAAACATTTCCATCTTGAGCAGCTGCTACTTCTTATTTTAACATCCAAATCACTTTTACTCTCTTCACTAGTCTGTGCCTGATATATGGTAATTAGCACATAATTCTGCTAGTGCATGTTTAATGTTTATATACAACAGTAAATTCATAAATATTACATATCCCATATCTCCAATCCCACTGTATTGATGTACCTTTGGAAGAGCCATCCCTGTCAATGGAAGAGTCATGTACTTCTTCTGCTTCTCCAGCAACAAAAGCTCCAATTTCACTGGTCTGTTGACTGGTTGTTGCTTCATCGTACTCAGCAGACTGTCTCGCCTTCTAAGTTTTAGATAAGATATGCAGAATATGACAAAATAGAAACATATTATTTAAATAAATAAATATGAAAATAATTACCACTTAACTAACAAACATCTGCACTTTCTTTAGAATGTGAAATGACTTTTAGACTTGTGGCACTACTGACACTTCTGGATGACTAAATGATAGTCTTGTTCCTACAAATACAACCACATACTTAGTTTGAGATTAATATTATATTATGACTTACTTTACAAGGCTCCCTTCTTGGTTCTTCATGTTCACTTTCCACACAAGAACTGGTAATGGACACACTTTGATCTATTATAACAATACACACAAGCCTTAAATTCAGCAGGACAAACAAACTATGTTTAAGAGAGAAGTACATGCATATATTCATACCTGACAAACATTGTGTTTGGGTTGTAGGTACATATTTTCTTAGTAGATTCTGTACACTCATGTCTTTGTTAATATCTATGGCAGCCTCTCCTTTCTCATTCGTCAACAAAGGATCAGCACCATGCCTCAACAGCAGATCTATAACCTAAATTCACAAAGCAATTTATATATGTCATTTCAACTGGGGTGCCGGTATTACAAGCACTTTGGGAAAAAAAGCACTCACCTCAAGGTTGCCAAGATGCACTGCATCATGTAAAGGTGTGACACCATTGTACCCTGCAGGGTTTACTTGGGCTCCAGCTTCAAGTAGAGTCTCTGCAATGATATAATTATTGTGCAACACTGCTTCATGAAGAGGAGTCCAACCTAGAGAAATATGATTGACACAGGCTTATTGATAAAGCACTGAAGCAGAAATTCTTATTATGTGATCTGGGGAACTAAATTAGCCTCCAAGCACTAATTTAGACTGTATGGTATCTTCCATCATACTGTACCAGCATTATCCGGCAGGTTGACACAGGCACCAACTCTTATCATGTCATTTACAGAATGAACATCTTCCTTCAGGACAGCAATGTGCAATTGTGTTTCTCCAAACTGATTTCGTCTGTGGATGCTGCTAACACGTAGGACTTTCCCCGTCTTTTGGTTTTTAATAGCTATACCGCAAAAACCTAAAATAGTACATATGAACATGTCTCTACAATAAATCTGCATCTCTATTAAAAAAAAAAAAACTAAAGGTCTACAAGCTATTTTACCATTTTATATTAACATATGATTATGCACTTGCCTTGGCTGCTGTTGAGCTCATTTCCTGGTCTCTGCTGACCCCCTCTGGACGAATGTGCTAAGACAACATTCTTCCTAGACATATCTCTTTTAGATGATGTATCCTTGCGTTTTTGCCTAATCATTCAACACATTCAAAAGAATGATATTAAATGAGCTTGTTGATCCATTTCCAAACATAGAACTAGAGGATCTGGTAATCCATAAAATACTTGTAATCCAAAACAACTACTCATCCTGGGCTTTTTGAATAATTCTGATCTCTGAAACCTAACCTGTGTTTCCTAGTTCCCTTTGTGACGTATGACTTTGAGCCTCCTGTTTCTTCCTTTCCTTCACTTTCCTCAGTGTAAGACTTGCTAGATGTTCTTAGTGACCGTCTAAGAGGTCCTGCATTTTGTCCATTGCACACATTCTGTAACAAGACATTGGAAAACAGGAATTAGGGAGTGATCAAACTTAAGGAGAAGTCTGATTGCCATTCTACACTTCTAAGATTAGCTACCTTGGTAGAGGTCCTTTGGTTTTTTGGAGTCTTCTTCCTTGGTGCCAATGCATCTGTAAATAGTGCAAATAAGTAACAGGGAACGCACTTAAGACACTGTAATAATTTCAGCAGTGTCAATTAACAGCCACTAGGTGGAAGCAGTTTCAAAAAGTTGGGTTTCAGCTAGAGCCCACGCCTGCTCACATTATACAATATATATTTATATTGTTGATCATTTTTAACAGTCAAGTCACGGTACAAATGTTACAATTTCATGACACTTAAAAATACAAATGAATGTATTCCTATACATTCCTATATCTACAAATACATAAGTCTTGTATTAGTCTGTCTAAATTTTGATGCTAAGTGTAACTTTAGTTTTAATTACATTTTAATGTAATTTAATTTACCTGTAATGTGATCCACATTTGTTGAATTGTCATCATCCTTGTAAACAGCATCTCTCCTAATACAGTATTCATTTTCATGTTAGTATTGAATGCATGATTTTTTTCCTCAACAGATCCTGTGACTTGCAAACTATTTATATAAGAATACGAACCTCGCAGAATGAACCAGCAGGCTGTCATCAACCTGTGCAGACACAACCAATATTACAGAGAACAATATTTTGTAATTATGTAAAATTTAAGTAGTGATGTCCACTTTTAAGTAACGATGTAAGATTATGAAAAAATGATTATGTAAAAAATGTAATGTCATTATTACTTTTTAGCCTCACCACACCACACACCTGCCTGCCATTGTACACACCAGTGCCCAACCTGTCTGTTTTCTTTGTTTCTACAATAATTTACCTGTTGGTTCTCACAAGGTCTTTTCAGACCTCTGCTGGGCAAAACCTCAATAAGTGGAGAAACTCCTGCCAAACAATTAATGGTAGTTTAACAATGAAATCTAATCCAAACTCTATGTTAAAACCCTTGATATAGGAAAAAATGTCAAGTTAGCAGATGTCTGCTACATTTTGAGCATACTGCATAAAATGACACTTTAATAATATAATTTTTTGGTAAGATAAAGTTGGCAACATCACTTACAATTATCTATACAGTGATATAATACTCCTTACCATTGTCATAGGAGGATACTGGGTTACTGTGAGGAGAGGCTGAAAGTGCCCCCACGGTTCCCAACATTAACAATCTGTGTAACATTAAGATAAATGATGTGATCAAGGTTTCGGTTTCAGTTGCTATAAATAACATAACAAGCTAGATAGCTAAGGAAATTACTTAAAACAATACTGGTCATTATTTTTGTTGCATTTACACCACTTACTGGATTTTGTTCTTCTTCAAATGTCATAGTTAAGTAATCTCTACATTCAGGTTCTAGAAAATGTGTACTGCTTGTAAAAAACGTCAAAGGTAAAAGGTAGCAGTTGTCGCTAGTGCTAGCTACACTGAATTTGGGGTTTATCAGCACTGGCTAGCACTACTAGCTTTATTGGCTATTAGCTAATATCCTAGTAGATGATTAAGCACTGTTGTAGCTCTCTGGATAGGAGCATCTGCTAAATGGCATAAATGTAAATAGCTATGTAAATGTACACATTATTTTTACAACTGTCTGTGAAGCTGCTGGGTATCTTGCTACCACGAACACTAGTAGAAGGCTAACGTTTAGCTGAAGCACGCTAGCCGGCTAGCTAGCCTGTTACAGCGTACCGTACCTGTTCATGTAAAACGTTTCGTCAACTTCTTCACTCTCTGGGTCTGTTAAGACCGTCTCTTCATGGTCTATCTCAATATTTAACTCCATCCTCGCTAACTGTAGAATTACCTAAGAAGCTAAGCTGCTTTTTACCGAGTAGTTTTACCCGGTAACTCTTTCCCCGTTTAGAGCGGTTTACTTCAACTGACCCGCGATCGCTTTAACCCGCGAAACGGTTCGACGCGCGCATGCGCAAACGATACAAACATGTGTTTACTTACTTATATGTATATATTTAAGTAAGTAAACAATACAAATTTATCCAAATTTATACAAAAAATACAATTTTTTATTTGTATTTTTTATTTTTTTTATAAATAAATAATAATAATTAAAAAAAAAATATATATATATATATATATATAAAGATATATATATATATTTATTTTTATTTATAAAAAAATACACATATATATATATGTATATATATATATATATATATATATATATATATATATATATATATATATATATATATACATATATATATGTGTGTGTATATATCTTTATTTTTATTTTTATTTATTTTATTTTTTTTTTACGAAATATAGCCACCGGCTTGCATTAATAGATAATCTAATCAGAACTTCCAAGCATCTGAATTTAATAAGCAGAGTGTCTGTCCTTTTTAATGACGTTTTATTTAACCGGAGTCACTGAAATCTGTCTAGAAATATATTAAAACATTAAAACATTTTTTTTTCATTTGGTTGGAAACCTTTTTGGCATATAAACCTTTTCTGGTTTTAATATTACTGCTTTTGTTTGGCCTCCATGCAAACTGTATGTAAGTAAGCAGTAGAACGTGAAGGCAACCAGACTTCTGGTATCTTGAAGAATGTGTCCTACAAGGAAATTATTTAAACAGATACAAAAAAAAAAAATCAGAAACAGCCTTTTGAACACATGGCACATGGTGCACTGTTCAGATTGTAGGATAGGTATATAAATTATTATATATGTTTTAAAAGTTCACTCACATTATCCCAAAGACACATTATTGCTTTATTCAATTAGTATTTATAAATGCATTTGTTTTACATGATTTCCATGACTGGAAAATCTTGAGTACTGTATACCCCAGGGCACGAAGAGTTGAAAATCCTATTAATTTCTGTCAGGAGCATAAATAATATCATGCAGAAGTTTGCAAACGCAAAAAAATCTTTAACTTCCTGCACTTTGGGGATCAGTTCATCATCTTCTACTCACTTAAGTATTCACAGTAACAGAAACTGGCGTGCTCAGTTTTGCATGCCATTTTACTTATTCATATTTCCAGCCTGCACGCCCTGAATTTACTGTGTAAACCATTACAAGGTTATAGAAATGGTAATCAAATGAAATCTTTCTCTCAGTCACAACTTGAATGAAATATACATTTTACATGATATATTATTTGTAAACTAGGCCTAAGGTGGCTGTTTAATCTATAGACTTAATAGAAGTCAGTTAATAGAAGTTCCAGCTGAAAATGCACAGCTTAGTGTATTTGTTTCCAGTTTCCAGCTCAGATTCAACTTCCAGACACCTGCTCTGTCTTGTGTGTACCGCACCAAGAAATACTGTAAGGGCTGGAGACATAAAATCTTGGATATATCCCAACAATTAAAATGTCACTGCAGTGTGCAGGAACTCCTACTGCTTAAAAACTCCTAAAACGTCAGTTTTCCTGCAGTCATACGAAATCACGCCAGAAACCCTCCCTGTCTCTGATCACGCGTCCTTGGCCTGAGCCACGCCCCCCACACAGTGTTTTTTACTGATGGGCGTGGTTTGTGCCTCCGCATACTGGACCTGCGAATCTGATTGGCTCCGCGGTGAAATGACGCAGGGCCATGCCATCGCTCCATACGAATTACAAGAGGATGCCGGTAGGCGATTGGCTTCAGCACCGGAGTGCTCACTCAAACCACAGGCTATGGATTAAGGCTCTCTTTATATATTTTTCTTTTTATAACAACACTGAATAAATGTAATTAACTGCATTTAGCTTCTGGAGCCGTTTTATTTTTATTCACCTGCTGAATTATCCGGTACAACCTGCGTGCGGGGATTTCATTAGCTAGCTCAGATATCTCCGCTTTCAACGGTCTAATACTCTGACCCTTTCTGACACTGGTAAGTACTAAAGCTTGGTTCTACCTCCTGCCTTTTTTATTAACCATTTATAAATATGGTTTCAGTAAATGACGAGGCTTGGTATGACAGGAAAGTGCATCTTAGGGAAAATGCACTAACCAGACGTGGTTATCTGTTTGATACCCTATTTACCCTATATACCCTGTGTTGTACATCACATGCCACAGACCTGTCCATCACTGCATGTTGGCTGCATCTTTTAACACGCAGGCTGTGTTCACATAGACTGCCCCGCTATTTGAAGGTATGGGCCCTGTGCTGCAGTATGTGTGGGCTGTAAGTGCAATTTCCATTCGTTTGCGTTGAAGTGAACGAGTGGGCCAGATGACTCAGCTGAGCCCTGTGTAAAGACTGACTGATGATGTCTGCTAGTGATGCAGTTCTACATCATTTGCCTAAAATAGACAAACGTAGCTTAATTAGTACGTTGTTTAGGCATCGATATTAAACCATACATTACAGTGTAATTAAATGTGCTTAATTAAATGATGCTGTTACCACTATTAACTCAGACTCTGTAATACCACCGTCTACTAGAACCCTGGGGTTTATATTTCCCTCAAGATTGTCTTAGGATATTTGTTGGGTTTTATATACTTGCTGTAATTTACATGACCATTTTCTGACCTCTCTTAGAATTAAACAGGCCTTTGTTTGCTACTGTGCTTTTGAAACTGGAATATGTAAATGATCTCTGTTCTGATTGGCCGCCGTGCATTGAGTCTTATTCAAAGAGCAGTCCTAGTTAAAACACTGTGACATTAGTTTAATTCTTTAAAATTATTTTTACTATTTTTATTTTATTAGGGATTCCGTGGCCTGCATGTTAAAACATAATAACAGACCCTTTAATAAAGCTTTGTTCACTTGGGTTAGTGTGGTATTTTGCACCTAATATGTTTGAAGTATGGGTTTTAACAATAGAATAATCATTAAATGTAATAAAATAATCAAGCAAATTTACATTTAAGCTCTTTCATTGACTAACACTGTGCATCATAAGTGTGCGACATAATATCTCACAGTGGTGGTATGTGAGACTGAGCTTCAAACGTTCAAAGCATTTTTTTGGGTCTTACAGGATTTTCTCTCATGACTTTCATATCGTTTCTCTTTGCTTGTTCCCTCCCTTTCACAGTCTCGTGCTGTAGCGACACATCAGAGTGGCCAGAATGCTGACCAGACTTTTTCGGATCCATGGCCTGTTTGTGGCCTCCCACCCCTGGGAGGTGATTGTGGCTACAGTGACCCTCACCATCTGCATGATGTCCATGAACATGTTCACCGGCAACAACCAGATTTGTGGCTGGAACTTTGACTGCCCGAAGTTAGAGGAGGTGCGCTGTGTTACAGTGGAAAGCTACATGGATCAGTATAGCTGTAGAATGTAATGTAATGTTAGTGGTAACCTTTTTCCTGTTTACATTTGTACACAGCAAGTCCTCAGCAGTGACATTATCATACTAACCATCACAAGGTGCATAGCCATCGTCTACATTTACTTCCAGTTCCAAAATCTCCGGCAGTTGGGATCAAAATACATACTGGGTAGGATTCAGAGTTTTTATACACAAGCATTCAAAAGTTATTGAAATACTAGTCTACTGTTTTCTGATATATTGCATTTTATAAATTCTATAGATATTTTCATTCTTCATATCTAAAAGGAAGTTCTCTCAAAAAGCGTATAAAATAAACAGTAAATAAGTCTGTAAATATTTATTTAGTAATTTTATCATTTAGGACACATCCAACAGCTTTGTGATGTCCTAGTAATTATTTGAAACCTGAAACATGGATTTTAAATGTAAATATTACCATTTCCATTTTTCCTTCTACTCTATAATGTGGTCAAATGAAATTGGTGAATGTGGATTTGACCTTACACTGGTTATTGTTTTGTTTTTGTAGGCATTGCTGGGCTTTTCACAATCTTCTCCAGTTTTGTCTTCAGCACTGTTGTAATTCATTTCTTGGATAAGGAGCTCACAGGCTTAAAGTATGCCAAAGATATGTTTTTATAACGTTATGATGTTTTACAGGTTATTTCATACTGTTTAGTAACATATTCTTTATATTTCTCTCCAGTGAGGCACTGCCTTTCTTCCTGCTGCTGATCGATCTCTCTAAAGCTTGTGCTCTGGCCAAATTTGCACTAAGTTCAAACTCACAGGTAATTGGTCAATTTTGTGCTTCCAGATTGTCCTATTTCTTATTATGTGTAATAATTTTCCTGTAGTATTGTTATAACTGGAGAGTGTTTATCAACTAATTTAAATTGTGGTGTGTTAACTAACATTTTTATACTGCAGGATGAGGTGAGAGAAAACATTGCGAAAGGTATGGCTGTACTTGGACCTACATTCACCCTGGATGCCCTGGTGGAGTGTTTAGTGATTGGCGTTGGTACCATGTCAGGTATTTATCATATGGCAACCAGAGGTATAACCACAATTTAAGACCAGCATCTTTACAGTGGACGAAACGCATAACCGACCTGTAATTTCTGATGAACCATAGGTGTCCGCCAGCTTGAGATCATGTGCTGCTTTGGATGCATGTCTGTCCTGGCCAACTACTTTGTCTTCATGACTTTCTTCCCTGCCTGTGTCTCACTAGTGCTTGAGGTATGTTAAACTCCATCCTTGAACTGTATTGTTTGTGTGTGTAAAAGGACTCAAGAGTCTAAACCAGTTTTACATAGTCTTTATCGTATACAGTTGTCTAGGGAGAGCAGAGAGGGACATCCTATCTGGCAACTGAGCCACTTCGCTCGCGTCCTGGAGGAGGAGGAGGACAACAAGCCCAACCCAGTGACCCAGAGAGTGAAAATGATCATGGTACAAAAACAGTGTTCTGAAACGAGTACCACCAAACAGTGCCTTAATCTTCTGCCATTGTTTTTCACAAGAGAAGCAGGCACAGGCACATACATTTTCTTTTCCCTGTCCTTGCAGTCTCTTGGCCTGGTAATGGTCCATGCCCATAGCCGATGGATTGCTGATCCTGCCTCTCCAAATGGAACCCTTGATGTGCCTCATGTGGGAATAAGTCTGAATGACCACACCCCGAAAAGGATTGAGCCAGATATGCCGCTGTGGCAGTTCTACCTGTCCAGGTGAACACTCTTATGTAGAGCTTTTTAACCTTACGAAGTCATCATTAATCAGAGGCAATAACGAAACGGACTGATATTTACTCAGTCTGACTTGTATCTCATTTATGAAAGCACAGAAAGTCTACAGAAGCCTAGATTTTATAGCACATTAATTATTACAAAATAATAAAATGTATTTTTCACATTTAAATGGAAAATGGAACTGGAATTCTGTACATAGCTATAATTAACCATGTTGTTTGCTATACATTGAAATGACAGTAATATAGTTACATTTTGCCCTTTTTGCTATGAGAATAATACAGATTGTACAATTACTTTGTGTTTGTCCTGGAAAATATAAATACAAATGTATTTATTTTTCCATAGAATGATCAGCATGGACATCGAGCAGGTCATCACATTGGGCCTGGCCCTCTTCCTGGCTGTGAAGTACATCTTCTTCGAGCAGGTGGAAATGGAGTCCACATTGTCTCTTAAAGTCCCCAACCCCAGCTCCATGCTCACGCAGAGGTGGTCTCCTGACCAGTGCTGCAGGAAGGAGATTGCCCCCCGGCCCAGCAAAGCCAAGAAGACCCCAACTCTCCCTCCTGTCATCACTAAAGAGGAAAGAGGTACAGAAATGTCTACAGCTCATAAATGATTTGGTGACTTTATAGGAAAAATGAATTCAACTTATGCATTCTTGTTCCACCCACAAATGTACTCTTCCATAGCAACTGTTGCCAAGGTAGACAAGCTTTATCCTCTGCAAAAAAATCTCTTATTCAATCTAAAGTGATACGGTAGCACTCAGATTTTGTTAAAAAATGACTTTCCAGAAATGTGAACCAGGGTCTAAATATATTCTTCTTCTCATCCATGTAGATTTAGTGATTAAACCCCTGCCTGCCATGACTGAACCAGCTCCTAAAAGCACATTTGTGGTGGGAGAGGAGGAAAGCCTGGACGGTGCAATTGTGGAGGAGCCTCAGCCCACCATCCCCCAAGAGCCCAGGACAGTAGACGAGTGTCTGGTCATTCTTAGAAATCCTGAGGTGAGTACTGATTTAAAACCCATAATTGGTCAACAAAGAGTGTTCTTGCAGCTTTAGCCATTCTTGTTGTGGTAGCAATTGCTTGTTGAAGATGTTTCCTCTTAATTTTGTTCCAAAGTTCCAAAGTGTCAAAAAAGGTAGTGGTTCCTTTTACCTTGATTATGACCCCTGTAATCTCTAATGAGCTTGCCCACCTTACTTATACACTTACTCTTAACCAATTAGTGTATGACGTGAGAACGGATTAGGATCCTCTTGTGACACCATTCACCTACAAGGGTTGATTGCCCTGACCTAAACGTGATGTTTATACATATTACATGGTTGAATAAACATTTCTTTATACCTTTCTTGCATTATTTTTATTAAAAAACATTCTGATCACTTATCTTAATCTGGAACTTTAATTGGTTAAAATTTTCACAGTGCATATAAAAAAAACATTATGATTAGTCATTTGCATATTGTAGCCTTCTGCAATATCAGTATTGCAAAGGCCAGTATTGTGATACTGATTAACGATGACGGTAACTGTACTATAATACTGTATTTGTGATTCAACAGATGGGCGCTCGATACCTAAGTGATGCTGAGGTTATTATGTTAGTAAATGCAAAGCACATCCCGGGGTACAAGCTGGAGGCCATGATGGAAAGCCCAGAGAGAGGGGTGATAATCCGTAGAAAGATGCTGTGTCCAAAACTCCCCAAACATTCTGCACTCACCTGTCTTCCTTACAAAGACTATGACTACTCTCAGGTAAGGCAGGTCATCCTGAAACAAAGTGTACAGATTTTCAATATTGATAACATATACATATTGTATCACATTTGGCAATAATTGTGTTGACAGAATATTAATATTATGTGGAATTATTCACATATTTGAAGCACATTTAATGCATTACCGTGTGGGATGTAGTAGGCCCATGTTAAGTAACTGTTGTGCCTATATGGTCTATTTTTTAGGTGATGGGAACTTGCTGTGAAAACGTCATTGGTTACATGCCAGTTCCAGTGGGCGTTGCAGGGCCTCTGCTGTTGGATGGAAAGCAGTTCCAGGTCCCCATGGCAACAACTGAGGGCTGTTTGGTGGCCAGCACCAACCGTGGCTGCAGAGCCATAGCTGTAAGACACATCACTGATTTCCAATCAAAAACAAGTCTAGCTATGTACACTAGTTGTCCAAAGGTTTGTGGAAAACCCTTCTAATGAATGAAATATTAGTTGTACCTATTGCTGACACTCTCACTCACTACAGGCTTGTTGGCTTGTGGATAAGTGTTGCCAATAGAAAAAGACTCTCTGGAGCAGATAAAAATGTATAAAAACATATGTCTACTGCCAGGGGGAGCCTAGAGGAGTATAAAGCCCCTCAGCATTGAGCTGTGGAGCAGTGGAACTGTGTTCTCTGGAATGATGGTGCCCCATCCAGTAGCTTTGGGTTGATTTGGGAGCTGAGCATGAGGTGGGGTGGTGATCCAACATCTAGTAGAAAACTTTCCCTGGACAGTAGAGACAATTATTCCTACAAAAGTAAGAGAAGCTCATTTTAATACCTTTGATTTCAGAAGAAACAATAAATGAGCAGGTGTCCCAATATTTTTGTCCATATAGTGAAAAACATTACATTGTGTTAAATGGCTGTAACTACAGTACTGAAATGCTTAAACAAGCCCTGTGCAGAGCTTTGACTGGTTATGCTCTGGATGTTCCTTCGATAGCTGGGTGGTGGAGCCAGTAGCAGAGTTTTGGCTGACGGTATGACCCGGGGCCCTGTCATTCGACTGCCCTCTGCTTGCCAGGCTGCAGAGGTCAAGGCCTGGCTGGAGAGTCCTGAGGGCTTTAAGAGCATCAAAGAGGCATTTGACCACACCAGCAGGTTTGCAAAAAATAATCACTGTACATGATTTTCATTAGTAACGAAAAAAGTAATATGTTAAACTAAAGTTTGTTCTGCTTGTTTGATACACAATGGTACTAAATGGTCCACTGGTATGACTTTGTATATAAGATATTGTGTTAATTGTTTCCCAATAAAAAGTGAACGAGTCCAAATCTACAGTACAGTTCAGTTTGGATTCACTTATATCATATTTATAGTTAAACAATACTATAATAAAACAACAACAATAAAACTTAAACATAAAACTGACATATTAGAATGGGTTTGTACATTTTGGACAATTCCTTTTGGACCATTGTAAATTACTTTACACTTTTTTCCTCAGGTTTGCTCGTTTGGAGAAGCTCCTGATTGGCCTTGCTTCACGCAATCTCTATATTCGTTTTCAGTCCAGAACTGGAGATGCAATGGGGATGAACATGATCTCAAAGGTAAGAAAATGTCATATGTTGGAACATACTGATTTGTAAGATATGAAGTGTGTCCTAAAGCAGACGAAGGCTGCATTTCTCAGCCGTTATGTCACTATGCTGAACTACACTATAAAAGAAAAAGGTGCTTCTAAAGGTTCTTTGGGTGATATAGACAAAACACTTTTGGTTCCATTAAGAACCATGGTTGTAATGGAGATGTATGAGTCTACAGAACCTTCACTTGATAAAAAAAAATTATATACCAATTTAAAGGTTCTTCACTCTCATACATCTTTTTCACAAACATGGTTCTTCTGTTCAGGTGGGCATCTTAGACCTTTAGTGCAGAGTAATTACAGTACATAAGTAAGTACATTGGCTTAATATATATGCCACCATTTCTGTCCTTAGGGCACAGAGCAGGCTCTGGCTAGGTTAAAAGAAGAATTCCCCGAGCTGCAGGTCCTGGCAGTCAGTGGAAACTACTGCACTGACAAGAAACCAGCTGCCATAAACTGGATTGAGGGCCGGGGCAAGTCTGTGGTGTGTGAGGCTACCATACCTGCCAAGGTGGTCAAAGAGGTACAGTCCCTCAGGCTATTTGAAGATACTGAATGTTAAATGTTTGGTTCTATGAGGTTTGGCATGATGAGATCAGCTTTTAAGTAATGTCAAACTGCTTCTATAGGTTTTAAAGACAAGTACAGAAGCACTGGTGGATGTAAACATCAATAAGAACTTGGTGGGCTCTGCCATGGCAGGAAGCATTGGAGGCTACAATGCTCATGCTGCCAACATAGTCACTGCCATCTACATCGCCTGTGGACAGGTACAAGGTGTTGCTGCTTATCAGTTAATGAAAAAGTGCTAAATATGAAATAAATAAATAAACTGAACTGAAAGTAATAACAATTATTGCTGTGGCAGGACCCTGCTCAAACAGTGGGCAGCTCTAACTGCATCACTTTAATGGAGGCCTCAGGTCCCACAGGAGAGGATCTCTACATCAGCTGTACCATGCCCTCCATAGAGCTGGGAACAGTGGGAGGGGGCACCAACCTGGCACCCCAGCAAGCCTGTCTACAGGTATTTATACCTCTTCTCACCAGAGAAAGTCTCTCAAACTGAGATCGGCCAGGCCCAGGGCAGTCCAGTATGGCTGTCGGTGAAAACTAGAGGATGGGAAACATGACGTTTTTGGGTTTTTTTGTGCTCCTCTCAGATGTTAGGTGTGCAGGGTGCCAGTGAGGCTAACCCAGGTGAGAACGCCCGGCAGCTTGCCAGGGTTGTGTGCGCCACAGTGCTGGCAGGGGAACTGTCGCTCATGGCCGCCCTTGCCGCTGGACACCTGGTCAAAAGTCACATGACACACAATAGGTGAGTAAATAAATGCATATTTCAACATACTTCAACCCTAGACATGAGAGTTATTATTTGGTTAGTATACCAGTACTATAAACCCGTAGATGTGGCTTAATATACACTACATGTCAGAATGTTGCACCTATTGCTGACAGATGTCCAAATGCACCCATACAGCTTGTCTAGTCCCTTTAGATGCCTAAAGCCAGACGTGGGCTAGAGAGGTATAAAACCTCTCCAGCATTGAGCTGTGAAGCAGTAGAACGGTGTTCTGTGGTATAATGGTGGTGCTCCATACAGTACTTTGGGGATAAGTTGGGGATGAGGTGGGGTGGTGATCATCCAACATCCTGACCTTACTAACACTCTTGCAATCAGGTCCTCACAGCAATGCACCAAAAACCTAGTAGAAAGACTTCCCTGGACAGTAGAGAAAGTTACTCCAAAAGCAGGATGAACTTTTTAATACCCTTGATTTCAGCGGAAATGGGTGTCCCAATACTTTTGTTCATATTGTATATACAGTAATTGACCTTTGGGTTTAAGTGCTTTAAAACCAAGCTTGCACTAGTGCAATAGAATTAGCACTAAAACAAGCAAGAGTTCAGTGTGGGTCAGCGTATGTAACTTTGGGTTTAAGACCAAGCTTGTGAATCTTACCGTTTCAGGTCAAAAGTGAACTTGCAGGAAACTCCAGGAACCTGCACAAAGCAAGCATCTTGAGGACCAATCGAATGCAAGGTGCGGCCTGAAGTGTGGGAGACAAATGACATAAAGTTGAGGAGAATACATCCATGAGCAACATTACATGACTTTTACTGAAGCGGACTTCACAGAAGATGAATTACAGAACTCGTTCTGTTGAAACATCTCAAAGACTGCTGAAATACAGTTGTACACTAGACATTCTACTTTACACATCTCTGAACAAATGCTGTTTCTAATGCCTTCAGAACTTGCTGGATGCGCACACACACACACACACACATCATAGTAATTTATTTTTTTCCACATTTCACTATTTAAAACAAACAAAAAAAAAAACAATAAAAAGGGGAATATTTTTTGTCAGTATGTCCGTTTAAAGACTGCTCTAAAGACTGAATGGGGATGATATAGAAAACACAGATTATAATAGGACTACACAGAGGAGCTGAAAAGCTATGATTCTCAAGATCCTACTATTTTCTTCCTTTGGTAGAATGACAAAATATATGTAATTTGTATAATTGCCAAATACAGCCTTCTGCAGTCTCTCTCAATTATGTTTCCCTGAATGTAAGCTGGTTTGATAGATAAGGGAACTAAGCAGATGTGGTTTAATTGCTATATTGATAATTGATATATGCAAGATTTCTTGAAAGGACGACTGCAAAGGCGCAACTGTTTCACAAAGGTGCTCAAACAGCCTCAGTGACCTGCGTGTCAGCTGTTGATGTATATGCTTCTGAATGTGCAAGTCCATGCACACTGTATATGTACAACAGTACACACCACCTTCTGTGTTTCTGCCACACATCAACACTTAGCACTTACCTGTTTTGCTTTGTATGCACAAGGAACTAATTGTGAATTCAGCACGTACCGTTGTTCAGTCTCTTTTAAAATGCTACAATAGTAAAAGAGCAAGCGTTGTTTTACGAGAGTATGATTAAGTTTGTAACAAAACCATATAATCAAGTTTTCTATATTTTTTTAATAAAAATAAAGAGAATTTGAAATTCAATTTAGTCATTTTTTACTTTTTTACATTATCTGAATCTGGCATGTTTTAATTAATGTTTTGTGATGAATGCACCAATAGAAATGCTCCAAAATTACTTTGAATACAATGTCTTTCACTGAAAGTTAATGAAGGTTTTTCCTAGTCCTCCAGAGCTGCTTCTGAAATCATGGGTAATAACAGGGCGTTTATTATTTTTTTTGCCTTTGCTACAGTAACAGCCTTCACTCTTCTGCAAAGTCCACACACTAGATTTTAGAACATTTTTGTTAGGATGGCATTCAACCATAAGAGCATTGATGAGGTCACGTACTAATAATGGGTGATTAGTTGCAGATCAAAAATGCCACTCAAACTAATCCCGGGCCGGAGCTCGAGCACTTGAAGTTGGTTCCACTGCTCCACAGCCCAGTGCTGTGGGGCTTTATACCCCTCTATCTACTAGATGGCACTGGGCATGATAACTTCACACTCATTGTGACTATTCTAGAGTGTTGTGTTATATTGGCAGTGTTTTTCTATAGCGATTAAACAAACTGTGCATGGACAACTAAATACCTGTGTCAGTAATGGGTTAAAAGGAGTGTCTGGATACTTTTATTACATTTGTTGTATGTACGTATGTGTGGCCACCTACATTAAAACTCAAAAGTAAATTTACACAATTATGTACATACATAATTTACCCAGAAACAGGTGATTAGGCAAGACAGGTTTGCTTCTCTAGTTTTAACTGGGGCTATAGAACCAATGAAGCTACCAAGTGATGAAAATCTACATTTTAAGACTTTTGTGAGAACTATTGTGTTCTTCTGTATTAGCTTCAAAGGTCCTGTGCAAACCTAATAAACAAGCTGCAAACATGCCTTCATTAATCGTCAATGCTTGTATTTTTTCCCCTGAACTATTCCTGGAATAGAGCATGGAAATTCTACTGTATGTTCAATGATAAACACTGAAACAAAGATCAACAGTATAAGCCATACAACTCACACTAACGACTTTGAAAAATGACATGGGAAACTATAGGAATTTGATGTACGTGTTTTCTTGTAAAGAACTCACAAATTCTCAGATTTTTATATAACAAAGAGCTGATAAAGCCAAAGCTTCCTTCCAACATAGATATTACTTTTTTCCAAGAAGCAAAAGGGTACTAAGGGCATCTCTGTGTAGGAGGTTGGTGAGATGTTTGAAGAGTTCTCCTGAGGCAACGTCAGCAAACACTGGCCTCACCAGAGTGTACGTTGACCAATCAGATCACTCTGCATCACATCTCACCAGGATAGTGACAGCTGATTGGCTGACCCTCAATGAGGCTCCAGCCAGACCTGCAAAAAGGATGTAGAGTGCTTTACTTTTACACACACACACACACACACACACACACACACACACACACACACACACACACACAGGTTAATCTGGGTTAGCGGTGTCACTCCTCCCCAACACTAATCTCCAATATGGCACCATCATTATCTCTTGCACATGGAACTGTATTGATAAAAGGCCTGCTTGACATTGTGATCATCAAGGTCTTGCATGTTTGGGTATGCTTGCTTTTGAGAAGGTCATCAGCTGCTTTATATTATTTTTTTCTTTTCTTTGTTTTAAGCTCACTCAAGGTGAAACCAGTTGCGGAAAATCATGACACAAACAATGTGAACCTGCTTCAAAGTTTAGACTGCTGTTCAGATGTTTGGATTCAACGTTCTCTGATACGTGCGTCTTCTGCACCTGCAGAGGTTTCATACAAAGCTAAGAAGTGCATGAGAAAAGGAAAGTAAGAAAGCCCAAATATATGTATACAGAATTATAATTCTAATACATAATGAAGAACAAAAACACCACACAAAAATTATTAAACAGAACAAAATTAATATGTTGAATGTTACATAACATATACAACATTTCAATGCATTTAATTAGATTACAGTTTATTTTGTGTAAATTAAATAAAATACTTTAAGTTTTAAATAATACATACTTGAAATATTAAACTAAAACAGATTTTGTATTAAATAAAAAAAATTAAATACCATTTGTTGCTTTCTAATATTTAAATGCACATTATTATTATTATAATTATTATTATTATTATTGTTGTTGTAAATAACAGGATCCTAATCTATATTCTACTGTTTTGACAGTAATTATAACTATTATTGTTCAAAAGAAAAACACAAATCAAAACAACAAAAACAGAACATTTCCTTTACTGTATATTTTCAAATGACTCCCAACAGCATTTTGAATCTCAAGGTTACACGTTAACAGGAACCATAACATCAAGCTGTGCAAACCTTTAAAAAAGTACCATTAAAAGTGCTGATATTTTATATATAATGCACACAACCTTTCATAGATAGACAACAAATGTAATCCGATTGTTAAGCAATGCAATAAGTGCAAATATCAGTCTTCTGTGTGGTTAAACAAAATAAAGCAGTATGTTAATGTGAACTCAGATACACACACTCTAGTGTTCTATTAAATAAGGATATGAAAATGTTGTTTCAGGTACCAACTACTAAGCACTACTGCACAGATGGCAAATTATTACTTTAATTAAATGGAACAGGCAAAGAAAAATTTGGCAACTTTATTAAACTTTCTGTAACACTTTACAGAGCCAATATCTGGCAACCCAATTATTCTGAGCACCATCTAGTTTGCACCTTCTTCAGCCTCCAGATTCAACATATCTATGCTGCCATGCAAAAATCTTGCATTTCCAAAATGTGAACTTTACAGGAGAAAGAAAAAAAAACATTTTTATTCCATGTCATTTTGGAGCATTACTATAGGTCCATTCATCATTCGTCTATTTTGACACAATGTAAAAAAAAAAAACATGGGGCAAAATGGAGATGCAAGGTATTGCATGACAGTGACAATATAGTACTTTTATTTCCTTCAGATTTGAATACTAAATCACCATGAACACAAAACTGTAAATCACAGAATACAAAATGGTTTGCAAAGTTAAAGCTTCACACCTTCTCCCTCAATCTCAGCAGAGTAATGACACCACACTGAGGTACCAAAGGACAAGGCCAGGAGAAAAGCTCAGTTAAAACTGAGAAGGCTTCTCATTAAAGGCATTCAAGTTTATAGTTTTTTAATTTTTATAAGTACAACAGCTAAACAATGTGCAAGTAAAATGAATACAAAATATTTACAAAACCATAAGTAAACTTACTTACACTTCAATGAAAAACAATCAACCTGGATTCAACCCAAACATGAAGGACTCTAACTGTACATGCCATCATCAAAAGTAATAGCCTGCGGTCTTTTGTTCAAGAGCCCATTTAACTCCCCCAGAAGGTGTAATTGCCACAGGCTCTTAGAGTCTCCACTCTGTATGCAAGTCAACGAACATCCTGTTATCGTCTCTATCTCCGATATGCCTGAGCTAAACACTGCATTTCATAGGTGTGCTGGATGAAATGGTATCTGGTAATGTAGTTTTTAGGGCAGGTTACCTCAGCATTTTGATTTAGGCTCTTTAGGGAGGGATAAGGCCTCTTACATGGATGTGTTCAACGGAGGTTAGCAGACGCCACAGAGGAGACAACCTAAAGGAATGTGAAAATCTTGTTAAATTGCAACCTAATGGTACACTGCTGCTTAACATGTGAGGTATCTTTATTATACCTATAATCTAACTATGCTTTGCTTACGCAATTAGCAACATGTTTAAATACTGCAACAGTTGCCACATTGGTACCTAGTATTTTTCATATTTTATATTAGGTCTAGCTAGTCTGGCCATTCTCAATTGACCTTTCTCATCAACACGGCAGCTGAGTCTACAGAACTGCATCTCACTGGATGATTTATCTTTATTGCAGCATTCTAAGCAAACTCTTACAATGACAATGGACCTTAATTTGACAAAGGACCTCAGCGATTCTAGAAATACTCAAACCAGCCTGTCTGCCACACTCAAAATTACTGAGGTCACATTTTCCCCCTTTCTGATGGCTGAACATTACCTATAGCTGCCGATCTTTTATCTGCCTGATTTTACACACAGCTATACTGCCACACAATCAGCTGTTTCCTAAAACTTGTTTCACAAAGTTGAGGTGACTGTAACTGTATCAGCTGAGCAGCAATTACGTTTTAAATTAGCTGCAGAAAAGCAAAATTCAGTTGTGGGAAAGTTTCAACTTGTAAAGTCAACCTAAGTCAAGTTCTTTGAAAAATCAAGCTCTTTGAATTACAACAGTAACAAATGTTATATAAATGAGGTCCCTGTTTACACCTGGTCCCTTCATGTGTCTAGTATCTAGACTGTATCCTGATAAGATATTTACCCACATATGTTGACACTCTGTAGTCAAATGCTTCACAGATTAGTCAGACTGAATCCTGTACTGGGAGGAGTTTTGGTTGTCAAATGCGTCTTGGAGACAGTGACTAATGCATTACACTGCAAGAACATGCATCTCAAATGCGTCTCAGACCTCCTCCTAAAGTGGTTTGAGTGATGTGATTTGTATCTGATTTACATGTGTCTTTGGTGTGTTTACACTTGCATTTATATGTGGCTTGGCTTTATATCCAGATGTAATCCTGATACTCAAGACACATGAAGTAAACAGGTGGAAACAGGGTCAAATTTTAACTTTTTCATTTTAACTGATAACTGATTGATTACCTCTTTTAAAAGAGTATGGCATTGTTGCTGGTCTTCTCTTGAACATATGATGTGAAACGCTTCAAGAATTTAGGATACTCTCGCTTTGCCACTGCCCTCAAGACTGATGCTGGTGCCCATCCACCTGGATTAACTGGAAATAAAGTCAAATGTGTTTTTGATAATGTAATACACCATTAATTGTAGGAGAAACAGCAAGATATGCTAAGAATGACCATACTCACCATTGGCTACGTATGTTATTTTACAGAGGATATTGTCTCTGCTGATCTCTTTGTTGCCCTCTGGTGGGCTGACTAGTGTCTGACAGATCATGGCCACATTTATTTTGGCACGGATACATCTGCTTGAGGGCTGGGAAGATAAATAAAATATACAAGATGTATATAAATACGTATTAAGAATGATAAAACAAATTCTTAACTTTTAATAAAAGTCATGTTTTATTCCAAGTAATTTTGGAGCATTTTCATTGGTCCATTCATCATTTTGACATCATTTGACAAAAAAACCTGCCAGATTCTTGTGTTTTTTTTTTTATTTCTATGTCAACAAAAATGGAGAGACAAGGTTTGTGTGTGACAAGGAAAGAAAAAGTATTAAATAGAATAACAGAAGTACCAAAAACGGTCACTTACTGGATAACTGTCATGGTCTACAGAGAAGTTGCACACCAGCCACGTGTCAGGTTCATTCTCATTGGTGGAGAGGACTTTACGGATGACTGACAGATAAAGGACGTCTCTTTGTGAAGCAGGCCACACCCTCTGCAACACAACAAGTCAAGACTTCAGAGTCAAAGTAAAATGTACACACAGGCTGAATGGCAATTGCCTTATACAAATTTTAATTGACAGGATTTTAACTGTACTGTACCTTATGAGTCTGGTAAATAATCACTGCCTTGTCTGATAATTGCTCTACCACAGTAAAGTGTTCAACCGTCGCTGGACAAAAATGAAGAAAAGGAAGATATGAGGAGTGCCCTATGATGAGGTTAGATGTAAGCAATTTGACTGAGCACAGATTAAATGGCACTCACTCTCCCAGTCGTTCCGGAAAGCTGTGTCCCAAAAGTAATGACAGACCTCGTGCCCTGTGACACCTTTAACAGCATGCGTGGCTTTGAGAGGGTCCAGGACGACACCATTCTCCTCTACCTCTCTCCGATATACCTGAAAAAAAAAGACCAAGACTTACTCACCACTGAATGAGTGCAGCACAAGCGTACAGTTACACATTTCTGTTCAAAATATTATAAATCCTTGCCATAGTAGCCTTTTAGGAATTACATGAATAAGGAATGCAAGAGAATGTTATGGGTAATCTTTGACTTCCTGGGCCAAGTTTATTTGAAACCAGGGGTGGTCATAAAAATATGATATTACATTTATAGTATATACTATTTTTCTTTCATTTTTAATTATTATTCTTTTATTAGATATGAGGATCCTATAAATTAGGCACCTCCTATGTAATGGAGCTAAGCACAAACTCAACTCTTAAATGCATGTGCCCTCTAGTTGTACAGTCACAAATTAACCACATTAACCACACACACACAAAGACAGATTAGTCATTGATATTTACTTTTCCTCAGTCACAAGAATGGCACAATATTGTTACTAATGTCTATAAGATCAAATACAAATTAAATATAGTGGATTACATTTGGCTTTTAAAATAAAGCCACTGCCCAAGTCTGAACTATCTCAAACCATTCAAGCCTAAACATCCTGTTCAAACCGTCTCATCTGTTAGTGTTTGGGATTCATTGTTAAACCAGGTATGCTCAGACAAAATGACTCACCTTCATCTCTCCCTCCTCGGTGATAAGCTGCCAGTTAGCATCTCCACCCACATCCTGCAAGGAATAGGTCATGTGGTTGTGCACCATCTCCTCCACCTGGGTCAAATCAAACAGGTGCACAAGTCAGTCTCCCACACCCACACTGCTCTGCACATAAAGGTCTGGATGTTCACACACACCATCAAATGTCCAGTGTGGAATAAGAAAACACCACGTTAGAACTCCAGCTCATTTCAGCCTAATGTCCATCTGGTCTGCAGCATACAGTCAACAGAATAGAAAGAACAGAAGTCAATGGGCAAAAGCTGAAGCACCTGTCCACTGGATTCAATTATAAGTTTCTTTTTCACCAAACTGTCTAAGCTAGCTGGCCATATGACCAGATACCAAGAATGAAGATTAGGCTCTCTACTGTGACACACAATTACATGTAACTGAAGTTTAAGTAATGATTAAAGCCTATGTACATATCAAGCACAGGTGTTGTTCATACAGCTGCTTCAGATGAAAGCACTACTGTTTGCTGTGCACATGTATTCTATTCCTCAAGTCTCTCTGACTCAGCTTTGTGTTGGCCTGTGCTGTGTTGGCTGTCAGATCATTTGGAACAACAACAAAGCCCCTACAGAACCACACAAGAGAATAGGTGAACCAAAGGCTCTTTCTGAGATTTCTGAATTATGATAGACAAATTCATGTTTAATAATCATATTTAAAACGGTTTTGGTTTTCTTTTTTTTCTTTACAATTCTCTTTATTTGACATGACAGAGCATTTATACATGTGGCCGTAGTCTAGATTCCTTTACAGTACGATTCATCTTTTAGATTAGAGAACTCACAACTACTAACTCAAAAGTAGAACGTAGAATAAAAAACAGTAACTTGATGAAATGAATGATCAAAATCCTCATTTTTTTTGTCCTAATGGATAAGCCTATTTTTTCCATTACAAAGATTTCATTAAATATATTATACCAATTTCCAATAGAGAGTGTATTACACATCTAATAGAGTGACTGGCTTATTTCTTTGTAATTGCATTTTCTAGCAGCTATACATAGTATTATATTAAGTAAATAAATATTTATTTATAGAAGCTCCAAAAAAGTTCTTCCCTATTTAAAATGGTTTCTGTCTTGAATACAGTCAGTAATTCTTTATAAATGTCGCTCAAAACTATATTTATTTTTGGACAGGCCCAAAACAAGTAGTAGTGATTGGCTTCCTAGGAGCTGCATTTTTGCTCTACCTAATGTGAAAATTCCAGGATATCAACCACAGAAGGAAGAAAAGTCTTAGAATATTCTTAAGAACAGAGACAGCATTCTGAAAAAATCAATACAGACCTTCCTCAACTGTAACGTCAAGAAATGTTACTATAAAAAGAAAAGCGCTGGCTGAGGGGTAATAAAGCACAGTTTATCCCACGCTACAACAGCAACAAGCCACTGTACCTGAGCACTGAATCTGTGCACATCATCGGAGGCACTGACAAGGTCGAGAGAGGACAGGGAGGAAGCATGGCTGTGAGGCTGAACCAGGGACAGAGATACAAAAAGTAAAGAGACAGAGGAAAACCACCACCAGCCATGGAATAAAGAAAACAGAACTGCCATCACAAATCTAAAATCACAAAATCAGAAACAGAAATACAGAAAAGAGCACAAGCAAATTTCAAAAGAACAGCCAGATCATGCAATTTATCATGCAATTTAAATAAACATTACAAACCCATACAGAGCTTGAAAACTCTAATCTTAAAGAACTGTGTGAGGGTGTGGTAGCAATGGTGCAATACCTTGGTGGAGTATCTGTGAGCACTGATAGAGCAGTAGGTATCTGGGCTGAGGGTGATAGGCCGAGGGGTCCTGCATTTCTCAGACTGAAATAATAAGCAAAGAGAGACCAAGTTGAGCAGAAAGTGAGCAGAAGTGAGTAGTAACCTATGGACAAAAGTACAGGGACACGTGCCTATTAATTTTTTTTCCACAATCAAGGGTATAAAAAATAAAAATAAATTGCAGTGAGGATTGATTGCATTGAATAACAAGAGCATTAGTGAGGTCAGGATCCAACTCATCCCAAAAGTACTGGATAAAGCACCATCATTTCAGAGAACACAGTTCCACTGCCTAAGAGTTCAATGCTGGGGGGCTTTATTCCCCTCTAGCCCAAATCCGGCATTGGACATGGTGACAATAGGTTCATGTTTATCTGCTCCAGGGAGTCCTATTCTACTGACAATACTTCTCTACAGGAAGTAGTGTGCGTGTGTGTGGGCATTTGCACACACTACTTCCTGTGTGTACATCTGTGTCAGCAATGGGTGCAACTTAAAAGTAGCTGAATGCATTTATTTGAAAGGGTGTCCACAAACATTTGGACATATAGTGTACTTGCACTTAGATACGTGTACTGAAGTTAAAACTTTGTTCCTTCAAATCACCAAAGTACATTTACTTCTGCTCAGTTATATTTGTGAAGAAAATGCTTTTTAATTGTAGTTTAAATATACATTTTTCAATTTATGAACGTTCATCGTGTTTTGTGGGTGACTGCATCTGGACTGCTTGGTGATTGGTGACCTCTCATTCTAAAATTTTATTTTATGCAACACAAATGCAACTAAGCAAGTACTCAGTACCAAAGTACCTTATCTGAAAGAAAATCCTACATTAGCAAAACAGCTGTAAAAAAAGTGCTCTGAGATAAGCTGGAGCCTCCTGGAGTGCCTCCATACTTGAGAAAAGCCACAAAAAACATATGACAGAATTTTCACACGATTCACACAGGATTGACTGATATAAGGTTGTTTTTGTGGCTCGTCTTACAGAGGGTAAAAAGAGCCAGAATCTTTACTATGCGGGAGTGCACAGTCTGACATAGAGCATTTGGAGAGGACTAAACTCTTTGTGAAACTTTGGTAATAATGACATTACTCCACCTCCCCATGCAAAACTTATCCTGTCTGAACCAATGATAAATTATAAAATTGAGATTGCAGCTGTTAGCCAGATGAGCAGCTAACTTTTTTCCCCTTTTTTTAAATATTGAAAAATATTCCAAACAAGGTAAAACCTGATAAATAATTTTTTAACTGTTGTGGCTCTGCCCTTTGACATTGAGCCAGTAAAGCGGTTAGTGCAGCAGGTTCAGTCAGGCAAAGTCTGATGCTGAACCTGGTGTGCATAATCAACTTACAGGTTCCAATATCATTCCACAGTAAGCAATTATCTTTTGAAGCTCTGAGCAGTTCAGAACGTGTCCTACACATCTAATAGGCCTACCTGCTCCTCAATCTTGTCTTGTTTGTCCAGCGCTGCTTCCACAGCATCAAAGAATTCATCTTCATTAATGAGACTATTGGGGCCCTCCTGAAAGTCATATAGGAGAATATTTAACACAGGATTTCAGGCAGTTTTTCCTTTTCTTGTATCAGCACTGTTGAACAATTGTGGAGATATCATAATACTAGATACTGCCATAGCTGTAATTCAAAAAGAAGTCAACTTACTTCATAATCTGGCCCTCCATAGTGGGACTTCTTCTTCAGTTCAGTTAAGGCTGACTTGTAGGCATCTTCTACTTTTCTTCTCCGCTCCATTTCCTTACAAAGAAAGATGTATTTGTTCATTTCTTAGTTTAATGACTTTAGACACTACACGAAACACAGCATTAAATAGTCTGGCATTACGATCCCATTTCAAACCCCTTCTGTGCTCTTCTTTAAAGAAAATACAGATAATGTAAATAAAAGGACCTTATATTAGTGACCTGAACACATATTCAGGTGGGACCTTTCAGCTCAAACAGGTTTTACTTTCAGGCTCATGCTTAAAATAATGAATGAATCTGGATAAACAAACTGGTTCAATCTAATTTGTAGATGAATGGGCTGTTCCACATCCACGACTGGGTGGGGCCTTGAGTTTCTCTCATTATCCCAGCTATAGAGACCCCAAACAGGTTCCACAGAGAATCAAAGGATTACAGAACGAAGGGAGCCACCTGACTTGAGAACTTAGCACTGGTACACTGTCCTTTTACAGTTTCTGAATAACACCTTGTTTTATAGTTACTGTAGATTAGCTGAGACTTTGTAAATCGACAGCTTGGCCAGATGGAGGACTACAGCCTTCACATTTGTTTCTCCTCAGAATTCAAAGAAAACAAAGACTAGCAACACCTTGTTTAAATGACAGCTGATAAGGAGTGCCTTATGAGGCCAGACAACCCTACTGAACAAACAGCATTGTGACTGAACAGAATCAGGCAGCTTGGGTTAGTTCAAATAGCTTCAATTCACTCACACACAAAAGACATGAGACAAACACAAATATCTCACTGCAAAGGTGGAACAAAAAAAACACACTAAATAAACCTTATTCCTGGGCTGGGTCCCAATAACTCAACAAAATACAGACATAATCAGGCCGAAGCTACTGCAAACTGTTTTACCGGCATGCCGAGCAGGTATCACCTACACCATAGAAGTTGCTCCGTGTACACAGAGGAATCCAGTTCTGTGCGTTTGACTGAAGAGATTCAGTTGCCCAGAGAGGCCAGGGATTCATCGTGGACACACGGCACGAACTGGTCAACATCTTAACATCCACAGACAAGCAAGCCTCCGCAAAGCTGATGAACTAGTGCCAGCTGTTGGAACAGTGCAGGTCTTCCAGATACAGGTCTATTTCCTCTGATCTGATATACAGATACACACCCCTTTACTTCGCTCATGCTCAGAATGGAATGGAATGGAATTCAAGTACTTCCTGCCTTCTGAAGCTTCTGGGCTGGACTGCACAAGGCAAAACTGGTTGGACGAGTCTAAAACTTTGCAGTTGGATGTGAGCAATGTGTAACACGGGACTGAGAAGACATGCACATAGATCAATTCACACTACTTTCAGAGAATGCAGCTCATCCTTGAGGCTTTTAGCAATTAGGGCTTGGGTTTTAGCTTTAATTGAGTTTTCCTGATACTTTCTGTTAATGTGAGTTCAGATGTAAATGTATAGTTGTATGCAAAAGTTTGGGCACCCCTAATTGTTGATTTTCTAAATTAATACATAAATCCTCTATAGAAAACATGCTTCTGCAAATTGCAATGCACAATTACTCTGACCTACTGTATTACTGTATTGCACATTACTTTCTTTTTTTTTGGTTACTTCTTAATTTAACATGTCCGGAAAAAAAAAAACAAATCATAAGGTGTGCACAAAGGTTATGGCTCATGTAATGTTATGTTTTATTGTTAATCTTTTTAAATGTCAAATTCAGCAAATAAATGAAAATTGTGCTAAACAAATTTCAAAAAAGTGTCTTAAGTTTGTTTAAGTTTGGTTTTGGAAGAACTTCAACAAAACAGGATTTAAACAAAGGTGACTAAACATTTGCATGTGGTTGTATGTCAATATGGTGTATGCACGTGATGTATGTGATAGTTTAACTCCAGCTTGTTTTTTATTTTTAACATGCCTTTTTATTAAGTAAGCTCATGTGATTAAATTCAACCACTTAGGCTCGCCACAGAGGTGTAAATGTGATAATGATCTGCTGAATGCCTCATTAGGGGTGAGAAAGCTGTCAAAGAATGTGGTTTCAGCTTCACAGACCTGAAAAGCAAATTCGCAGCTAACAGTTTAATCTCAAATTCTAAGTATGTTAACGTATGATTATTCAACACAGTGTGAGCAGGCGGTGTACTAGCAGCACGTTCAAAGTACCTTCAAATACCAATTAATGTTGTTAAGACCATTAGGTTGGGACACACAAAAATATTCACATCTCTACACTCACCTAGCAACATCTCATTGGGGTTTTCACGTAAAGACAGTGAAAGCTCCTCTTCCAAAACCTGCCAGTCTATAATACTATCGTTGCATTGATTACAATGAAATGATGAGTGTTGTTTGATCTTCTTAGTCTAATTTACTAATTTTTTTATTTTTAAGACCAAAGAAAGGCACAGGTTGACGAGAAGGAAATTTATTTAGTAGACATACTTTTTCCAGCCGCTTCTGCCAGCTCTCCTCCCGTTTGATCATGATCTCAATGCAGTGGGACAGTGTTGAAAGGATCCCTGCAGTGGTGGCTTTAAACGTAATGGCTTCGCCTTTGAAATCAATACCAGTTGGTTCTCTGGGACTGGCCACAGGGAATACTTAGAGATGGACAGACAACAAGGGCACAGTGAATAATACAGAATGGCTCAAAATATATATAAAAAAAGTAATTAAAAAGCTACATTTGTGGTACCATAATTAGAACATAAACTCCAGGGTGACAATGCAAACACAGTCCCACCCTGAATATTCAGCTTCAAGTAACAATCAGCTTGATTTCTACGGGTTCATCAAGTCTGTGCACTGGTTAGTTTTTCCACAACATATAGTGCATCCCTAAAATGCTGCCAAAACAGCTTTATGTCTTTTATAACCCCTGTGAATCTAAATCTGAGTTTCCTTTCTGATTAAGTTAATCTGCCTACTGATTCCCCACACAACTCGGCAGGTGACGTACAGCCTAAGCTGTGTAACATAACAATAATAAGGCTGCAATAAGGTTAATGTCTGGTTTAGATGGCAGAAGTTAAGCAGCATCCCTTTTTGTTAACTTCTGTAAACATGGCAAGTAATAGCTTCAGAGACCACACCAGTTTAAAATACTAATCATTACACAAAACATGTAAAACATGAAAGAATCTGAGAAGTTCTGTCAGAGAGGAATGTCTGTATGTGGCATATCTGAAGCCATGACAAGGTAGCAACTGCAGCAAACTGTCAACAGAAATTAAGTGACATCTCTGTATGAAAAAATATGTCATGCTGGCTAGCTAGCTAACATTTATGGCTAGTTTAATGTCTTAGGGCATGAACGGAGGATTGTTATTATTGTAAATACGTAAACAAGTTTGCACAGAATATACAGTGCCATGCGAATTTGTGCATAGTTTTTTTTACGTCGTATTAAATCTGATTTTAAAGTGGATTGTAGTTGTATTTACAGTCTTGCAGGACTGACAATCCTGTTATGTCTGGCAAAAACTTCAGATGGGGACAGCACTGAATAGCATATTATATTATATGATTTTATATTATATTATTATATTACTCACACTTCTCTTTGCTGCTGTTGTTGTTGAGCAAGTAATCTCCATCAGGTCGTGAAGACGGAAAGTCGTCCTCATCATCCTCAACTACTGCATGATAAACAGCACCAAAAGACAACACAGCACTCCACAGTTACTATATTAACACAATTTACAGTAGATATTAATGATTAACTATTGGGTATAATAAAATACATACTTTTATGCACCCTCATCTGTACAAAGAGCATTTACATTCAGTCTAGTCTAGTCTAGTAGGTGGACAGAGATCTGGGTACGGACCCATGTACTGTTTTATCTGTACATGGAAGCATTACTGATAAATAATCGAGATTGGTTATTTTACTTTTTAAGCCCCTACAGTACAGGTTTAGCGTCTTAGGAAACTCATAGACCAATCACATGTTGTAAATATCACACATGCAGCTACTCAGCCAATCAGATCTGTGCATTATGATGAGCACATGCGACTTGAGTGAGTGAAAACACATACAGGGAAGAGATGAGAAATAGTGGTCTAAGCAAAGTGAATGCACATGGCGTGCTCTAACCAGAGAGAAGTGGAGCGTGAAAACCGAGCTTTTAATTAAAAATGAACAAATTTGTTCATGTACATGTTTATTAATTTCTCTGTCCACTGGTTACTCTCCATCAGAGAGTTCCTTGAGGCATACCTTATATAAAGCGTTATATAAGATTTATAAGAAGTTTTACTTCTCACCTTTGTCCCGGTGGTATTCATCTCTGTAGTCTCCACTTGCACAGTTGTCAAAGTACTTTTGCAGTGTGTCTACCTGTCTGCACAGAATGTCCCGAAATGTCTCCATCTCTGCCAGCTTCTCCCGCAGACTATTGCCTTTCTGCGTGGTCATCAGTGTGGTCACCAGTGACATATTATAAAATGTAACGATAATTTACAATAAAGGTTGACGCAGTAAAATGTTTTTTTGTCCATTTTATTTGTTTGTCTAGATTATTTGTCTTGTATGAACCATTTTATATATTTTATGCATTTCACACAGTTCTATGCAAAAAACCTAATCTTTATTGAAAAAGTGATTTATCTGGGCAGTAAGTGTTTATTTGTGGAACAAAAATACTAATATTAGATCTGGTGGTAATTCTAAATAAATCTATGTAATGGCTGGTGGCATCAAGAAGAAACCTGGAACCAATCATTTTTATTTCTAACGATCTCAAAATATATTTTGAGATCATATTCACAGATCAAATCAGCAACTTCCTACTGAGATAAATTGTTTTAAACTATTTTCTTAAGCATGGAACTGTATATTGTCACTTTCACAGTCAGAATTGCAGCTAGAGGCAAGCACAGTTCTTTTACCTTGGATGACAAGCAAAGTTCTTTTACCTTGAAGGATGATGTGGAGGTGGTCGAAAGGCCACTGGCTGCAGAGGTGAGCGAAAGCATAGAGCCATGGTGTCTCAGACTGTTCTCTGAACCGTAACCTGATTCAGCCTGCAAACACACAAATACACAGTCAGGTTTCAGGTGCTTTTGGGTTACATCTGTTCTCTCTGAAAATAGGACACCTATATAACCCAATGAAGTTATATAGCCAACAAATATGCATGTATATAGGTGTAGGCGTACAGCTAACAAAAAAGAAAAGTATTATTCAAGAAAAAAAATCTTCAGAGAAATGTAGCAATAAACTCCATTGTGGGGAGAGCCTACACCTGACTCTTCAACCAGAATTCTTTAACATGTGAAAGCAAGAAAACATTCTTTACATGAGTGTATCTTCTTAGGCTGACAGCAGGGTGAAAACCAAAGATAGATCTAAATTGTGTTCATGTTTTTTCAGATTATGCACTGCTGCAGATATCACATACAATCCACCAATGGACATAAAAATGAACTGAGCAGAGCACAAACTTCTAAGTAGGTGTCAAGAATGGGGAGAAATGAACCAATTGCTTGAGATGAGATTTAGCAGTTGATATAGGGGCATTTTAAAAAGCTGGGTTTAAACTATTGCCCATAATAAGATCATTACACAACATTACTCTACATATGTACCTCGCATCTCTATTTTTGCCAATTTCTGCTTTTTGACAGAATGTGAACATAGCATTGTTTATATTGAGTCAAAATTGAATGATGAATGGACAAATAGAAATGCTCCAAAATGACTTTGAATATAATTTTTCTACACTGACTTCCATTGAAAGTTAGGAATAAATAATAGGGAAAAATCTCCTGTAAAGTTGCCATTACAGCCAGTGATTGTGCAGCCCAACAGAACAGCACTTTAGTAACATACTTAAACACATGCCCACTAAATACATAAGAACTAATATATCTATTTAGATTCAATGAAACTCCTCTGATGGTAACAATGCCATCCACATATGCATGTACAAAATCACAATAAATAGTACCACAAACAACAGAAACGCAACCAGTAATTCTCTTCTGAAGACTGTGAAAACATAGACTCCTCTGCCTAGACGCTCAGTGTTACATAACCACTAACACCAAGGCTTTTGAAGGATTTCATTATCTAAAGTGGTTTAACTAATGGCCAAAGAGGGATTAGCTAGTGCACTGACAGGGTTATGGGAATAAAGCACTGGCAACATAGAACTGCTACAGAATCTAGGCAGTCACAGGAGACTTATCAGCTAAATAAAACATTTCATATTGCCCCACTCAGATACTATTACCTCATTTCATAAAGCTTTGTTTAACAAACAACTGCAACAATGGTGCAAATGTATTTTTTTTTTCATGCAACCAATAAGATCAGTTTGTTGATGCAATATGTGACAGACAATCATCACAATCATCACAACCATGACTAAAACAGAAATAGCTATGAGGGTGTTTCACCAACTGTTGAGGAAAAAGAGCAGCGTGCCCATCATGCTAGCCTGACCTTGGATACACAATATTTCAAATAAAGGTACAATAAGGTGTGCAGACATCTGCTCATTTAATGTTTCTTCTAAAAAATAAAGGGTAGTAATACGAAATTGGCCCCACATATCTGCAGTACCTACTCTCAGTCCCAATCTCTACTATTCTGGAAAGACTAGGAAGACTAGTACACTAAATGTTGGAACACATCTGTGGTAATTTGACTGAATTCAGGCACAATAGCATTACTGTCAGGTACTGATGTTGGATGTTTAGTTCTGGATCACTAACATCAGTTCAACCCACTGCGTAGTAAGTGTTGCTCTTAATCTCAGTCTCTACTACTCTGTGAAAGCCCTTTCACTAGATTTTGGAACACATATATGAAAATTTGACTGCATTCAGCCACAAGAAAATGAGTGAAGTCACATACTGATGTTGGATGAGTTCTAAATCACCTCCAGTTCAACCCATTCCAGTAAGTGGAGCTCCATCATTTCAAAGAATACAGTTCCACAGCCAGATGCAGGGGGCTGTATTCCCCTATATATTGAGCATTAAGACTTTATGCTCATATGAGGCTGCTCCAAAGCATCTCATTCTACTGGCAATGCTAGTCTTTGGAGATGATACAAGCTGTGTTTGCACTGAGCACCTGTGTAATACATGCACTTTACATAGTTAACATAGTAAACCAACAGCTGCTAAAATGAATAATGTTACAGACTTGCAAGAGTGCAAAGTCAGCATAATATGGTCTCAGCAAAACAGCTTAGAAACTCTCCAGACATGGTGAAGAAGTAAGAACAATAATGGATGGGAAGCAAACAAATGAAAGCAGCATGCATGCTAACATGGTGCTAACATGCTATCAGATGAAAGCCCACCATTCGTCCATTCCAGCAGCCAAAGCAGAAGAGGGAGCTGCTACAGTCTTGGCCGGCTGGCCGGAGCATGGCTCCTTAGTGCTCTTCTCAGACACTTTCTTTTCTTCAGAGTCCTCACTGGCATGCGGTGGAGAAGAGGGAGAGGGAGATGGAAAATGATGCTTCTTTCTCTTTGTAGAGTTGGAAAAGCAGCAGAAAAGGCAATGAATAAAGAGGATAAATATAATAAGTGCCTGATTCTGGAAAGGTGTGGCATCCCATGGCACAGACGGCTTTATGGGTGGGTCGGTAAAGCATGAGGAGAGAGTGGGATGGGGGAGGGGGGAAAGAGAGAGAAAGAGAAGACAGATAGATGAAGACAGTGAGAGGGAGGATGTATAGATGTAAGAGAATGAAACAGGCAGAAAGGGGAGAGAGGAAGAGAGAAAGTCAAAATAAGAGAAAGATGGAGACAAGAGGCAGAAAGAGGGGAAGAAATAGAGAGAGGTAGAGCATAAGTGTGTGAGAGATGGAGAGATAGAGAAAGAAAGAGATGCTTTAAATGATGGACACACAAATATACACATACACACTACTACCTCAATGCACACACACAGCTGCACGTTACAGCATCCAGGAACATTGCGCTTAAGTCGATCAGCAGTATCCATGCCTGCAGCAGCTGAGTGGAGATAAAAAGAGGTGTGTATGTGGGGGGGAGAGAATAAGCGTGAGAGTGATAGAGAGAGAGTGTGCAAACAAGAGAGAGTGAGCGCGAGAGAGGATGCACCGGTTGAGTGTCGAGCGATTATCTCTTCAGCGGCCGGCAGACTGCATGTGCTCCGTTCTCTCTTGGTTCTTCCCTGCCTTTTCACATTTCCTTTCGGTGGGCAGATGCACAGACAGCACTAAAAAAACGTGCTGTGGACTGGACCAAAAATCTCCTTCTGAAGGGGGTGGGGGTTTTGCACAGGATACATCCAAAGCAGGACCACTCCTTTGCTTCCTGACCGCGGGTTCATTTGCTGGAAGGAAAGAGCTGCATGTACCTCTTCAGACGCATCATGCTCATGCATTATTCATGCCCAATGGTGAACGCTTGATAGAATAGAAAAAAAAACTCTCTCCTGCCTGAACTGCTGAAACACCCATGAGGCTACTGGCAAACAATACAGACCTGCGGCAGAATCCACTTTACAGTAAACTTTTGTTTGGAAAAGCTGTGCTTTACATAATGTTTTTACTTTTAAAAGCCATTTGCTGCAGAGTCAAGTGGACACTTGAAAGACAAGGGGGAGGCAGTGAAAAAGAGTGAGCGCAGAGGAGAAGGGATGGAGAGAGAGAGAGAGAGAGAGAGAGAGAGAGAGAGAAAGAGAGAGAGAAATAGAGGGTTGGAGAAAGGGCATAGCTGCAGTCACCTGATAAACGTAGAATACCAAAAACATAAAAACAAAGAACAAAGGCAGGCTGCTACAATATTCTGCTTAAAGAGGAAGTTTACCTTATTTTACACCAGAGCCCTTCTAAAGCCCATGTGTCTGGATATGTTTATAAAGCAGGCATTTTGGCCTCTTGTTCACAGAAACATGTTTTTTAGGTCACTGAAAACACTTTCTAGGGTGGAGATATCTCAGAACAAACTGTTTACATGTGGATGGGCAAAATGTAGCTTTTTGAAAAAGCTGCCGTTACAACATTCACAACTAGTTCGCATATGGTTATTAAAGCACCTTTCTCATTATTCTCTTCAAACTATTATCTACAGCAGTGGTGATAAATTCACTATAAACTGACAGAGAAAAGAATAATGGCCTTTTCTAAGACTGCTGGTCATACCGTCCACACAGGTTCTAGTTTAAGCTCTGTGTGCTAGTTCAAGCTCTGCTCTCAACATACACGCATGTGATGCCTTTAATTGAATGGTTTATGTAAACAAGAATGTCTCCAATGAGGCTGGCGTTATTCTTTATACGCAGAGCGTATAAGGAAGCAGAATGTAACTGTGGCACTATTTACATGTGAAATTTCAGCCTTATGCTGCAAGATAAGCATACAGCAAATGTTGTGCTGTTCATTTCTGTTAAATATTAAATATAGATATTTAAAACATTTTAAATCAGAAAATCTGAGCCTTATTAGCATCTACTAGGAGTAAAACAGCTCGACATTCATGTTCAAGAAACCAATCAATAGCAGCTTGCTGATCAGACAAAAGTCGTCATGCCTCATATTGAATGCCTGGGAGACATAGTAGCAGGAAAAAAAGAGCTTACACTGCATAATTGATACTTTGCTGATTTAAGAGATGTGATGCTTTAGTACAATTGTAATATTCTATATGTCTGTTCTGACTGAAGAGTAAACTTCAACTGATTACTCCAGCACAAACATTTATTATATATTCAACACTCATATTCTGATTATTATTAATAAGCAACATACATTTTACCCATGAATTGTCCAATAACTAGCCACCAAACTGCTTGTTAATAATGTATGTTTTAAATTCTGCTTTAGGTTTGTATAATGACACTAACAGTCTATTTTAAAGGCTCCCCAGCTGGTCTTTTTCCTGACATACTGTAATAGTGCTTTTCAGGTTTTGCCATTTATTTGATAGATAATAGATAAAAGTGCAATGTCAATAATACATTAGTGTTCCTATTGCCAAGGTTTGTTTCTTTTCTATCCTGAGTACTGAAACTTACCATGTATGTGGTAATTTCGGGTGATTTAGATTTTGAAAGAACAGATAAAAACTCCCTAAAATTTCCCTGTTAAAACTGCTCTTGTTTTGGTTTGCACAGCCACTTGCCACCAGCTGATGGCGCTGCTCAAAGATTTTCCAATCTGAAGATTTCCTGTGCATCGTTTCCTAGGAACAACCTCTCTGCTGTCAAATCATTCTGTCTTACATTTCACACACACACACACACAAACACACACACACACACACACACACACACACACACACACACACACACAAACACACAAACACACACACACACACACACACACACACACAAATCCAAATCTCTGCCCATGAAACTCATTACTATCAAAATGACATTTTAAAGTATCAAAGCTTAGAGAGAAACTCCACTGATTTTTTTAAATGTTGAGACATACAACAAAGTCATCCAGAGTGTCTTCTTGTGGAATTGTCTATTCTCAGATTATTGTCTATTGACTCAGATTATCTTTGCAGTGGGGATGATAAGAATCAGAGGCCACGATGTCTACAACACAAATGTAGCCATTGTATTTATCCAAAACCAGTGAACCTACACATGTTTTACATGTAATGACACTGATGATGTTAAAACAATGGGGAATTTTAGGAAATATCAAGATATCAAAAAAGAATAAAATATTTTTAATCTTTCTTTGACGACCATTTGCCTTACAATGTTTGTTATGTAAAAAAAATTTAAAACCCTACGTCTCTAAAGTAGTAGGCAGTGTATTCATAACTATTTGTGAAATAACTTTCAGCTTTTAGAGACAATACACAGCCTCCTAATCTTAAATTCAGGTGTTTTATTCAGTCCCATTGCCACAGGTGTATAAAATCGAACACCCAGCCATGCAGTCTGCCTTTACATACATTAGTGAACAAATGGGTGGTCCTGAAGAGCGTACTGAACCCCAGTGTGGCGCTGTAAAAGAATGTGCAATTGTTGCAGTCAGTTTGTGTAATTTCTTCTCTCCTAGATATTCCACAAATCAACAAACTGTGGAAGCATTAAGGAGCCACAGCAACTTAGCCACAAAGAGACAGACCACATAAAGTTAGAGAGCAAGGTCACTGAGTGCTGAGGCGCATAGTGCATAAAAGTTGCCAGCGCTCTGCTGAGTCAATAAATGCAGAGCTTCAAACTTCCTCTGGCATTAAAACCTAATGCCAAACTAAATTAAAACTGCCATTAAAATATTAAAACTTCCTCTGGCTGTAAAACTGTGTACCTGGAGCTACACTGTAAAGTGGCAAATTACGCTTGTCTATCTGACAGTCAGATGGACGAATATGGGTTTAGTGAAGGCCAGAAAAACATTCCCTACCTGACTGTATTGTGTCAACTGCAAAGTTTGATGGAGGGATAATACTATAGGACTATTTTTTAGGCACTTTTCTTGACTTGATTGGCCCACACAGAATCCTGACCTCAACCCTATAGTCCACCTTTGGGATGAACTACAGCGGAAATTGAGAGATAGGCCCACTTGTCCAAAATCAGTGTCTGACCTTACTAATGCTCTTCTGGATGAATGGACAAAACTTTTCGCAGACACGCTCCAAAATCTTGAAGAAAGCCTTCCTGGAAGCGTGGAGGGGGGGGGGACTAGCTTCATTTAAAAGTCTATGGATTTATAATGTTATATCATTAAAGTTTCTGTAGGTGAACTACATAGCTGTCCCAATACTTCTGTCCAATTTAGCAAATAAATTTAGCTTATCAGAACAGCTGTAAACAATTAAAGTTTGTAGATGTTCTAAAATGTCCACAAACATCAGGCAGGAGTTGAACAATATTTAATTCAAATATAATAACAGCATATATAGATTCATCTTCTCTATGGCAGAAAAGCAGGAGAGATAACACTAACAGACAGCATGTGGTTTTAATTAGAAAAACTAGTGCATGCTAGCCTAAATCATAAATCTAAGCATATAGCTATCTCAAGCAGTCCCACGAGCACTCACTTACCCAACTGTGCACACAAGTACACTCATACATGTGTGAGCAGCTGTGTGTTGAAACCACAAACCTTTCTCTCAGATTAGCCCTGTTTCCAGTGTGAGTAAGACAACAACGGCTACGTTCCTGGAGACACTCCCTCACTACGTATGTCTCCAGAATGTTAGCAGTTAAGGATCAAGCCCACTAGTGGGAACTAAGGGAAAAGCAATCTGTGTAACACGTTTGCAATATTGCTACACATATTTTCTTCAACTGGGTCATAAAGACCTTATGACCTTATGGTAATAAGGTCACTGCAATGTAGTCACAGTAACTCACATATGAAACGTAACGTAACAAGAAAAATGGGTTCTCTAAGTAAGGAGTGAGTCGTGGAAAATTCCAATATATGAGCTTCCAGTTTCACTGTGTTTGCAACAGGCATTTACCCTCAAGTATGTAGAATCAGGTTCTGCCACCCTAACGTGTCCACAGTTATCTCTCAAAGCACAGAGATGCATTACATTTTTACCTTGTAAAGCTCAATTGTATCAATCCACTGCTGCCGGAGTTCAGGATGTTCAGCCCTCAGGTACCAAACGCTGTCATTTACACTGACGTCAAAGCGGCACACGTCAAACTCGTGAGGCTGTGGGTAAAAAAACAAACAAACAAAATAAATAACAATTAATTGTTAAAAATGATTATTTAAAGCAAATCCAACCAGTCAACCCGTCATTATCAGCCCAAGAACTCAATCTTGAAAGAAGTCATAGCAGAAGATCTTTAAGCCCACTCATCATCTTCCTATTGGGTTAACACCACACAAGCTTGGACTATCCCCAACTTCAGCCGTACCAGAAGAGTATTTGACCAATCAGAATTTCCCAGTCAGTTAGACAGTATGCACAAACTCAAATTTGTCTAATAAGAGAAGAGAGAAGAGACACACCTCGTCTTACTGGACAATCCCAGAAATCTGAGGTTGTCAACATTTTGGAGTTTTGGAGGGCAGTAGCACAGCTAAGCACTCAGGATCATTTAACACAATTCAACTCATCAAGGCCTTTGTAAATCAAGACATTCTGGTGTAAGCAACCTGAGAGGCCAATCACAAATCCAGTTGTCTTAACTTACCAGTAAGCTCACTAGTAAATAAGAGTAATATCTGTAGATGACGGGTTAACTTCTTTTCCACTTTGAAACTCAACAATTTAGTTTGACAAGGGGTGACCCGACCTCTGCATACAACTGTATTTTGAAAGCGGTATGTCTGATTTGTGACTGATTTATTCTGTGCTCAGTCTTAGGCTACAGGTTAAAAGGCTGCAGCAAAAGATTCCACATGTGGCATTTGCATCCACTCTTGCATGAAAGAGGCTGTGCTTTTATTACAGTTCTGCTGAACTTGTATGTACGTATACAGTCTTAGGCAAATGTCTGGGCACCCCTGGTGAAATTACATGCATTTTGTTTACGTTTTCAGCTTCTCCAGAGAACATACTTCTGCACATTAAATAATAAAGCATACTTGCTGTTTATTTGTTTTTAATTGACCTGACATGCCACACTTTAACCTCACTGTCTAATTATATATCCAACATGTCAGAGTTGAAAGTCAAAAACACAAACTTTGTCACTGCTGAGTTCCTTTACAGCCCACACTGTATAAACTCTTATCTTGCTCACAACACACAATCTGACCTTGACCAAATTCTCAGATACACAGATTGTCCTTGACTTCTGACTGAAGTCATTAAAGTCTTTTTCAATTTCTACTCAGTCTCATATACTCAATAAAACTACACATTTCAGCTCACTCAGCTGTATTCCTGCAGCGGGCGTAAGCTGTGCTGTTCATGCTGTTCTGGTCTGCTACCCTGATGAAGATAATTCTGACATAGAACAATGCTGCCACAGTGGCTGCTTTTACTGTGGGTTGTTTCGGCTCAAACAAGAATCCATTTGCTGGAAAACAGTAACTGCTGTAACTGATGCATACTTTGGGGAGATGACATGTTTTGCAACTCCATACCTGTCTGAACACAGTTAAAGAAGTATGGAGCAGAGCTATTGATAATATTCTACTGGTTATTTTGATTAATCGAGTATCAGTTTAAGATAAACAGGCCTTTAAATTGATTTATATTAGCAATGAACACCAAAACCTGCATGTAAACAATTGTGACCATTAGGCTTTGTTTCCTAGAGGCCTAGAATGTGTATATAAATGACTGATTCCTTAAGAGGGTTAATTTCAACTTTCTTTTTTTTTTTTTTAAATTGAGTAATTGTGAGAGTGTTAATACGCCTATGCTCAACTAAAGCCACAAAATACTGGCAATCGGTCTAATCCAAATATGACTCAACTGTTAGAAATCTAACACACATATCATTCACTAATTATCTGCTCTGAGCTCATAGAGGCAAGACAGGTGGAAAAAGTGCAACCTTGCTTTTGGAGAAGTCCTGCCAACTCTGTTCCACCTGACTATTTCCGCATACTTTAGGCAATGCAACAAAAGAGTGGTGCATCGACACAACCTTTTGAGGAGTTACTGAGCGGCTGCAAGCTGTGCTTGTTCAAACAAGACAGTGGAGTACACTCCCTCCTCTCATGCCTACTCTCTTCTCATCATCTCTCTTTCTTTCAAACAAGCCGGTTACCTGAAAGATACACGTCAGAGAAGTATGGCTGCTCTACAGCATTCTATAGGGATTAATGATTTAATCAGCTGTAGGATTCAACTAATCCGTTCAGACATCTCTAAAGCAGGAACTAGTATATTAACAGGGAAACGTGTTAACTGTAAACCATCTGAGACTTAGTTCCTCTGGCATGCATGACTCAGTGTCTATAAACCAGTTATTCATAAATAAACAATGCATGGATTCATGGTATTTCCCCACAGACAGCCAAACTGAAACTCAAATAACCATAACATTTTTCATACATTTTTCCTGTCCTGTTAATGTCAATGGTGACAATTTACACATTCTGCTCAGGGTTGTTGTATTGTATAGCTCTTATGTTCCTAAATAAGAGATATGTCCTATGCAGTGAAGGTTCTGGCCTAGTATGTAGGCCTGGTTAACTATTGCCTGCTGCTATGTTGTGAACTTTGCAATCCGCTTGCCTCCACTATCAAGTAACCTAGTGCTGGGTGACGTATTGTCTAAATTGATATACACTATATGTACAATGTTTGTGGACTCCCCTCCTAATGAATGCATTCAGCTACTTTAGGTTGCCCCCAGTGCTGACACAGATGTGCAAATGCACACACACTGCTTGTCTAGTCTCAGTAGACAAGTACTGCCAATGGAATAAAACATAAAAAAGATCAACATGAACCTATTGGCACCATGCCTTATGCCAGGTGTAGGCTACAGGTGTATAACGCCCCCCAGCATTGAGCTGTGAAGCAGTGCCAATGTGTTCTCTGGAATGATGGCGCTCCATCCAAAACTTTTGGGATGACTTAGGGAGTTGGGGATTAGGTAGGGTGGTGATCATCCAATATTCTGAGCTCACAAATGCATATGTCGCTAAATACAATCAAATCCTCACAGCAATGCTTCAAAATCTAGTAGAAAGCCTTTCCTGGACAGTAGAGACAGTTAATCCAACAAAAACAATATCAATTTTTTTCTTTGATTTCAGAATAAACAGAATGAGCAGGTGTCCCAATACTTCTGAGAAGTATGGGGACACCTGCTCTGAGAAGTATTGGTTCACACAAGGAAGCAAGGGTTCATTAACTTCTACAAGACTAAATATTCCAACTTTGGGGATTTTTGGGATCAGACATGTAATGAATGCAACTCTAGATCATCATTAAGTCTAGTAGCCAGTCTTACTGTGATGACTGCTTTGCTGAGACAGAGTGAGCCCCTGCATCCATACTCCCTCTCATCTGCTGACTTATAGTAGCTCAGGGTGTTGTTCTTTAGCACTACCCAGCGGTCCTGCCACCCGTGGATGTAGTTGGTCCACTGCAAACAAAACACCACAATGATCACATTCACAGGTACAGAAACAGGCCTGGAAACTTTCAGGAGGCACCTTGTTAGTATATCTCATGTTATAATAGGAGTTGAGGGTTTTATACATTTTTTAAAGTATCATTCCAACCAGGGGCAGTGGTGGCTTTGCAGTTAGAGCTCTGGACTATTGATGACAGGGTTGTGGGTTCAATACCCGGGCTCTGAAAGCTGCCACTGTTGGGCCCTTGAGCAAGGCCCTTCACACTCTCTGCTCCCAGGGTGCTGGAGTTGGCTGCCCACAGCTCTGGGTGTGGGTGTGTGCTCACAGCCCCTAGTTCACTAGTGTGTGTGTGTTCACTACCACAGATAGGTAAAATGCAGAAGACACATTTCGCAGTGACAAATACGTGCGCCATTATTAGCATTATTTTTAAGTACATCTTTTTATTAATAAATTACTAATTAATACTAATTAATAAATTGTTATTCTTATTTAGGTAAAAGGTCAGAGAGCAGTGTGAGGATCATGTGAGGACATTAAACATCACTCAGATACTAGATTTACTGCAAATGCGGGCCTACTTCAGCCCTTAATAGAAATGTAGCTAAACTAAACATAAAACCACAGTATTTTCCAAAACTGAGATAAAATAGAGGTGTGGAATAAGCTATAAGCTGGTATTTAATGTAATATTAAAAGTACATTTAGTCCAAATTAGAATATAGAAATTAAAGCATAGTATTTGGTTTCTAATGCAATGTAGAAATGTAATTTTCAGCATATATACACACATTTGAGTTTGGTCTAGTATTTATAGTATCTAATGTCACAAATATAGACTAGGCTGTTTCCAGCATAGATAGTACAGTTAGTTAGATCTAGTATATTTAATATCTGGTTCCCGTATTAAATACACTAAAGTCTGATATTTGTAGTATCTATCTAATGTGATAAATGTTAAACTGGACTATAATAATACAGATAACAGTTAGCTCTGGAAGTAGGTGAGTATCTAGTAAATGTAATAGCAGTCAGCTGGCTGTGTTTACCTTGCTGAGGGTCCCACCGAACTCATCCGCTTGCTCCGATTCAGGGTCCACATCTTCATCAGAATTAGATGAGGACGAACTCTGATCCGACATCAGTCTAACCGAGACCTCAAGCTAGCTAGTTTGCGAGCTTCCCTTTGTTATTCCTCGGCTTGGTTTTACTTGTAACGTCAATTTAGCTGTGTTATGGATTTTCAGATAGCACGCAGGTCCAGAGTAACGTCCAGACGTCGCAACTCCTGCTGCGTTCAGTCGAGTTTACGTGAATCCGTCTGGCGTCGTTAAAGTGATGAAGCTAGCTTAACAACATGACAACAAACACAACTAGCAAATCTGCGATGTTTTAACCGAACTGAAGAAAAGATAAACAGTCCAAAAAAAAAAAAAAAGTCGCTTCGGGGTTTTTCCTCCCTCTCAGTCCGGCTGGGTTGCTCGCCAAACCTGAATGGCAACAACACGACAGCGAGCAAATCGTCGACAGCTCCAACTGAAGAGCTTTCAGAGATATTATACAGACGCAGGCCTTCTTGCTCAGTAATTCTTCACAACCTAAGTTTTATTTCATTCCGAATAAAAAAAAAAAAAATCCAACAACTAGATAGCTGAGGAGGTGCGTTGATGTTTATCCTCCCTCACGGGGAAAAGTTTTGATTTGACTGGCGCCCCCTCACGGCGGTACAAAGAACTGCGCGCCTCAAACCAAAACATTAGTGGATAATGCAAATGAGCACGTAAGAGCTGGGAATTCAGCCAGTGCAGGGTGATGGTGAGCATGGAGAATCCCCTCAGTAACTCAATATAAATTAAAACATTGATAAAAATCTACCAATAATAATTGAATTATTAATAACATAATAATAATAATATGAATATGAATAATAATAATAATAATAATAATAATTGGTGGTTGGTGTGGTTGGTGTGGCGCAACAGATAACACCACTATTGGCCAGTGAGCTACCACAGCATGTGGGAGACTGGGGTTCAATTCCCGGTGTGGGTGACTATGCTGCACTACACCAATAAGAGTCCTTGGGCAAGACTCCTAACACTACATTGGCCCACTGCTGTAATACCAGTAACCTTGTAAGTCGCTCTGGATAAGAGCGTCTGCTAAATGCTGTAAATGTAAATGTAATTAACTTCCAAAGGTTTTCTTATACATATATTCTTATATAAAAATAATTTGCACATATGAATTCAGTTCAAATGTACTAATTTGCAATTTAACACATGAAAACTGAAGTAAATGTATGAATTTATTCATAACATGACATCGCCTAAGCCAATCTTTGATGGTCCAGTTGGTTAAAAGAGAAAAAAAAGACCCTATAGCAATCTGGTTAACCTAGTTAAGCCTGGCTCTTGACCAGCATAGAGCATGTCTTCATTTGAGGTTGATGGACTACCTGGTCTAAGAGCATGGCCTACTTGACCAAGCTGGTTGTCTCGCTGGTCATATTGGTTGACTAGTTTGGTCGTGGTCAGGCTGGTCAACCACCTCAGTCATGCTGGCTAGTCATACAGCTCAAGCACCTTGGTCATGCTGGTTGACAAGCTTCGTTAATAGTGGCCTAGCTGACTAGCTAGGTTAGGTTGGTCATACTGGTAGACCAGCTATACCATCAAGCATACCTTATGCTGGTCAACAGCTAGAGAGATAAACCACCAGCTTGATCAGCTTTTTTATTCCCAGCAGGGTACAAGTTATACCTGAATTCTTACATACTAACTAATACCCTGAATTTTATGTCAAGGTAGGTTGTATTTTATTCATAAATGTACATGCAAATTTCAAGACACTGTGGGTTACATGCTAGAATAGCATGAAAATAATTAAAGTTATTGGTTATTTTTTCCATTATCAGGTTTCAGAGCACCCAGCATTAAATAAGTTCTTTATTTGCTCCTGTCTGTCCAATAGATTTGACATTTGTGTACTGAATTGAGAGGCTTGAACTGAATGATGCAATAAGATATGTTGTACCGTTACACCCCTAAATGAAACATCTCAAATACCTGAACAAAAAGAACGAACATTTCATAATAGTTTATAAAAATCTTGCTTATAACATTAACATTTAGTTCACTATAACTTTTATTTAGTCCCACTGCCAGCAGTCAGGCTGCATATGTGCATTAACATTTGTAAATATGTCTGTCTCCAAAGTCACAGCTCTGTATGCAGAAGCATAATGTATAAAACAGGAAAATTATTCAGATTTCCACTAGCAAGCTCTCACTCTTTCCTTCTAAGCCAAGGATCATCCGAACCCTGTAAGCCAATCCTCAATAGCCTTTTCATTATACTGTGCATTCCTCTGCCAGTCAGTGTGCCAGCGCAGGTTGGCGATGACCTGCGTGTAATTGTTCCCAAGGCTCTGCTTCCATGCCAGAAACTGTTGCTTGTTGTAGTGCTGGACAGCCTTAGAGACACTGCTGTAGTCCACTACAGAGCGCAGGACCTTATCCAGTTGCTGACACACACTAGGGTAATGGGAGGCCATGTTGTGTAGCTCAGCTTCATCCTTGGACAGGTCTGGTTGGGTTAATTAATACAATTAATACAAATAATTAATACAGTTATATAATAAAATCCATAAGCAAAATCAGGATAAGGAATCAAATTTGAAATCAAAATGTATTTTATTTGAAAGATATTTGATTTTCTAAAATATACTTTTTTTGCAATATATTCTTTTTTTTCTATTCTTTTTATATAGAATATATTGCAAAAAATGATATAGAATATACCCCCCCCCCACTTCTGCAGTCCTTCATTTGCTCTGGTGTAACTCCTGAGATGTTACTTAAAAAACTGTGTATAGACCACATAGGTTTTCAGCATTCTATAGTTGGTTTTATGCCCATATTAGGAACTGTGGGTCTAAGATGGATTTCTGTTTGACATAAATGAATAGGATTTTTAAACATCTCCACCCTTGCACCCAGTAGTAAAAAGCAAATCCATTGTTTCAAACCCAATATGTTTTTTTTCTGTGTTCTTCTCTCAAATGCAAAAAAATATTTTTTCTACATGCAAGCAAACAATGCTACACACTGACTTGATAAGAAATACCCCAAACCAGCAAGCCATTTAACATGTGCTGTTTAGGTTTCTATGCCAGCAGTACAGTGCAGTTCTGTAAAACTAGTTCAGGGTGTTTTTATAGCTTGTAAAAGTTTGAGCTGTTGGTTTCCAATTCTGACCAGCACAGATTGGTGACAGTGCTGCTCAAACACACCTACTAAACCTGGTTAACGGTCAATTCAGTTAAATCAGATGTGTTTGAGTATGGAAATCACTAAACTAGGCTGGTCTAAGGCCCTCTGGGCCCAGAGCCAAACACACTTGACCTACATTTCTATAGTATCATTGCTGGGCCTTAGAGACATAGAGCAGCAAGTCATGAACTTAATAAACAGCTCACCAAAGAGTTGTGGAAGGACACTCAAGCCATTGGAGTAGGTGATGTACTTCCACTTGCCCATCCTCAGCATGTAAGTGGAGGCGTTAGCATTGCAACCATGGTATTCACTGAGTACCCAGCCAGGGTGAGTGGACTGCTTACCAGCCCGTGAGACCACAGGAACCAGAGAATGACCACTTAAGCCATCTGGTATTTGGACACCTGCAATATCTAACAAATACATAATATTCAGTACACATATAAATTGGTGATACTTCATGGATACATCAATTGAGTGAGTAATGTATTAATAAGAAAAACAAAAAACAACAAATACAAAATGCAACAGAAGGATCAGGTCATCTAAATTCCAAGATAATAAAGACTGGGTCAAAAAAAAGAGTATATATCATTTTGTATATTATAGTAAATAAGAACAGTCCATTAACCAAAAATATACTGGTCCTGTTATCAAAAACTAAAGATTACATGTTTTGTAGATGTTCTAAGCGATAAACAAATCAAATCCCTCACAGCAAACTTATGTAATATGTAATTAAATAGAATGACATTAAATATTTTTATATAAAATATATAGCTTTTATTTTAGGGCAATAAAAACACAGAAATTGTCCTGTAAATAATTGTTATATATTAATATGTAATTTAATTAAATTATATTAAATATATTTAATATACAAATATAGTTTTTATTTCAGTGCAATTTTTTTTTTTTTTGAGAAAAAAATAAATATATTAAAAATATTCCATAACTTTGTCTTATTTAACATCTGGCACTTACCAAGCACTGAAGGAAACAGGTCTACAAGTGAGACTGGTAAACTGATCTCAAGGCCAGTCATAACCCCTGGCCCCATCATAAGTAAGGGTACATGGGAGCTGCCCTCGAACATTGACATCTTATAAAACTGCCTGTGCTCCATGGCCAGATCCCCATGATCAGATGTGAACAGCAGGACTGTGTTCTTCAGTAGGCCTGTCTCTCTGAGAGCAGCTATCACCTCACCTGTAACAGTGACGCATTATCAGTTTCTAACTAGAGGTTCTATAATAATACAGTATATAATCAGAAATGCTTCACAAAATGTGCCAATGTGTCCTGCTCACCCAGCATGCTGTCCGTTTCAGCACACATAGCATAATAAAAGGCTCGAATGTCTCGGATCTCTTGCTCAGAGAAGTTACCACTGCAGTTTTTGGTGAAGGTGGAATAATAATCAACAGGGTGCATTTCTGAAAATGGCAACCACTTTGGCACGGTGACTTGCTCAAGAGAGACCTTGAGGAAAAAAAGATTAAGTAAATATTACTGAGATTTGTTAATTATATATTTTTCAGCATTCTATATTACACATTGATCAGAACTAGAGCTGCCCTATAAATAGTTCATTAGTTATCATAATACTGGCTTTGGTCAAGTTGATATTGCAGGTGTGTTCAATATGCAATATGCTTTTGGCCAGTGTTTGTACTGTGTGCAGTGAGAATCCTGATAAAATATTCAGGTGAGAGATTCTGTGAGTGTTTTAATTAATCAAGGTATTCCAATCCGTAATCAGGTGCTATCATCAAAGGCCACAACCACAATATCTAGCAATTTGTTCACTTCGGATTCACAATCAACGCTTCATTCTGTGATAATGGTATATGAAGTAACGTGCCTTTTTGAGCCAGTATGGGGAGGTGCGGAAGGTGGAGCCTCCAGCTGTGGGGCCCAGGGCCTCTGTGCGGTAAGGGTGGGGTAGATTTAGCCCCAGGTACAGGGCAAATGGCTGTGAGAGAGCTGTAGCACTCTTCCTGATCCACTGCGCAGCCCTGTCTGTGGTGATCCAGTCTTTGGACATGACCCTAACTGTGGATGCGTCACCTACTAAGTCAGTCACTGGACGACCCTCTTGCCTCAGAAGAAATGGCACCTCTCTTGTCCAGGCCTCCACACGATTGCTGGACAGTAATTTGTGTTTAATATATTAAAAAAAAAGTAATCAACAACCACCAGTTGTTAATAACTGCATAGTAACAAGTAGCCGACTGGATCAGTCCATTACATCTATATTTTATTAATACCAATACTTTATTTTTATTTTATTTTTTTTACCAAATGTTTAATTTTGTCCTCATGCTTCTTAGATTAATGCAGCACTACATTACATTCTGTCCATAATACACATCATAACAGTTGTTGTGATGTGACATTTTTAATGCATATCTCTCACCATTAAATCTAAAACATTCAAAAGTAATTAAATAATATTAACTAGTCTTATTTCAGTAACCAGAAAAGCTATTCACATGACTTGTAAGAGTACCTGCATATTAAGAACAGAGTCATGTCATCTGGCAACAGAGTGCTTACAGACACATCTCCAAAGTAGTCGCACAGCCTCGGCAATGACTAATGAAATTTATTCCAGTCACCTGACAGAGTGGCCTCCGGATGTGTAGTCTAACTTCCCCATGCTGTGGGTGTGGTACCCAGCTTTTTGTAAATGGTCCATCCATGTGGTGGCATTGGGAGCGAGACATTTGTAATTGTTCCAAGCCTCAGTTAAATGAACAAAACGACCGCTCCACATGGCTGGCAATGCAAAAACATACAACACTAAGATGAACGTGGTGTTGCTTTGGAACCTAGGGGCAAACTTCTTAAGTTGATAGGCAGTACACTTCAGTAAAGATTAGAATAAGAATTTGAGCAATTTGGAAGCTACTACAAAATTGCCAAATGTTGATTTGGTCATTTAGTCCAAACATCCATGTTTGAGAAACAACGCCTTGTGTAAGTGTGCTTCCAGCAATGTATTGCACTGTACCTGCCCTTGAAGGACAGCATATCGGAGAGTTGCTGTATGAGTTGAAGAAAACAGCACCCATCTGCCTGATGTAGTTAATGAATGGTAGCTGGACAACTTTATTCCCTGGAGCAAAGGTTAATCTCCCATCCTGTAGAAAACAGAAACACTATGCACATCCTCAGCTCATACAGGAAGAAGTAATTCACACTTAGCTTTAAGTATGAGTAGTGGTGTATACAGTTACATCCTGCACTACTTCAATAACTCACTTTTCTTTTCCTAACTCCAAATGTAATTGGCCAGCCAAGGCACGTTTGGTGTCCAGTGTTCTTCTGTCTATTTTGCACTGGAGCTGTGAAGCTAATGTAGCTCAAGGGTAATGGAAAGTCTGTCACAGATTTATGTCAGAAAACATTTCAGGTGACAGCTGATCACATCTGAGTAGCAGTTCTATTGGCATTGCAGTTACAGTGCAAAACTAACCTAGCATACCTCAGCCATTTAGGTTAAAGGGACAATTGTGCAAATCTGATATAGTATATGTCTGAGTATAATAGTGTCATGCCTGCCCCTGTTGTCATGTCTCCCAAACACATGGCTCTGTTTGTGTCTTGCGTCTGCCCTAGCCATGCCTGTCCATTAGTGTTTCTACCAGTGTCTACTTTGTAGCCACGCCCCCTTGTTGTTGGCTGGACCTGTTTGGTAGCTTAAGTGCTTGTATTTGCTTTTCCAGTTTGGCCTGTTTATGTGATTCTTGGGTTGTTTATTTGGTAAGCTTTGCTTGTTTGTTGTGTTTTCTTTTCTTGCATTAAAATATCCTGAGAGTATGTCCGCCTCCGTCAGTGACAAACCGTGACAATTAGGGAGTAGATTTTTTTTTTACATTTAGTCAGTAAAATCAACTTACTAATGATTGTTTTGTGTTGAATTTCTTTGTTATGCTGGGGACACCACCTGTACTGTTCTGTGATCGGACAACCCTGATTTTGAGTTTTTGGGTTTTTTTTTAATCTCATTATTTAATTACTTTATTCATTATTTTATAAGAGTGTATAGGAAAGCAGAAGCAATGTATGATGATAAAATGTAGGATTTCAGTGCTGATAGATGCTGGATGTACTAAGAAGTTCCACATTGATTCATGTTACTCAGTCATCTACTATACATTTTTACTTTTATATTTTTCTTTTGAAAAAGCAGTTTTTGCTAGAACATGCGTGAACTAATAGTTATTTAAGATTTATAATAAAAAAAAAATAGTATTTGTATAGCCACGCCCCCTTACTTGTCGTCGCTGTTGCTCTTTTTTCTTCTTTCTTTTTTTATTATTCTTATTTAAACGATATGTAGGTCTGTAAGTATCCACACTTATGTGATCACCACTAAAAAAGTCTCACAAAAAAAGAAAGTTACTTACAAACGCATCACACATGACCATCACTATGTTTGGTCTTTGGTGTGATGTGCTGTTCAGATGTGAACACACCACTCCGAGATGGGAAACTTGAAGCACTAGAAACAGGACGGTCTTCATCGTTGTGCAGCCTTTAACACTAAAACCAACGTTTTCTGGACAATTTTGCAGATCCCCCCTCTACAAGATAGCGGCCATAGAGAGGACTGTACTACATTAGTTCCTGCAGACTGCCCCTGCAGACTTCTCCAGCAGCGGTGAGAACATGGTGCAGCGTCGGTGCTTCTAGCAGGTCGGTTCTGGATTTCTCCAACATCCAAGCGTCTAAAATAAAATCTACCCTGTACACATCCAAAAAGTTCCTTCCAAAACCACGAGACCTGCATTTCTTTCCTCTTCAGTTCAGAAGCACTTAAGGTTTATATTGCCATCTAGTGGTTCTGCCAGAAAGCAGCACCAAGCCCTCTGCTGGTCCTCCTTAAAATGGGACTTCTGCTTTGGGCCTAGCTCAGTGGTTTGGTGTGAAATGATGCACTACCCAAAAAGTGTGGTTACTTAACAGTAGAGGTTATAAGAACCAAGGATCACAAGGTCAACACAAGGTGGCCCTGAACCTTTACAGATGATGTAATGTACTTAACATTAAACTTTCCAATTTCATTCACCACCACTGTCTTTCCAGACTGAAGCATTTAAAAAAAAGAAAACCACACAACTCTAAGGGCTCAGAGTGATCAAGTAGACTAAGGTGCTGCCAATATGATCCGGGGCTCGCTGGTTTGAAAACATGGTCATGTTGCTTGCCATAAGCAACAACTGGCTTTGCTCTCTCCTGGTATGATGTGATGTTGGCCAGCACAGCCGTCTGGTAGCTGTTGTACCGAAGCTGGGGAGCTGTGCTTTCCTCAGAGCAATGCTGCAGCAGTAGTTGGCTTCACAGGTGTGCGAGGGGATGTGCTAGTTTTCTCCCTCCAAGTGTTGAGGGCATTGCTAGTGATGGAAGTGTTTACATCAAGGCGGATTGAATAATTGGACTACCAAAAGGGGTTAATAAAAAATAAAAATAAATTAAATCAGGAATGACAAAAGAAGCAACATGATTATCTTATTATTATTATTATTATTATTAATTGACCATTCTTTCCCCATAGAAACATTTCACATATTCTAGGCTCATGTTTTTGCCTTTTGTTCAAAAAAGCTTTTTGAAATATACATAAAATGAAGTACACTTTGAAAACAAATAAAAAACATCATTGGCACACAGTATCTTCCAGCTGTATTCAGACAACCCATTTTTCAGTCCTTAGCTCTACATTTTTGACAAGTCCCTCCCCCATGATGTGGAAGTCTTCCACAATGGCCTCTACATTTGGAACAGTAGTGACCACATCTTTGGCCACCTCCACTTTCCTGGCGCTCATCAATGAAGTCTAAATGAAGACAATAGATACAGCAAGGTTAACAGGAATGACCTCTGAATTCTTTCCTTTAACTTTAACCAGGACACATCATGTTTTTGTAGTTAGGCCAATAAGAATGAACAGTATTTATGACAAACCTTGAAGGGCTGTGGCTGAAAAGCTTTAGGCTTCCACAGCACTGCAATGACAGTTCCTCCATATGGGTCGTGGAAAAATAGAGCTACATCTCCAAAAGCATCCTGAACAAATATTGGTAAACATTGTGGTCATCTGAGCAGTTTCACAATTTATCAGCAACAAGAATCAAATGTTCAGGCACCGGACACTAAATATCCAGTAAACCTGGCTGATTAAAGGTTAAAGGGCATATATAAATGCACTTGCATTTTATGATTTATAAGTTACATATTGTGAATGTCTAATGCATTATTTGCATAGTTATTAATCCTAATGGAGAAACTATTGTGAATGTTTTGGTAACTGTGGTTTAGCATGTGTTGTGAAGTCCCACAGGGGACTATTTTATGGCCTATAAAACTGATGTTAATTACAACCGTAATGTAGTTATGAAAAAAGTAGTGTGGGTTAACATGCAGGGCATAAAGGGTTCATTAATTTGAACCCTTTGTCCCTTGTTTCTGGCTTGCTTTTCACACTGGGCTGAAATGTGAAATGACACTTCAACACCTGTTGTTTATAGGTGGGTTAACATACAAGGAATAGGTCATATGCAAATGTGCTCATGATTGTGACATTACAACAGCCTCCAAAATAAAGGTTAAAAACTTGAATTGAAACACTGTTTATACGTATAAACAAAAAAGTAAGGTAAGTCAGTTCATCATGACAATAGTCCTTTTCAACAGAATCAACATGTAAGTTGGTATCAGAAAAACCTACCTGGAGCTCCGACAAATATAGTCTCACAGGATCAAAGTCCACGACAGGGAAAGTCCCAAAAGAGCTGCTTCCTTCTCCATTCATGGTACCCCGGTGGATGAAAGTATGGCAAGGGTCCACAGCTCTGGCTGCAAGAGGAACCTCACTAGATTTAAGGTGGATGAGAACATCGTAGGCATCCAAAGGGGGGCGGAATACCACCTAAAAAAATAATAATAAAAAATTTAGAAAACATAATAAATCCCCAAATGACCAATTACTCGCATTATTTTCTGAAATAAAATCATCTGAATTGAAACATTTACACTGCAGGTTTTAAAATTAGCTATTTTGTTTTTTGTCCAAAAACATAAGTGCATATCTTCAATATTAATCCATCTAATTACATGCATTTTACACTCCTAGTATGAATACTAACTGCTAATCTTCAGCAATCAGATAAAACATCAGCAGTCACAAAAGCACAGACCCGAACATCTTGTTTCTGTCTGGGGTCAGCGAGCTGGGCCTCCAGGACATGCAAGCTCTCTGCTGCAACTGTCACAATACGCTGAAGCACCTGTAAGGAAGAAGCAGCAACAAATTCAAACCCCCACATCATCAGCTCTCTACCTCATAACTGGGTAAATAGGTTTATCACGTACCGGTACCGAGGGTCCCTCCTTGGTCCAAACTGAGGCCTTCTGGTCATTGGGAGTGGCGACGAACATTACAGGAAGTGATTGCCTTGATGCTATGAAGTGGTTCTTGATTTCGGTATAATCAGCAGCTACAACAGGCAAGACGACCGTTTTAGAAACACATAAAACAGTACATACGCAGAGAGAATTTGGAAGATTGCTGACCTGTGAGTTTGCCATTGAGGTTGACCACCAGAGGGCTGTTTTTCCAGTCAAAGGAGGAAAGCAGGTGGAAAAAGCGAAGTAGACCAACCTGGGGAGAACTGAGGACAAGACGAGTATTGATATATTTAACAGACCTATAAACAATGTATGCACCTTAATTTCAGCCACAACAACTGCTGGCTGAAAAACAAGACAGGGAATATATTACCTGGGTGGAGTGAAGGGAGCAGGCTGGAGGAAAAGGAAGGCCACCAGCAGATCAGCTGCATCATCTCCTATATCCCCACTAAAGAGCTGTGCACCAAGCCATCGTTTAGCCAGGCGACACACTGCACCAAAGCATGGATGCTGCTGCTGGAGACTGAGAGACAAAGACCCTAAGGAAGAGCCATTTTAACCATTTCCACCCCCCCTAATTTATTTATATATTTATATATATATATATATATATATATATATATATATATATATATGCGCAATTTGAACATTTTAAATATACCAACAAGAAAATAATACATAATAAAGTAACAATTTTATAATAAATAATAAGAAACAAGTAACAAAAACATGGAAGGATTAACACATGTTGACTGCAATCAATCAAGCATTAGAGATGATGTGTTGCGCCACACCAACCACGTTTATTGCGTCTTAACCCTGCCAGACATGCCAACTGTAAATATGGGGACTGTAAGTGTGTACAAATGTATGTACCCATGTAAGGTGCTGGTGAGGAAGGGTTTGTGCTGGGTCTCAAGTTCCAGTGCCTGTGCCTCCGGGTTGTCCCTCAGAATCAGCATTCCTTCTGGGGTCACTCTTTCTCTCAGCACCTGCGGCTCTCTGTGGTATGCTACCTGAATCCGGAACACCAGTCCATCCTAATATCAAAAAACACAAAAAGTACTTCAGCATACATCCATTTAATTCAGACATAAGATCATTTTTAATTAACTAGCAGACTTTTTCCAGAATAACTAAAACTAAACTAAAGTTATTTTGCATCCATCCAACACTAAACACTACCTTCCACACATCCAGATGTGAAGGTGTGGGCCGGAACATGTAGTCATGCTGCTGTTTGAGCAGCTCTCCGAGGCGGAGGTGAAATGCGGTTTTAATATGGCGGATTGCCAATCGGTTATTAGGCCACTTTCCACTCCCTTCCATGTGACAAATAACTGAAGGCAGAATAGAAAATAAAATAACAGTAGTAGGTTAAAATAGTGAATCTAAAATAAAAATAACATGAATCCATTTTAAAATCAATACACCAAGCTACACAAAGTATATATACATATTAAAATAGTAATTTCTGTGGATTTTACTGTGGCAAACAATGAGCTATCCTTCAAATATTCAATAAAGATATATACATTATTGAATATTTGGATAATATTCTGGATTAATATACTGTATTACCTTTAATAGGTGTTATAAGGTGAGGACAAGGCTTCCCCTCTTTTGGAAGCAAAGCATTCACAGTCTTTTCCTTCTTAAAAAAGGACCTGTTCAGCTTTACAGGTTCTGGGGGAAACACCTAAAAAGGAAATTACCAATTTTACAATAAACAACTATAAGAAAAATGTCTGGATGCTGACAACAACAGATTACGATCAAGCTGACCTGGGTGTATCTGAGAGCTGGGTGGGCACCCTGCACTGAGGTGATGGAGAGAGGTAAACCTTCCAGCTGCCACAGCTTTCTGCTCAGGTCATCAAAAGACTGGACCACCTTCAGGCTCTCCTCTTCTCCAGTGCTGATTATCTGATCAACACAGCACAGTTAGAACTGAAGATGTAATTCAGCACCTGAAGGTAATTTAGATATTTTAAAAGTGCAAGCATACATAACACCCGCACGGTTAATACATACTTCATGTCCCAACTTGATCGTTTCATCTACCCGTCCTCCCATAAAGCTGACACATGTGTAGGGAATGTCTGCATGACTAAAATGAGAGACAGAGAGAGACCATAATTAGTTATAATGTATGTTGTAACTACTTTTGATTTTCTTATTGTAAAGCTGGCTTACAGTTCCAGAAGGTGGTTGATGATCTTCACCAGTATGTATCTCTTCTGATAAGCGGTGGAGCCAGACCACAGCACTGCTTCAGTGATCGCCCCGTCTTGAAAACGTCGTAGCTCTGAACGGGAGCCCCACAGCTGCCGGAACTTAGCTGCCTACGGAACAGCTTGTATTTTAACCTTTGCACAGGGTCTTTATACACTATATGGACAAATGTATTGGGACATTTGTTGGGACATCCTGCTATTGTTGGAGTAACTGTCTCTACTGTTAAGGGACGACTTTCTACTTGATATTGGAGCATTGCTGGATTAGTGCCTTTAGGATGTTGTCCATAACTCATCCCATCCCTGGACGGAGCACCATACACAGTTCCACTGCTCAATGCTGCGGGGCTTTATACTCATCTTGCCCACTCCTAACATTAGGCAAGGTGTCAATAGGCTCTATTCTATTGGCAATACATCCAACTGCCAAATGCATTCATTAGAAGGAGTGTCCACAAACATTTGAACTTTCTTATGTCTCAACATAACCTTTTTAAAATACATCTATAATGTTGCCAGAGGTCATCAGTAAAGTTTATGATTGATTGATTTATGATTGATTACACTCATGTTACACAGGTAGGCGAACGTAGTGTTAGGAGTCTTGCCCAAGGACTCTTACAGGCCTCGTCCGTTTGCAAATAAAGGTGAAAGTTCTTGCCTGTAAAAGACAACACCCTACACCGACCTCTTCTTGTAGAAGTATGCTTATTAATATAGTATTAAAACCACAATTTTACCTCAGGGCTGTCCGCTGGAGGTCCTCGTTCCAGCACAGAAAAGCAGTGCTCAGGGTTCAGTAGCAGGCCAATTGACAGTGGTGGCTGGTCCTTGTGCTTAGGGGGCTCACTGTACACTGACCACTATTCAAACCAATTCACAGAGAGAAATGTTATTTCACTGTGAAGAACATACATGAGAAATTTGCAAGAGGAGCTACATATGAAGATGATATAATGGCATATATGGAATAAATCACACAAAATTCAACATACAAATACTGACATATATTATTGAAATCGGTCAAACAAGGACCATATTAGGGATCATGCATTGACCTCAGGGTCTGAAAGACATGAATGAGTCAGAAGACGGATCCGCTGGCCAAGTCCTTGTTGCAGGAGGGACAAGATGAAAGGGAGGACTGCCAGAATGTAGTTTCCGCTGTGGTCCATTAGACTTCCGAGGAGACTGAGCTTCTTACAGGAGGCTTGCATTTTCACCAAGTCACTCAGTCTGAGAAAGTGAGAGACAGACTTTAGATTAAACAATATGACTATATAAACAACATGAAGTTATATAATACAAGTATCTTCTGTAGATATAAACTATTATATATATAAAAAAAGTACATAGTATTATATATTGTGTGACTCATATGTACTATGTGCACACTTTAGTGTGGCTTCATTGATACATGATTGCACAGCTCTGCTACCAAAATAAAATAACTACGATCATATAGTGCATACTATGTACAGTATGGTGAAACACTCACTGATAGACATGGTCATAGGTCCTGATCATAGGTTTGGGGGTCATAAGCAGGGCTTGGAAACTGTCTAGGGTGGGATCATCCCAGAACTGTAGAGAGAGTGATGCTTCATGCTGGATCTGTTGACCAATCAGAATGGTTTCGCATTAACAATGTTTGGTCATTAACAACTCAGCTTTCCATCTTCACATTGCGGCAGAGTAAAAGTACATAGTCAAATAAATACACTCAAGCGGAAGAAAGCACTTCAGGGAAAACCAACATATTGGTTTTCACCCTAAAGGGACTTTTGCAATAATTACATCCTGAAGCTTTCAGGCTCAGTATGTACATAGACCCACCAGTCAGAGCTTATGAGCCCAAACAAGAAATGCTAACCTGTTTGTAGGTGCAAGTTGTCATGTCTGCACACATATTGAGATGACCAGAGGGGTCCACGAAGACCACTTGAAAAGCACTGTGAAACTCAGACAGTGATGGCTAATAAGGAAAGAGAGAGCAGACGCTGTTATTCAATATTTTTTCATTTACACATGTGCTGATGTCGATATATAAACATATATAATGTAGAAATTGGAACTAGGTCTACCTGCACTAGCATTATGGAGAAATATACCATTTCATTCTATGGGGTTACAAATGCAGTAAAATATAATCAAATATATAATCATATAATCAAATACAGGTTTGAAATATCAGTCAAATAAAAATAAAAAAAGGGAAAAAGCCCATAATCAGCTGTCTGCAATCAATGTGATTCCAATATCAGTATGTACAATCAATATCATGAAATAATTGCTCACCGCTTTTGAATCTGGGTTTTTCGCCAGGGTAACCCCACTCTCAGTCAGGTCTGTGGAAGCTATGGGAAAAAGGCATAAAAAGGCAAATTTTCTGTACATTATGCAACAAGAATAGATTTCAATTTCTGAACAGATACCTATGCAGTTTGAAGTTCCCTTCCATTCAAATGCTTTCACTCCATATGGTTTGAAAGCTCACTTAAAATGTCTGAGATAAGTCCTTACAAACTATTTTCCTGACTCCTGTACAGTATAAGTACACAGCAAGTATTTTCCTACCTAAGAAGTGCAGTGCATTTCTGAGCAGCTGGTATGCATTCATGGTTTTCCCCACTTTGTGCGTGGAAAGAAGATAAGCCAGCAGCATGGCAGCTAAGAATCCTCCAAAGCACCCGGTCCCCTATGGAAACATACAAAATTGGCTTTGACGGAACAAAAGATTTAAAGATACTCATACTATGCCATAGAGAACACTGGGCGGACTTTGCTTACCTGATCTAACTCCCTCTGCCTCAGCCACACTTTGAGGAGTGCCACAGCGTCTCTAAATGCAGGACACTGTGTGCTATGTGCACTGAGGAACTGCAGATGTGACCGTGGAAGATGATCCCCCAGTACTGTGCTGTTATAATGTGGAGTTGAAGGCTCATTGCTTTCTATATATATAAAAAACAATAATCAGGCTGTTTTAGTGACTTCAAACAGGGAGAAAAGGTGTCAAGAATGGAACATCCCTAAAAACCACTTTTACCTGGTTCAGAGCTTCGGCCAGTGAACCACTCCGTCCGGATGTTGTTCTTCTGAGGATGGAAGCGGCTTGGCTTGAGGAAGTCAGGAGGGGGGAGGGCATGAATTCGCAACGTGATGCTGCTGCTGTCCTTACCTGCAAGTGACAAAGGTGCATACAATCGTAAAATAATGGTCCCAGATGGCCTAGAGCACCACTCCTGGAGAATTACCCTTTTTAGAGTTCAGTGCTAACCTTAATGTAACACCTACCTCTAACAATCTTATGTTCCGAGTTATTTCATGGCAAATATCAGGTGTTAAATATATGAATACAAACAAAATATATAAAGAAAAACACTGTACCTGCAGGTGTCACTAGAAGGAGTGGGCGGAGCCGGTTCCCATGAAGGCAGGAATAGTGCAAAGGGCCCACTGCTGGTGATGAAGCGAGGTGCTGTGCCAGACCAGCCAGATAGAGAGCCCTCTTTCTTGAGTATCTCTGGTTTATGCCATCCATTGGGTGCAAGATACTCTACAGAGATAAAGAAAGCAGATTATATATCCAACAGCTGTACAACATAGATACAATTACACGCTCAGATTAGAAACCAATTTTCAGTATAGAAAACCAGCCCCTGGCACGTACAGCAGGAATTGTGACAGCCAGGTCGACAGTAACTCTAGGTTTGATGCAGGCGCCCAGTGGATAACTCCCGATCAGGTCAACAGAGGCAGGGGGCTCCATGTGGAATTTGCCTTTAACAGCCTCTGGAACCAGGATAAACGGGACATCAATCCCAGAGTCTTCTAACCAAGACAGGTCAGTCAACTAGAAAAACATCAGAAAAAGTACAAGGAATTTCATAACATGCTTTTTGTAGTTCCAAGTGAATTTCTTACATGAAGTCTCTCCAGGATGGACACTAACCTCCACTACTGGAGATTCAGGAACAGACTGCAGGAGATCTGTGATCTCCTGTACGAAGGAGTCCACCAGCTTCTTTCTGCGCTCACTCAGTGCCACCTCCTTCAGCAGCTCCTCCATCTGCAGACCAACCAGAAAAAAAACAGGCCACACAACTCTCAGTTGAGTCAGTATGAGGATGTAGATGTGACCCATTCATGTGGCGATTTACTTGATCCCAAAGGTACAGTATGAGATGTCCAGAATGGACAACAACCTTAAAGTTCGACTGACCTGCATTTTTAACAAGCTACAGTGAAAAAGACTCTCTGCTTCTTTTAGCTGATTGAGCTCCTCAACCGTAGGAGCTTTGTACAGATCTCCTTTGGACAGTTTAAGTGGACGAAGGACATTATCCTCAGAGATTGGAGCCTGGATCCTTTTCTTGGAGGCTTCCACTGAACTTTCCATATCTTCTTTACACTGAGCAGAATCTGATATATCCACCTGTGAGAAAGTAGTATATAATCAATGTGGTACATTTAAAAATTATACAATTATAAACAGGAAAAGTAAACAGTATGTATACGCGTTTGTGTCTTTCGTCCAAGTTAAAAAAATCTCAAAATCATAATATATTAAACAAATTGATATTTTATGAAAGCCATATTTATTATGATTACATGGAGGCAAAAAGTTACATAATGAATGAAGAGAACAGACATATGCAGAGCAATCTTAGCTAGCTAGCTAGCTGCCCTAGCCACAGTAAATCAGCTGCACAATTTGTATTAAAAAAAGCTCAAACCTCATTTTCCAGGTCTTCAGTTGATGTCAAATGTTTCCTCTTCATCTTAAAATGTAAACGATTTCAAGTCAACGAAGAAAGAAAACATGGATCTATAGATTTATTCCTTCAGTCACAAGCAGCCACAGCAAAGCACTGCAAACTCACATGGGGACCACAGTGCCGCACACAAACCCAGGCCGTGACGCATTCGTGCTCTGATTGGCTCGTTGCTAATCTTGCTCGTCTTCCATTGGCTAAACACATTTTAGAACCGCCTTCCAGTCAAGTTTCTTTGAGACTGCAACAGTCCTGAAGCTCAAAATAAAAGTCCTGTGTATGCCGTCAGAAATCAGCGAAAGGGTACTGTTTAATATTTCAACATATCTCTTCCAGATATACCTTTTACTCACACTTAATATCTCATATTAAATCTGATAATACATATAATGCAATTTTACTTACTGTACATTTATGTTTATATATATTATCTTGCGTTGGATTTATTTTTTATTTACTCTTGATGCCTTGATTATATAGTATTATTATTAGTAATTAGTTCCACTAATAACTGTTTCATATCTTTTATTTAAAAAAATAAAATAATTAAAGTGTTGTTTGGTTGTACAAGCGTCACTTTGAGCGAGCAAAGTTGTCGTTCTGCGCATGCGCAGTGTTATGTTGTGCACAGGATGAATCGGGCTATGTGCTAGCGCTACATTTGTAGTTTAGCTCTCCGTTGGTGAAATATTATTATTTTTTATATACTTCTATGGTTTTTGGCATCGCACAAACTCCGCTACCTTATTGAGGTGTGTGTGTTATTTTATTTTCTAGCTGTTTGGCTACTTAGCTGGCCGATTGCTAGCATACAGTGTATGAAGTTAGCAGACTAACATTATTAAGGTGCAACAGCTACTTGACTTTGACTGTTTACCTTGTTTATTTCTCACAGACAATGTCGAATAAAGAAGTAAAGTCAGCTTTAAAAAGTGCTAGAGAAGCAATCAAAAACAAGGAGTTTAAAGAAGCATTGAAACACTGTAAGGTGAGAATTTCATCAGACCTGACAGCACCTGTGTGTCCCAATATTGTCTGGTCATGATAGTGTGGCTAGCTCACGAAATTAACCTTGTCTTCCAACTCCCACCCAGGCTGTTCTTAAGATAGAGAAGAATAACTACAATGCCTGGGTTTTCATTGGAGTTGCAGCTAATGAGCTGGAGCAGCCAGACCAGGCCCAGACTGCCTACAAGAAGGCTGCAGAACTGGAGCCTGAGCAGCTACTTGCGTGGCAGGTTGGTACAGGATTTCATCTGACATGCTGAAGAAAACGATGGAGTATCGGTACTATTCATCTGCCATATTGTCGCTGGCATGCAAAACCCTCATCTCCATTTTTGCAGTGTGTCACATTTTGACAAAATTTGAACCTGACAGTTGTTCTGTACATCGGGTCAAAGATTTAATGATGAATGGACCAATAAAAATGCTCCAGAAAGACTTGGACTAAAATCTGCCATTGGCCTTGGAGATAAAAGGTTTTTGCATCACAGCACAAAATTTAACAGAGATTTTAAAGGTTTCTGCTTTAATCACTGTGTGGCATGCACATGGTTATAATAGTCTGACTTTATTGAACATGTGTGTAGATGGGCTGTGGACATGATGTTCTTGGTCTAGTGTGGTGGTTTAATCTGTGGTGGATGTTCCAGTGGCATAGAGCATTCATTGCATATTCCTTGGTTAGGTTAACACATTTATTTTGCTGTGCAGAAAACATGTGATCATGTTATGATGGATGTCTTTTACAGGGCCTTGCAAATCTGTATGAAAAAAGCAACCAAGAAGACTTCAAAGCTGAACTGCCCAAAATCTATCAAAAACTCATAACATTATATGAAACGTGAGTATATCTGAATCTTAAGCTACACTACTGTTACTTGCTTTTGCTTTTTTTTTTATTATGAATCTTGCATGGTTTTGTGTGTCCAGTTTAGACAAAGTCAAATGCTTTGAAGTGAGCAAGAAGTTGGTGGATGTCTATCAGGCAGAAAAGAACTATTTAAAGGTAAGGAAATGAGACTCAAGATAGTGATTGGGATTTCCACACAGATAATAGTTAAAAGCTGCATAGTGTTTAGTTCTTGGTCTCTTATTATTTGATCTCAGCTGTATTGTCATGTGCAGGTGGCAAGAGTGTGGCTGCGGCTCATCCAGGTGAGGGAGGCAGAAGAAGGTGTGGAGAACTTTGAGCTGCTTGAATTATGGAGAGAAATGATCAAGCTGCTCCAGCACACTGTGGAAGAGCAGGACAACGAGACTCAGCAACATGTGAGTGATTTTGTTTTTCCATATTGCTTTAGTCTTTTTGTTTAAAAACCCATTGATATACACTATATTTCCAAATGTTTGTGCATACCCCTTCTAATGAATGCACTCAGCTACTTTAAATTGCACCCAATCCTGACACAGATGTGCAAATGCACACACACTGAGTATCTAGTTCCTGTAGAGAAGTATTGCCAATAGAGTAGGACTCTCTGGAAAAGAGGAACATCAACCTATTGGCACCATGCCTAATACCAGGCATGGGCTAGAGGGATACAAAGCCCCCCAGCATTAAGCTGTGGAGTGGAACTGTGTTCACATAAAGTATGCAGCATCTAAAACAATTGGGATGAGTTGGGGATGAGGTGTGGCGGTTATCATCCAACAGTAGAGACAGTTGACTCTCAAGGGTTTTTGTAAGAGACTAAAACTGTATGTTCCCTTTTCAGCTCCTCTCTGCTTTTGAAAAAGCTCTTCAACTAACAGAAAACATACCTAGTGAGGACCATAAGCAAATCTCAGAAGATTACATTAAATATCTCTCAAAAGTAAGTGTTATCATCTCTTATCTCATCTGGAGTGACATGTGTGAGGAATGCTAATTACTGAGTGTATGTGACCTGTTTTGCATGTCCACCAGCTTCCTCATGAAGTTTTGAAGCTGAAAGAGGTTTGTGAGACTATGCTGTCCCTCTACCCAAAAGACACATATCCTCTAGAAGTTCTTTCACAACATTATCTACTGTCAGGTAAGGGACAAAAAGTTGACATTTACCCTGACTATACAGGGCTAAAGGTTATCAAGTGTGTTTTGTCTATTAAAAGAAGCAGAGATTAATTTCAAAACTAAGACGGATAAGAAATGTTGGGTTTGTGTTGATTGCTGTTTATTGGTATTGATATTGATATCTGGTAATTGAGGTTGTGTTTGTTGTGTTTGATTGGTGGTAGATGATTGCAGTGAAGATGCTGTCAGCTGCTACACTCGTCTGCTGGAGATGGACCCAGTGAGTTCACTGGCCCACTTTGGCCTGGGTGTCAAGGCTCTTCAGGATAAGAAATATGAAGATGCTGCCAGAAGTTTTGGTCTTGGTCAGTCCTTTTAGTGTTCAAAAGTATCACCAGAATTATAAAGAGTATTCAAAGTACACATACTAAACTCTGTAACCTATAGTAGCTACTGTTTATTGTCTCATGGGGGGCAGTGGGTATTCGGGGAAGAGCACTACAGTAGCCTTTTGTAACAGCTCTGCTGCCTTTGTCTCCAGGACTAAGACGAATGTGCTCCAGCATCATTGGCTGGTACAACCTTGCTCAGGCTGAGTTGAAAATGCACAAATACTCTGACAGTGCCATGTCCTCCAAACAAGGTACAGTTCTTATGTCACTGTCAGACTTGTCCATGTTGATGAAATTGTGTTTGTGTGTGTGAGCTACACCCTAAACTTCTAAACATACATTCACACAGTATTTCAGTATTTTATACATGTAATGATGAACAGGACCTCTCAGCGGGTCCAGCAGCTGTCTGGGAGGTGTAGTCACTGGTTAATCAGTATTCTTGGCTACAAATACGCCATGAAAACAAAATAACACTCCACACAACTACACCATGGAGGTGGTAGTATCAATTTTAACACCTTTGGAGTAGAGTCTTTTGGTCAAAGGTCTCTTGGTGGCCTCCCTCACCAGTCCCACTCGGTCAGTTAAAGAAGTTGAAGCATCATAGCGCGCTTGTCTGTATTGTAGGGCTCACCGTGTCTGCAGGGTATGCTGAGGATTGGACCCAGAAGCTGCTGAGAGTGCGGCTGGAGGCTCTTGTGAGAGTTGGGACAGAGCAGAGTACAGATGAAGCTCTGGAGATGCTCTTTCAGGTATTATTCCACTCAACAGGGTGCTTTTCTTGGGGTTCACTGTGTTCCTTTGCAATTAATAGAGGTTCAGCTGTTTGCCTTGCAACCTGAAATGGCTCTCTTTCAGATGACCGATTCAATCAATGATCCTGCACTGTTAGTGTTGAAAGGGAGGGCATACTTGCAGAAGGGACAGCTGGAAGAAGCATTTCAGGTACCGCCTGTTAAGCTGACATACTGTGATTTTTGTGTGTGTCTTGGAACGCATTGCTTCATTTAATTAAATATGGATTGTCTAAATTAATTTTTGTCATTTAAAGGTTTCTTCTGAGTTGCTGAGCTCACATCCCGACTCTGTAGAGGGGTTAACCCTAAAGGGACTGACTCATACAGCTAAAGATGAGTATCAACAAGCAGAAAAGAGGTGTGTATCATGTTGTTACTGTCCTACTCTTTCATTCATACATGGCTGCAGCCACCTATATACACACAGTCTCCTCTGACTTCCAGCTTTGTAGAGGCTCTGTCGCAGAGGCCAGATAGCGGGGAGCTGTATTTTCTTCTTGGGCGACTATACTGGAACATGGGGGAGGAGACACGAAAAGATAGGAGCAAAGCTCATACTCATCTACTGAAGGTGTGGTGCTACTGTTATGTCATCAGCTGTAAATACGCTTACTAGGCTTTTTAGTAGATTTTCTCAACATTTACCATCTCACCAGGCTGCGAAACTGGATCCCCATCTGGGCTCGGTTTTCTGCTATCTGGGTCACTACTACAGGGAGGTGGCCAAAGACTTGGGCCGAGCCAGAGGCTGCTATAAGAGAGCTTTCGAGCTGAACTCAGCTGATGCTGAGGCTGGAGCTGCCACTGTGGACCTCAGCATGGAGCAGGGAGACATGGTGGGTCCTACATACCAGCTTGCATAGAGGAGGTCTTCCTATACATCTCAGTGCTTGGTTGCCAGTTTTTGTGTTCTCTCTCTTTAGGACTCTGCTTTGGCAGTTCTGCAGTCAGTGACTGAGAGAGCAACTCCTGGTTCAGCCAAGTGGGCCTGGATGAGGAGAGGCCTGTACCACCTTAAAGTGGGCCAGCACCAGCAAGCTATTGCAGAGTATGAGTCCATCATCTTAGTTAGGTATCGTATTGAACATAAAATATACATGCTGGATTAATTCTGTATGCCTCCCCCTACAGTCTGCAGGCAGCATTGCGGGCTGATCCCCAGGACTGGATTTGTTGGGAGTGCTTAGGCGAGGCCTATCTGAATCGCAACAGTTTTACAGCTGCTCTCAAAGCCTTTGCCAAGGCCCACCTTCTCCAGCCCAGCTCCATCTACAGCCTCTATCAGATGGCTGCAATCAAGCAAATACTGGGCAGGTTTAAAGAGGCTGCAGGAGAGTACATGCAGATTATCGAGAGGGAAGAATATGTGCCAGCATTAAAAGGTGAGTTTTTGTTTTTACAAAGCTTTTTAGTCAGTCTGTGTGTGTGTGTGTGTGTGTGTGTGTGTGTGTGTGTGTGTGTGTGTGTGTGTGTGTGTGCATGCGTGCCTGCGTGCATCTGTCTGTCTGTGCTTGCTTTATCAAATTCACTAAACTTGATGTATTATTAGTAATATACAACAGTGGCTAGATAGTTGCTGGATAGTTGCTAAATTAAGATTACTCTTCATCTTATCTTTTTATTAGGTCTTGGGGAATGTCTTTTGGCCCTGGCTAAGACTGCAATGGGGGACTACCTGGATGGCAAAGCAGTAGACCTGATTCAGGAAGCCATCAAGTATTTGTTCAGGTATTATATTTCTTTGTTTATTTTTAGACTGCACATACTTTGTCATTCAGTAAGCTCATATTTGCATATTTTCTAATGAGGAATATATGTGTGACTCTTGTGTGTGCAGGGCAGTCCAGAAGCGTTCAGACCTGTCCTGCCTGTGGAAGTTGCTGGGTGATGCCTGCACCAGCTGTAGCACCGTGTCTCCTAACCGAGTCAGTGCATTGGTGCCTGGGTCTCTGTGTGGGGTAGAACCTCAAGACCAAAACCACAAGCAGAACCAAAAACAGCTGCTCAGTCTCGGGGAGAGGTGGGTCTCCTTACAACGCCCTCACACACCGTGCATATAAATTAAAATGATTAAAATAGTTGTAGTATGTAAACATTTTTTTATTTATTTGAAGTTTTGAAAGGTGCTGTCCACACTATAATTTATGCAACCCACTAAGCTGCCAAACAGCTGCAGATTATTTTTTTGTTTTTGTTTTTTTGTCACAAATATGTGAATGGATTTACATATATTCACCTATTCTGCTTACAGCAGGCTAGCTCTGCTTCTTCACACTGATGTTGCAAGGAGTGTTTCAGCTCAGCTCTGCTTTTTAAATATAAAACAATACAAGGCAGTCAATCATTAAAGTGTGTGTGTGTGTGTGTGTGTATGTATATTCTGCTAACAGGGATAACAGGAAAAAAGGGGGGTGTGCAATCTTAAAGCCTCTGAGAACCTAAATCTAAGTTTTCTTTCTAATTAAGTTAATCTGGCTCCTCAGGGCCCCCACAGTAAATGTACAAAGTATGTCTTATGAATATCTTCCCAAAGTCTGATAAATGTCTGCTTTGTTCACTAGTTTTGGTGTCCTCTCAATGTGGAATGAGCAGTCCTATACCTTCACTTTTAGTACACTTCAAGTTTAGTATTATACACAATTATTATTACACAAAATGTCAATGTATCAAAATGTGTTCCCATGGGCTTTAATGGATGAAGAGAGGTTTGATAATGGAAATGTTAAAATGACTGATTGGTTTTAGTAGCAAAGGAACTGATTTAGGAATTGATTTAACATTTCCTTTGCCGTGAATCTTGTGATGGCATTTGTGCCTTTCTTTCTAGTGTATCAGAAACATTCTGCAACCTCTGTGTTCCAGATGTTATGGTCATGCTCTGAAACTGATGGCGGATGCCCCAAGCCTGTGGTGTGATCTGGGCCTCAACTATTACCACCAGTCCAGGCTGCTCCATTCTCAGCTCACAGAGCAGGATGTCCGACCACTGCTAGAAAAAGCTCTGCAGGTATACCCTTTTACTCAAGTACAGATGCCAGAGATTGTAAAATTGGGAAGAAATGGAAACTGCTGAACTGGGCTGAGAGCAGTATTATTTTGTTTGATCTTTATTTAGTGTGTTAAGAAGGCAGTCATGATGGAAAGTGGGAATCACACTTACTGGAATGCACTGGGAGTGGTGGCCATGGCTAAAGGTAAGCAAAACAGTCTGATAATATCTGAAAAGTTTTGTTCAAGGTAGGGCTGCAACTAACAATTGTTTCCATAATTGATTAGTTGGTCCATTATGATTTTGATGAATTGATCATTTGCCAAAGATGGGGTGATGTTATTAGTCTATCAGGGTGTAATGACAATAACACACACAAATGTCTTATGTTTACAGGAATTGAAAACTTTGGCCTTGCGCAGCATAGTTTTATAAAATCAGTCAAAGCTGAATCAAATGTAAGTGCCAGACATGCAATAAAAGGCCCTATTAATTTAGTCATTAATGTTATACTGACAAATCCATGTTTTTTATAGAATGTTGTAGCATGGACAAACCTTGGAACCTTATATCTGAAGAAGGGCAACATTGAGGTACATTTTATGTACATGCATATACTATATATAGTACTGTGTAGTCTAGCCTGATACTTTCCTTATACACTTGCTTTCATTTGTGTTGAATTAATCCATTAGCTTGCCCACGAAGCTTTCAAGATTGCCCAGTCTCTGGAGCCATTGTATGTCAACTGTTGGATTGGACAGGTATAACAAACATTTAATAAAAAAAAGACATTCATAACGGTTTCCTTTTTACTCACTGAAAGCGAGACTAAGCTTAAATGATTTCCTCTTCCACAGGCTCTTATTGCTGAGACTGTAGGCAGCTATGACACTATGGACCTCTTCAGACACACCACTGAGCTAAGCACTCATGTAAGAGTAACATGTGATCACTCATTGTTGTATAGACCTCTCCTCTCTGAATATTCATGTAGTAACGCCTGTTTGTTATGTGTGGTATTTGTGGTTTTTAGACTGAAGGGGTGAAGGGTTATGCATACTGGGTCTGCTCCACTCTTTTGGACAAGACTAACCGAGACTCTGAGCTTTATCGCTACAACATAGTCCAGATGAACGCTGTCTCAGCAGCCCAGGTGTCTCTAAGCAAGTACACAGGTATGTCAACCGCACACGCTCACTGGAATGGAATGGTGGCGTCTGTTCAAAATGTTGCTTGCTGGTCTAAGAATTAAGCCTCTATTTAAAATCTAATTTGCCTTTGTCAATGATCATTCAGTGTTGGGGAAACCATGTTTGATCTAACTGGTTGTTGTGTAAATTTGCAGAGAGGATCCAGACTGACACTGATGCCTTTGTAATGCTGGGCTTTCTGAATGAACACTTACAGCTGAAGAGGCAGGCCACTGAGGCTTATAAGAGGTAGATAAAGGGACAATAATCCTGATATATGAAGTATTTATGCATAATTAATGTCTGCTTTCCAGTCTTTGCATATACAGTCTTTTCTCTTTTAGAAGTTTGGCCACACATGGTCGTGTTATGGTTGTTGTCGATTTCTATGTAGGAAATATGTTCAGATCCTCTACAGAGGATGACGTCTTTACAAATTTGACGTTTATAAGCAATAAGTAATGACACTTTAGATATGTTATATTTTATTGAAGTAGAGGAAATCAACAGATGTGCTGTTTGTACTGGTATTATTACTTTGTAAAATACTGCAAATCTGAGTTCCCATACTCTCTCCTCAGAGCAGTGGAGTTGCTTGAGAACAGCCCCCACATAGAGGAGCTCAGCTTTGCTGTTAGAGGCTATGCACGCGCACTTTGGTAATCCCAAAAGACTTATTATCTTATTGTCACTTGTAGTTAATACATACAGAATTGACATGAACACTAATGTTAAATGGCATTTTGATTATAGTGACACAGGGCGGTGGGAGGAGGCAGTTCGCCAGTACTCCTCCACACCCCTAGAGGAGCTGCATGATCTCACAGGACTGGCTCTGGCCTGCTTTAGGGCAGGACGTTTGCAAGAAAGCATTAATGGTGAGTGTAACTTTTTTGTAGATCTGTCTATGCTGTGTATGAGCAATCCTTTTACACATTGTGACCCCCCCCCCTTTTGTATCCCAGCCTATGAAAAAGCTCTTGAGGTGGCCTCCACTGAGAAGGAGAAGGCATATATACTGACTGCTCTAGCTTTACTTCAGCACAAATTGGGAAACATGGACACTGCCAAAACTCTGCTCTTCAAGTGGTGAGCAAACTTGCTTGCAACCAGACTTCTATACATACACAATGTTGACTTAATAATAAGTATGTAAGTATATAATATATAATAAGTAAGTAATAATAAGTATGTATAATAATAATTGTGTATGTGTGTGTGCACAGCTCTTTGCTGAAGGAACCAGTTACAGAGAGTCTGGAGTGTCTCTGTGCTCTGGGCCTAGTACATGGAGATGTCACACTGGCCAGCGCTGCCCTCTCTGAGCTGTTGAAGCTTGAGGGAGCTCAAGAGGGTGCTGTGGAGGAGCGCTGCCTGCTCACCTGCACCTTACTGGCCCTACAGGGCAACTATAGTGCTGTTCAGAGAGAGGCTTCCAGGGCTGTGTTCAGGTACATGGTGCAAGAAATGCCCTTTTATGCTGATTTGAAATCAGTTTTTAAAGTCTGTGTGTAATGCTTGATATGGGGATGCATCTATATAGCTATACTCTCAGGCTAGATGGGTTTCTTGGGCAAGGTAAAGGTAAAATGTAAAGTCTAAGGACAAACCAAAAATAAAGTTGAGCGATTTTGGTGGGTTGAAGTGTTAAAAAACGACTACACCACTTGAGAAGCATTGCAAGTGTCTGATCAGTCTGGTTCATTACAACCCTTCATCCGTTAATTTATATTTGTTGATTAAAGGAACAAGAGGTGAAAACGGACACCTTAGCTGACAGCTGAGCTCTTGTGTTATGATTCTTCTATATTAAGTTCCTGGTTTTATAATTATTACATGTAAATCTTTTGCCATTTCTGCTTGACCTTTTCTTAAAACAGGAGTCCAGGAAATCCATCCCTTTGGGCTCTGCTGTCCAGATTGGTGCCACAGTACTGTCCTGGTAAAGCTGATGTAAGCAGTCTAGAGTCATTTTTGAACTGGGGGGGGGGACTTGACTATGTTTGTATATTCATGAAATCTCTTGTGTCTCTACCAGGGAGGAGCTATGGCGGGCAGCGTGGCATGCCATGCGAGCATGACCCTAGGAAAGGTAGGTATATGTTATTGCCTCTAAAGATGTAGATGAAGCCATCAAACTGGAAGCCTCAATGTCTCATGACTCATTTACATATCCTACTCGTACTCTACAGAGGGCACTGCTGTACAGTGGAGTGAATCAGTTGGCCTCGGGCAGACACTCATGGGAACACAAGAGGAGAAATGCTCTGAAGACCATCCAGAGAGCTGTGCTGCTCTGTCCTGGTAAGTTTAGGATTCATTGAGGTCTAGCTGTAAGTCGTATTACATTTGGGAAAGGAACACACATTATGTATAGAAATGGTCTTGTCTGCAGGACTGTTTTCATTTACACCACTGATGAGGCATTTATAAATCCATTAACATAGTATTTATTAGTCTAGTTTCAGTTCATTCACTCCTTTAATCTGGCTGAGTGAGCCTTGACATATTCATGTCATCAGGAGTAATCTTCAAAATTTTCAGAGGTGAGATTGTCGAAGAATTCTCTGTAGCAGTTCCCTCAGGAGCACTGAAAGCACCTGTAAGTCAATGCACTTAAAGGTGAGTTTCAGCAGTCATGGTCACTGGTTCTGTGGTTCAGTGTTTGAGTATGACCTACTAAACGACTTTGGGCAGCTGGCTAAAATGTGATTTGGTCATGGGTCACAAAGTACCAAGGAAATCCTTTCTACTTGTTTCTGAATGCAATCAAATCCTCACAGCAATGCTCCAAAACCATCATTACAGCATTAGGGACCTTAACCCCCCTTATCCCCAACTCCCCAACTCATCCCAAAGGCTGCGAGGCTTTATATCCCTCAAGCCCATGCCTGGCACTAGGCATGGGTGCATATCGTTTCATGTTTATCTGCTCCAGAGAGTCCTATTCGCACATTAGCACATCTGTGTCAGCCGTGGGGGCCACATAAAGTAGCTGAATGCATTCATTATAAGGCGTGTCCACAAACATTTGGACATATAGTGCAATATTGTGTGCACTTTCCAAAAATATAATTGTTTGTTTTCTCTTTTTCTTTCTCTGCAGATGATCCTGCGGTGTGGGCGGGGCTTATGGCTGCTTGTCACACTGAGAACACAGCATGTGCTCTCTCAGGCTCCACCCCTCGTAAAGAGGGTCTGGAGAAGGTTCTCATGACGATGGTATCCGAGAAAGGTCAGTCATCATTATGTGTGTATTTCTTGTACAGGTCAAGTATGTTATTTAGGAGAGCGTAATAGTCATTTGAATGTTACAATTGGGTGCCCGATAAATTGGCAGCCAACTTATTATTGGAATTAAAAACAGTAGTCTAGTTATTAACACTACAGCTCTAAAGATGGAAGATGAAAAAGTAAAAAATTGAGAAAAAATATAATTTGTATATTATCATGTAATAAAATGCAAATGTGTTTGTGCGTGCACGTTTGTTCCCATGCAGTAAAAGGCTTGCAGCAAGAAGACAGGCTTTTAGCTCAAGCTTTGGAGGGCTGGATCCTGCAGCAGACTGTGACTGGGCTTAGACAGAGCTGCCTGTATGATGAAGCTGAAACCCTCTGCTCACAGGTTGTGTGTGTGTGTGTGTGTGTGTGTGTGTGTGTGTGTGTGTGTGTGTGTGTGTCTCTTCCTTTGCTGTCTCACCAGTCAGCCCATCTCTCATCACCTGTCTATGCTGTCTGTGTGGGCCGCAGGTGCAGGCAGAGGCAGATTGCCCACATTATTTATGGCTTTAACTTTAGCAGCAGCAATGAGTGTCAGAGCCATAATATCATACATCACACATAATTCCACACATCTTTCACTTTTCCCCTCATTGTTGGTCTCCAAAATGTCCTTTTTCTGATGTTTTGAGTGTTTTCCCTTCTGCCCTGACTTGATTATTAGTTTGGCTCAGAAATCTGTGAATTTGTGTTCTGTGTCTGTTAACATTTATGGCGCACCTATTCATGGTTACGTGTGTGTGTATGTGTGTGTGTCACAGGTTTTGAGTGTGTCTCCTGAGCATCCTGCAGTAATCCTGTTACTGAGACAGGTTCAGTGTGAGCGCCTCCTACTGTCTAATGCTGGTAAATGTATACCAAATGCAGTACTGGAGCAGCTCAGTGCAGCAGTCATGGCCAACCCCACCTCGGTGTCTGCCTGGCATGTGAGTAGTGCATTGTACTGACTGACTGGAAAGTGACCGTGGCTAATCTTGTTCTAGATATTTAATGTTGGTCACACTTTGAGAAAGCAGACATGTACTTATTTTATCTAATACTCAGATGATTGTGATTTTATTTGTCATGGTCTGCATGTTAACTGTTGTCAATAACAGTTACAACTATGAATCCATGAGTGATGGAAAAAAGTCCTGGGTGTTTTGTTTTGCTCTTCATTGAAGTGAGTGAGGTTACAATGTCCAGATTCATTGATCCTCTCTGAGACCTTCAAAAAGAAGATGCAGATGAGTCTGGAAATGGGATTAAATGGTTCTCAAAAGACTTATAAATCAGCTGTCTCACTGTCCCCAAAATAATTTTCAAGTGGAGAAAAACTTTCAACATGGCCAGGTCCGGCTGTTCTAGCAAGTTTAGCCCAAGAACAGACCTCAAGATGTGTAAAAGAAATTTTCAAGATTCCTAAAATGTAATCACAGGACCTGCAAGTAGCTCTTACCACAGTTAATGTCAAAGTACAGCATCTACCATCAGAAAGAGATCAAACAGGTTTGATTGTCATGGGACGTCTGCAAGGGGGAAATCCTTACAGTCATGTTTAAATATGTTTAAAAAGACAAAGGTTCACATGACTGTAAATCAAACAGAGTGAGAATTTATCTCCCAAGAATCACTACAGAGACATTACCTGTACAGTCTGTATACTTCCTTTTGCTAGTCCATCCCCTTCACACTTGTAAATACACACTTGCTACATAAGTGGTCTGTCTGCAAACCGGTGTATCCACTAGCTCTTTAACTTGCTCTTCAAAAAAGACAATATTACCAACGGCCCCACCAACCAAAACAGTGCAGAAAAACTCTGGAAGGAGAAAATTCTCTTTCCCTTTGAATTTCCACTTTTCTTTATCTGTGAGTGATGTTAGGTAAACATTTTATTAGATTTTATTCTCTCTCTCTCTCTCTCTCTCTCTCTCTCACTCTCTCACAGTGGCTGGCAGAGGTGTACCGCTCACAGGGTTTGCTGACCCAGGCTTCTGTGGCTCTCAGACAGAGCCTTCAGCTGGCCTCTCAGCTAGGCCACTACAGTGGAAAGATTGGCAGCCTTCTCCGGCTAGCCCTGCTTGCTCTGAGGCCATGCATGGTGAGAACTTGGAGCGCTACTGACCTTTGGATTTGTGCTATGAATGTTTTATTTTTGCCATGTTTCCTTGGCACACAGCTGTAGAGAAGTTTAAACACGGATGTGTGAGAAATACACACACACACACACACACACAGAGAGAGAGCAAACAAACTGTGTTGTATCTTTAGTTAGACACTAAAGTGAGGGGAGAGTGGGGAGTCCCATTAGTGTTGCTGACAGTAAAGCAGTGGAAAAGTAAACAGCTCAGGCTGACAGGAGGACTCGCGTCTCCCCGCTCATCAGGCTGAAGGGATGGAGGAATGGGTCCTGCCGGCAGTGTGCTATCAGCAGAGGTGTTAAAAAGGACCTTTCACTCACATTTAAGGAGAGATACTCTGAGCAGGGGGGACAAAAAAAGGTAGTCCTGAGCAGAACTCTTTTATTAGTGTAACAAATTAATAATAAAATTGTTTCTGATGTTTTTTATACAGTTTACAGTATAGTTATAATTTATATATTTGTAAATATTTATTTTAAATATTTTATTTTAAAAAATTACAATTTATTTACAAAATGTAATGATGTATTTAGTTATATAATGACTATATAATGTAGTTTTTTGTAATTAGTATTACTGCCATTAACAATCATTAGCAGTGCATTGTCATGAGCTTCAGCTATTAGATTTTGCTTTGGTTTATTTAATCTATAACTCAAAATTAACTAAAATATACAGGCAAAATTCCTAATCAGGTCGATCTATGTCATAAATGTACCCATAGTTCAAATGTGTTGTAAACATATTCACATTGTACAGTGGTACTGCAGTTCTAGTATCTGGAGCAAGATTTTCTGGTTTAAATACCACCCCACATCCCACACCACTAGCTGACTAATGCAGAAGGTTGTCAGGTAGCCAATATTGTGTCTGTGTTTATTAACCTATAGATCAGTAGGTTATGCTAAAGGTCATGATTTTTGCTGACTGTGAAGGGCATCCTAATGGGTTGATGACAGTTGTGCAAACAAACAAAAACATTACATCGATATAAAATTATGAAGTCTGAGAAAAAATGAAATGCTAGTTTTAAGGTGGAAAATGCATTTGACTGGTTTAACCTGAGAACTCTGAGAACATTCCCATATTTTTTGTGTATTTTTGTATTTTACTTTTCGTACTGTTTTCCCTTTAACAGTTTTTTAGGTTTGACTGTGAGACTTAAATGTTTTTCTTTACAAACACTAAAAATATGTGAATTCAGCATCTGTGTAGGGCTTAGAAGGGCACAAGATTATTTTAGACAGTATGCCCTCCAGTCTCAACAAAGCAACACTTGGCCTCTTTTCCCCTTGCTGCTCTCCCTCCTTCTCTCTCCTCTTCATACTCACAGTGTAGTAATTATCCCCTCCTCTGTCAGCTGAATGTTTCTTTCAATTTCAGCTGACTCCAGCCTCTCCAGCCTCTTAAATTAAATGAGGCCCTGTGAATAGCCACTTATTTCAAGGCAATCTCTTGATTGGAAAAAAAAGTGCAGGACCTTTTACATATTCAACTTCCATGTTTGATTGTAAACTCAACCCAAAACCAGGTTATTACTTTTATTCGATTTGTTCAGTTAAATGACTAATGTGGGGGCTTTGTAAACAGTCAGGGTTAATTTTTTTGGCGTGTTGTTGTTGTAGGGATGAATGCAAAATCAATTAATCATTAATTTGATCATAAGCTAATTTGAGTGTTTACTATTGTTAAATTAGCATAATAGAGTTTGAAAAGCTTGTTTGGCAAAACCTTTGACTGTAGAAATAACCCCAGTTGTGGGACTATATTATATACATAACAGGATTATAAATAGGGATTACCTTCTTAGAACTCACCAAGGAACACAGCACTGCAGCAGTTAAAAGTAACAACAAAAGATTAAGATTAGGTTGTGCAAACTGTATTTACTAAGTTAGTCTTGTGTGTTTGTGTATGTCTGTAGGCTGGTGTGGGAGGAAATGAGTGGAAGGACCTTGTGCGGGATGCTTGCACTGAGGTGCTGAAGCTGGGCCCCTCTCCCCCTGCCTTGCTCTTTCAGGCTCTGCTTCAGTATTCCATCAAGATGGGTGCCAGGTAGGCTGTAGATTAGAGCATGATTGAGCATCAATTTACACTTAAGTGAATATTTAAACCCTTTGCAGTGGCACACCAGACTTTAGTCAGCAACCTGTTTGCTTGAATTATCCGGAGATGTGTCTAGAACCCATCCGTGATTTATATTGATTAGACACAGTTGGAAGAGGCACATGTCTGGGTCTAAAAGGGCCCAGATTTACACTGCATTGTCAATACCAATACCAAACCATGAATGATATGATCATGAAGATCTACATGTTTAGTTGGCTCAGGCTGTAGCAAAGCATAGATCATATTTCTGACAATAAACGGGCATTGCACATCACTTGGATAATATCATCCCTATGGTGAAACATGGTGGTGGCAGCATCATACTATAGGGTGATTCTCAGTAACATTGAGGCTGTTAACAATTGCGGGATGGATAAATGCATACAAACAAAACAACATTGAGGCTTCAGAGCAAGCCTTCAAATGTCTTTTAGTAGCCCAGCCAAAGCCCAGACTTAAAACTCAATGATTATCTTGGAGAAATCTGACGGTAGCAGCTCATAGATGTTCACCAGGCTTAAGAGGATCTGCAATTCATGAGTGCTACTAACTGCCCAAATCCAGGCCTGTACCCAGAACCTGTTGCTGTAATTGCAGACAAATGGTCTCCTATATATAGAAATTTTTACTTCATCATTAATTGTGTGAATGTAGATTAATGGGTAAAATGGTAGTTAAATCCATTCAATATTAAATTCTTGCAATATTTTCAATCCACTGCAAGTGTGTTTTGAGTTATGTTTTATGTTATTTTGAAAGTGCAGGCATTCACATTAAAATTCAGTCAGTGTAACCTGTGCACTACAGATGCAGCAGATAAAGGTTAGGTTGAAAAATAAAATAATTCCTTTTAGCAGATGAATCTCTCCTAACTCACAAAAGCAGCATCATCATACACCTTGATGCTCGGAGGCCATTTCTGAATAAGCTCAGTTTACCTCTTTGGCTGTTTGACCAGAGCAACACTTTAGCTAGACAGTGGAAGCACTGCTGCCAAATATAAGTGCCATAAATACTGGCCTTGGTTATTGGTTCCCCCTCAGCATCTCTTTTATTTATCATGATATGACTGTCCATTCTCTCCCCAAGGGAAACGAGGCGTCTGCTGGAGAAGATTGTTTATGGCCCTTGCTCGGGTGAGGCCAAAACCGTTACATCAGTGGCTCGCTGGTACCTCTTGTGCCACCTGCATGCCAAAGATGACCTGCAGCTTATAGATGTAAGCGCGCTCACATGTTTCCTTACATTGGTCTCACATTTGAGGATATCTGAGATTGTGCCTTTCTGAGGAGAAAGACCTCTTCAATTGCAGGAGTATTATTCATGTAAATTCACTGAACTCTGGATGTACTCATTACATTTAAAGACTTATTATGACGTAGCTAATCTGAGCTGAGTAGAGGTTATTAATCAAAAAATTATTATTAAACATATATAAACAATGTAGGTGAGTTATTGAGTTGAACGTGTACATATGAACAAAAAGTATAAACCACTTTTATACATTTTGTTAACCCTTACAATTATATTATATACATATAATATAAATATGAATGCTTAGTAATTCAACAATTTTAAGATACATTGTTATGTATTTGCCTAATTACATGAGGACAATGAATATTGTAGTATTGAGTATTTACCCTCAGTGACTAAAACCTTCAATTCCATTTATTTTCACAAGTAGCTTTAATCATTTGATTCATAGTATGCAAACTTTTCAGTATTGGAGGAAATTTGGTAGATATAGTGTTGCTATGGATCACTGATGTTAAATAGAAGAGTCTGCATTCAAACCTGAGCTTGAATTGTGTTTTCTGTTTGTAGACCTTGATGGTGGAGGCTGAAGCAGCAGGTGACCATAGGCTGTTGGAGTTCCACAAACATCTCTACCCCTGAGCCCCACTACATTGCAGACTCATCCACTCAGGACCATCACCAACCTGCCATGCAAGATCCAATACAGCAACTACTTTCTCAATCCTGCCTCTTCTGCTTTATCATGTCTTACTTTTTTATAATCCAATCAAGCATGTTTCTTATCCTTCCCCAGTCTTCATAAAGCACTTAAATCGTCCTTTGAAGCTGATCCCACTGTACTGTTATATGGGAGCATGTATAAGTGCACAGGATGATGATGATGAATCTGTTACTTAATCAGAATCAGCATTTTTCAGGTATAAAGACAGTGTATTTATACTGAATGGCTTCACAGTTTACATTTGGGACAGTGCCTTTCACAAACCTCATCTGACACAATTATGGGAGTCAAATGGTCTGGCTTGTTTTGTTCCTGAAATTGTGAAATAAAATGACTAAATCTGACACCAGGCTGTGACTATTATTGGTCAAATTTAAAGCCCTAGATTTTGGCACAGCGCTTGAGGGAATTCGTTTGAGATGGTGCATGTGAAATGAGTTGTGTAAAAGTGCTTGTTTCAAATTAAGGTAGTCTCTGCCAAAAGTAAAAAGGTTTGTGGTATTTTATTATCTAGGGCTGCCAGTAAAAGATAAATGGATACATGAAATCTGGAGGACGTTTCTCTTTGTATAGCAGCAAATACTCCAGCTAGGAATCCATGTGCTTCGCCTCTGGATGCTAACATGCACTATGTGGACAGAAAGTACTGGGACACACCTCTTAGTCATTAAATGTGGCAATTTACCCATTGCCACAGGTGCATAAAATCAAGTACCTAGCCATGCAGTCTGCCTTTACAGACATTTGTGAAAGAATGGGTTGCCCTAAAGAGTTCACTGAATTCCAGCGGGTATTGTAATAGGATGTCACCGTTGCAATAAGTCACGTAATCAAATCACTTCCCTTTCTCACCATCAGCTGTGAGTGGTATTGCAAAAGTGAAAGCGTTTAGGAACCACAGCAACTTGGCCATGCACGAAGTAAACCATATGAAATTACAGAGCTGGGTCGCAGAGTGCTTAGTGCATAAAAGTCATATTAATGCCTATGGATGTAGAATGTGATGTCATAAAGGCTCCTGTGGGTGTCCCAATACTTTTGTCCATGTCATGCACGCTTTATGAATGAACGGATATATGGTCTCATAACTGCATAAGCAGTTGCGTCACATAAAGCAAATGAGAGAATTCTGATGCTAGGTTAATTAGCTTGCTTACTCTGCTACTGTCTGCAGTTGCTGCTAGATGGATGTTTTAGCATTGAGTAACCTTACCGCTACAGGTGCTCTCCAACACGCATAGGTTTCTATGATCCAGACTGTAAATAATAAAGACCTGTGACTGAAATGTGTTCGCTAGAGCTGTTTACCTTGCTTGGCACAGCAAACAGTCTGCTTCTTTGATTTACCTCAGATACTGGACCTGAAAGAACATCCCCTGACTGACATCATGCACCCCAACCTGTTCCATTTGGACAAGACATGTGGAGCTTCTGTAATTACCTTGTACAAATAGTGTCCTCCTATTCCTATTCTCTTACATCATGGGTCACAGTGCAGACTATAGGGAGTAATGGATTACAATAGAATATTCAGTAGGGCAAGATATTTAAAGTACCACCTTATCTATTATAACATCAAGCTAATGAGGAGCCATTTTAACATAGTCCTTAATCATATGTTCATACAGTTCAGTGACATCAGTGGAGACTTTGCTCCTTTGGGTTTCTTTATTAATGCAATTAATCTGTCTGGAAGTAATAACAATGTCGATATAACGAGGCCTTATTCCCCATACACTCCTCTGCCATCTCAGGGTTCCTTATAGCTCAGGCATCTGGCACTGCTACCATCTTCCTCCGAATCTGTCTGATGTCTTTCTTCAGTTCTCCTTTGTCTAGTTTGGCCTTGGTATCACTGATGTCCTTCAGGGAAGCAATGGCATCCAGGGCCTCCTGGAACCCTGTCAATCAAAGAGTTCACAGACACATACAGAAAACTTCTGAGGGCTGTCTACAAACACTTGTGGACCTTCTGTGCCAGTGAGTGTCATGTGTTCAGTAGACCATCTATAATGCATTGGTTTCCCTCAACCTGCTTTGGTGTAGAAAGTGAGCTGTTGACTGAAAGTCTTTAGCTTGTGTCATGGGGTTTGAGCTGAATGCTGAATGTCAAGCTTTCCTTTGCTGCTTGTATTTACTGAGGTGACCTGGTGTTTTTGTGTCAAGCTCTGGAAGTCTCTCTGGGGAGAGTTATCACTTTGAGGAAATGAGGTAGAAATTGGCTGGGGATAGATGTCCCCTTGTAGCTGAAACAGCTGTCTGAAGGCTGGATACTTGTTTTATGCTACACTATGGGTAGATTCACCAAATAGGGGTTAACCTTGTTCCAGGCTATGCTTTCCTTTTAATGCACTTCCATTCAGAATGCTGTGCAGTCCTGGACCAGGCTAAATCCCTGTCTTGTAAATCCACCCATATAGGATAGCAGTCCTTTATGTCCAAATATTTGTAGACACATGTTTATCTATTGGTTTATTTTAATCATGTAATCATGAAAGAATACACTAGTTGTGTGAACATTGCTGTGAGGATTTCATTGCAATTGGTCACAATAGCATTAGTAAGATCAAGTTCCAGATGTTGGATGATTAGTTCTGGATCGCAAATGCCACTTCAGCCCATCCCTAAGGTACTGGATGGAGCTTCATCACAGAGAACTCAACAGCCAATACTGGGGGGGCTTTAGTTGACACTTGACATTGAGTAAGCTGACTTTAGGCTCATGTGCTGCTGCTCCAGAGCGTACATACAATAATATTATTACAATATTACTCTCTCTGTCTCTCGCAACATTGTTTTAAAATAGCAGTGTTGGTGTTTATAAACATTAGTTACACAACAACGTAGTATCTGCCATTGCTCCACCTTTAACCTTTGGTATTATGGTAGAAAATAATATTTAGAGAACCTCGAACAGCACCACGCCCACCGAAACCACGCCACGCCCACTCAAACAGCGCCACGCCCGTATAAACCGCGCCACGCCCACTCAAACAGCGCCACGCCCGTATAAACCGCGCCACGCCCACTCAAACAGCGCCACGCCCACCTAACCCGCGCCACGCCCACTCAAACAGCGCCACGCCCGTATAAACCGCGCCACGCCCACTCAAACCGCGCCGCGCCCGTATAAACCGCGCCACGCCCACTCAAACAGCGCCACGCCCACCTAACCCGCGCCACGCCCACTCAAACAGCGCCACGCCCGTATAAACCGCGCCACGCCCACTCAAACCGCGCCGCGCCCACTCAAACAGCGCCACGCCCACCTAACCCGCGCCGCGCCCACTCAAACAGCGCCACGCCCACCTAACCCGCGCCACGCCCACTCAAACAGCGCCACGCCCGTATAAACCGCACCACGCCCACTTAAACCGCGCCACGCCCACTGAAACAGCGCCACGCCCATAATTCTAATTTTCTACTTCTCCTCAGTTAGCGCGCGCACCTCCGGTTTCTTCTCGCTTCTGAGGAAACTGTTTGGGCAGGTAATTGCCACATTGTTTTGTAGTGGGTGTATTCAAAGGTAAGATTTTGTAAAAATATTGTTGGCTATATTTCATGTGCTACATTAAATTTAAACAGCCCCACCTATACGTTTTGTGAGTGTTAGCTAGTTCACATTAACAGACGCCTTTTTTCCTCAGTTATCCTAGCTAGCAAACATTAAACCTGTGTTATTTTTCCATGGAGGTGCTTTAATATGTTTAAAATGAATTCAAATTTTGTTGGCTTACTTTGTGTTGTTTAGCAAACAGAGCTTTGTTGGCAAAATTGGGTTTGCTGTATTTGTTTTTATTTGTTCTGTATTTGTTGGTAGTTTAAGAAGTAGCGAATGTGCGCTATTACTGAATCGACTCTTTCGGCGTGTCGTTTTACTTAATTGACCGTCTCATTCAACCGATTCATTTCGAGGGGAGCATTCACTCTGAGCACAGCTAGACGAGCATGCGCCACATAGCTAATTGTAGCTGTGTAGCTGTATATTCAGGATCGTGTACAGCTTAAAAAAAAGATGCCGCTGTGGTTTTCTAACGCTCATAACAGCGACTGAATTCACCTGCTGAACCAGTTCAGGTGGAGCGGTAAAGTCGACTGAGAGGCTGGTGAATCAGAAGCTGAATCAGAAAATGAATCGAGCGGCACCCGTAACTGTTTAGTACCAAGTTGAAAGTTGTACCCATTGCCATATCTCTCTTTAATTGCGGGGTTTAACGGTATTAAACGGCAGTTAACGGCATAACGTCATTTAATTATGTTTGTAGCTAATGATGGTCAATCAAGAATGAGGAGTGCAGTGAGTTTAACTGTATAGCTAATGGTCAGCAGTCATTTGAGATTGTTTCGGTGTTGAAATCTTTTTGAAAACTGATCCGAATTCCAGTGTGATTTAAATCACTTGTTCGGATCAGTTGTTCGAATCGTTAAGTGATTCGAATTACTTAGTTCGACTCTTTCCAAGTGATTCGAATTAGTTGTTCGGATCTTTACAAACTGATTCGAATCTCAAAGATTCTAGTAACGGATTTAAATCATCTAAATATTGGAATAACTGATTGGAAATAGCAAATTTATTATTTTAGATCGAATAACTGATTTGGACTGTTTGAAACTTTCAGATCACTTTTGAAAAGATTCTTAATTTACAATTTGGACCTTTTTCAGAAGTTATTGGGATCCTTGTCAAATGCTTCAAATGATTTGAATCCTTTACAAAAGCAATTGAAATATTTTTTAGAAGTAACCTGGAAGTGATTGGAAAACACACTGCAATCCTTTTCTAAAGGAACTTTGAATCTTTTTGAAAGCATTTTGAAGCTTTTTCAATTTTGAAATTTTGAATCTTCATCAGTGGTTTGAATTGTTTTCATTTTAAGTTTGTAATCCTTTTCCAAAAGGATTTCTTTTAAAAGAAATAATACTTTGGAATCGTTTTTAGAAACGATTTGTATCCTTTTCAGAAGGGATTTGAATTTTGTAATGTTTCTTATAATTTTTTTTTAAGTGACTGGAATCACTGATTTAAGTTTTTTTATGTGATTGGAATTATTCATCATAGTCGATCTGAATCCTTTTTAAAAGTGGATCGAATTACTTTCCGAAAGCAATTTCAGTCTATTTTAAAGGATGTGGAATCCTTTTCAAATGTGACGTGAATCCTTTTAAAAAGACATTTAAATCTTTTGGTCAAACCTTATTGCTTGTGTTTTGTTTCCATAAGTGAGTGAAGTGTTAAATTATTTTCAAAAGCGATCAGATTTTTAAAAAATCCTATAAAACCTTTTTCACAATCGATTTGAATCTTTTTTAAAAGCAATTATTTTTAAGGAAACCTTTTCAGAAACGCTTGACATCCTTTTTTAAAAGTGTTTGGAATATTTTTCAGCGTTTGGAATGCTTTCCAACAGTGACATGAATCATTTTTTAAAAGTCATTTAAATGTTATCAAAGTGGCAAAAACAATGGCAGCTCTTAAAGGAAAAGTATCAGAAGGATGTGAAAAAATCAGCACCAGCAGTGTCCTCATTGTTAAAATGGCAGCTGTGCTTTCATGGAAACCTCATGCGCACACAAGGTAATGCAAAACAACTTCCTGGAGTAAATAATGCATTAACCTGTAGTGCTGCTAAAGGAACAAGATACTTTGGTTTGACCACAAGCCAGTTTTCCAGACCCAGATTAGTCTAAGCCTACTCTAAAAAGTATTTCCAATGAGTCACTGACCGTGGTAGTGCAGTCCCTGTCCGGGTTATAGGTGTACTGTTTGTGTGCCTGCTGTCAGGCGAAGTCTAAGGAATAATGGAACTCCAAGTGATGAATTCAGGGTTTGCAGACCTTGGCTGTAGGAGCTGATTGTTGAGATTCAAGGCTGTTCCACAACTGGCAAATCTGCATCAAATTGAATCTCGAACATGGATCTGGATGGGTGGGGCTGAACTATTGTAGACAGTTTGTGGGTATAGGTAAATGTGTTTATTGTCATGACATGAAACAATGCTAGGCTATTTTTGCAATATTCAGGCTTTGGAGAATTACAGTGTAGTTGACTGACTCGCTCACCTGTCTGATACTCTCTCCTCATCTGCTCTAGTTCATCTCTGAAGCTCTTCTCCAGATGACCAATCCTGCTGCTAAGTTTACTCTCCAAACGCTTGACCCGATCTGTGGAACACTGCTTTTCCAAATGCTTGTCCAGATTGTCCACATGAGCAGAGAGGAGTTCCACCTGTGCTTTTAGCCTTACCTCCACATCCTCCTACATACAAGGTGCATGCAGCAAGATTACTGGATCTGATAATGTCTTTGTTTTGCATTTATTTTTATTTTTTCTCTCATCTAGTCATTAGCTAGGACTCCCCCTAGCTACAATGCTACCATTGAGGGTGGTAGGTAAAGGCTTAAATTCATCTGCTTCTGCAAGAGGCCATCTCAGATTTACTGTACTGTAATGTTTCCCATACTGGCAAACAAAAATGCATACTAATTACAACTGATCTAATTAGACAGCTTAGCAGTGACCCTGAAAACAAGCTCACAGCCCCAAACACAGTTTACCACTCTGTCCTGCAGCAGCATGCGCAGCTGTTGACCATCCTCTGTGCGTGTTTGGGCTGTGCTGCTCAGCTGCTGTTCTGTCCACCTCCTGAGCCTGGCTGCTTCCTCCTCCAACTCCCTCAGCCCACTGGACGTCCTGCACAGCCATCAGAACATAGTGGGTCACAGGTACTCATATCTTTGTTTCCCCAATAAATTTGGACATGTTGCACAACCAGGACAAGGTACTGCAGTTACCTTTCAATTACCTTTATAGTGTTACATTATACACCATGTCACAGAAGATCCTGTACAACCACTGCAGGATAAGTTGCTGTTAAATTACCTTTATACTGCCACAGTATACCACATGACATCTTAGGTGCCTTATCTTTGAAGTACAGAATCCTCCAATCTGGTTGGCTAACTGAGTTCTACATTTAGCTATTTGAATCATGCCCTCTAACTGGCTGGCCAGTTGAATCTTGCAATTTGTTTGGCTAGCTGAACACTGTTTTTCCACTAGATAGTTGGATTTTTTTTGCAATCTGATTTTCAAGCCGGACACTGCTCTGGACAGTTGAATCCTGCAATCTGAATGGCGGGCTGAATGCTGGCGAACTAAATCCTGCAACTGTGTGACTGAACACTATACTTTGGCTAGCTGAATCCAATAATGTTATTGGCTGACTGAATGCTTTATTTTCTAAATATTTTTTTTATATATATTTTAAGTCTATTTCTCTCCTGGATTAATGAAAGTGTGATTAGTGGAAGTGGATTTGGACCCAGTCTCACCTCTTAGAAACCACTACACACTATCTGCTGCTGGCATCCCTTACTGCAAAAAGTAAAACCTGTGTCCACTTATTAGTTTAAGGCCTATCTAAGTGTGTTTCAATGCTTTTCCTGTGTCTGTAGTTGATCTGGCTCCCGCCATGGTCCAGCAACAAGGACTGGTGGTGCTACATTATCTATATTGGTATATGAATACGTAACTCGGTCCTGCAGATTCCTCCTGTACAACATCCGGAGAATTCGACCCTTCCTCTCTAGAGAGGCCACCCAGGTCCTTGTTCAGTCTCTCGTCACTTCCAGACTTGACTACTGCAACTCTCTTCTGGCTGGTCTCCCTCTGCGCACCATCAGGCCCCTGCAACTCATCCAGAATGCAGCGGCACGGGTCGTCTTCAATGTCCCAAAATTTAGCCATGTCACTCCACTGCTGCGTTCTCTCCACTGGCTTCCTGTAGCTTCCTGCATCAGATTTAAAACATTGACGCTGGCCTACAAAGCCAAGAACGGACCAGCCCCTCCGTATCTGATGGCAATGGTCAAAAGCCGATCCGCACCAAGAGCCCTTCGAGCTTCAAGTACGGCTCGGCTTGACCCGCCATCCCTCAAAATCCGCGGAAGACAAGCGTCCAGGCTTTTTTCTGTCCTGGCACCAAAGTGGTGGAACGAGCTGCCCCTGGGTGTCCGAACGGCCGAGTTGCTCGCTGTCTTCAAACGCAGACTGAAGACCCACCTCTTCAGAGAGTACTTGGACGAATAGTTCTATGGTCGCCTTATTGTCTTGTGTTTAGCAATGTCTAAGCTTAGAGGTATCTTTTGAATTATTAGCCTATTCTAACTAGCTAAGGTTTTCTTGGGTAAATAGCAAAGCACTTTGTAAGTCGCTTTGGATAAGAGCGTCTGCTAAATGCCGTAAATGTAAATGTAAATGAATATAAAACATCTTCATTTATATTAAGCACACCTACGGGTACTAGATGTATATTGATTGTATTTAGGCAACAAAGGTAAATATCGCTTGGAACTGCAATAGGCCATGTGTATGGATATGAGCTAGGGGACACGACCATCTAGAATAGCCTAGCCACCTAATGTCCATCCATGTCACCAGCAGTGGACCCACTGGATTGGCCTGTACAGTTACATTACCTTTATCACATGCTGTAATTGTACAACTCACATTAATGTTAGTATTGGTTTTGTAGGCCTTTCACAAGCTCCCTATGGCAAAACATGGACAATATTCGCAAAATGAATCACCCTGAGATCACCTCTGATCAGTTTTGAATTAGTGGTTGAGTTATAATCTTTTCTCATAAGCAAAATGTCTCTTTGTTCTTCTCAATTTGTTTGTTTGCCCCTTGGCGCATATAGTTAGCTTGTTTAAAAATTGCCACGAGCTGTTGAGTCACTTTTCTTGTGCAGCCTTGCAAGCACATCCCGCAAATTGCTTTTCTGTTAATGTAATATCTCTAAAATTCCACTCTCATCTGAACATTGGATCCTGCCATTTGGATCGCAGTTGAGGCTTTCTCAGAGGAGGATGGCCCTATAGGTGGGCAGACACAGGGTAAAGTCTGAGAACTCATCCGGAGTTTTGTTCTTGCTGCACACAGGCTGGCAGGAGGACCATTTATACCCATATATGAATAAAGTTATATGCCTCCCCTGGGGGACCTATTTGTACCAGAACAGTGCCTCATAAGCCCCCCCCTATGTTTTCTCCCTCATTGGAGCAAACACTTCTGACAGGCTGTCTCGACTGAGTTAACCCACAATTAAACCCCTGGGAGTGGAGTTGCTACAGCAAATGCTAAGACTGCCAATAACAGCCTAATCTAATGTATTCAATTACCAAACTAGTGCCTTAAGTGTACTGGCATCTTATTATGGTTGATGCAATATGATTAGATACTATATTTTATTCAGCTATATTTGTTTAACAAGTACAAGTTTGTGATACCATGGCAGGACTAGTTTGTTTCACAAAATCACTCATTTAGTGTCTCACTTCATTTCAAGATGTTGGATGTCCCTCTGTAGATCTCCTGAAGTACTCTTCTGGGATGCGGTCTGCTCCGATTGTGAAGATTCTAGCCTTCCAAGTGACTTTGATATCTGACAAATTACATATACAAATCAGACATGCCATTAAAACTACTTTTTGCGTTTTAACAACTTTTATCTGGCACTTTAGTTTAGTGGGGCTGTCCCCCAAACCGCACTTTACACTCATTAGTGTAGTTAGACATGTGAGTTTGGGATGCAGCCACAGTAACGTCAAATTTCGAGTGCAAGTATGTCAATATAAACGCAAAACAAGGTCTAAAATGTAACAATGTAAAATTTTCTTGCTTGGTCTGGACCAAGGGAGCCTCAACTATGTTTTTCATGAAATTGTTCTTTAAGAATAAATAGAGCTTGGCACATTGCCTCCTCATTTGGATAAAATGGTCATAATTTATGCAAAGAGCACAAAGGACACCTTAATGAAACGCCACATTTGTGCATTTTAACATGCGTCCACCCCCCTCGGCCGGTGCCACTTGTGCTGGTTAGAGATAGGGCTCTCTTTTGCACTTGCTGCTGGCTCTCGCTGACCTGTTTCCCTTTCATTTTCAATTACCTTTATGGCAGCTGGGGACCACCCCCCCTCCAGACGTAATGTACTTAAATCACAGTGATTTACTGTGAAGCTCTGAGCTCTGCAGCCACTGCAGGAACTGAGCTTTTTAAGGGAAAATGAGAAGATGGCCTTTTTCCAGTGGAAGAACTCCAGTGGCCAGGAGAAATGAGCAATAGCTAATGGAAATGGAAAATGAGCTACAGTATTGGAGCTAAGGCATGTTTATAACTCAAGCCTGTACTTTCTTGCATGCTCAAGAAATGTTTGTTTATGCCCTATAGATAAGCACGAGGTAAAGCTTCTTCTCTTCCATATAGGTCTAGTCCTATTTTGAGCTACAGTATTTCTGATGAAAATGTTGAATTAAGATGGAAATGCCTTTTTTTAATGCAGCTTTACAGTTTAGCTCACAGCTATGAATGCACACTATAATTAGCTATTTATTTAAATAACTACCTAATCAACCATAAGATAAATAAACAAATATTCTCCTCCAGAATTGCACACCCATGCGGACTCTCAGCCATGGTTTAGCGATAGGTATATAGTTGCTGTCTGTAGTGCTGTCTTCTTTTGATGACTGAATTTAAAAGGTTTACAAAGTTCATACAAGGCCGAACTATTCGGTCTTACTCAAATGTTCACAGTAGCTTGCCTTCTACTCACTTTTTGTTGGCCTTTTTCTAGCAGACGCTAGCTGAATATTTTGTGTGTGTGTGTGTGTGTGTGTGAAAAGATGTAATTAAAACAAATATGAATGAGCCACCTTCAAGAACATGGTACATTCCTGAATAAATAAGTATTCCTTTTTTTCATAAAACAGCACACCCACACAGACTGTTGTCAACAGTTTATAGTGCTGCCAGTTCTACAGATCTGGAGTGGAGGTGTATCAGCAGTAATAACATGCCCACTCAGTCTATGCTTTTTACAGTAGCCTATATTCCTGTGTTGACATTTACCAATATTGATAAAACTCATCCTGCTAACCCTATGGGTTGCATCCAGTCATTTTACTGCAATGGCTCTCATACAGTTTTCTGTTTTTGTGTGATTAAAATACTTTTCTGTACAGTTTATGGCACTATATTACATTCTGTAGCCTATAAAAATGAGCCGCTAGTATGTTTTTACTGTGCAATATAATTTTATCTGTTTTCATAGCTGTAACAGTATATCAGAGTATCTGAAACTGTATAAGCAAGTCTATTTCGTAATTACCCAGCAACTCTGTAGACTTTGAGGCATGTCTGTCTTTTAGGAATGGTCACATTGTAAGCCCAGTTCACTTAGACTTTTAGTGAACCTGCTGCTTTTAAAAAACAATTAGGTTAAGCGTATAAAACTTTCCACACGAAGATTTGGGAGTTTTCTGCCAAAGTATTATGCCAAAAATAAGGTTGTTCTTTCTGAGACCAGACAAATCTATAAAGAAAAAATAAAGAATAGTTACGCATTTCTCTTATCCAGTGTGTACAAATGCTCTGTGTGATCTCATGAGTCTTCTGAATGTAATGTATGTTTGTGTATTGTGGTACAACAGAGTTAAATTCATCTTGTTGCACTGTAGACGATTACCACTGATGTGTAGCAACAATGAATCAGTCAAGCTGATGTCACTATGTGGGTCAATTAACCTGGTCAGAGTGGGTGCCCTGATTCTAGTTTGTGAGCTAGGCAGGCTACTGCTTAGGAACGTCTGAGTACAAGATGTGGAGGGGGGTGGGGGTTGGTTGACCTTACCTAGTTCTGCAGAGTGCTAATGCTGTTAGTAAAATCAATCACCCTACAAAATTATATCAAACAAATTCATTCATAATACACATGCTGATTTGTTGCCACAAGCCGACTAGCAGCTGCTATGTTTTGACTGACTGCTGCCACTGAGCATTTAGGTTACTGTCCGATGCCAATCAGTCAGTACAACCTGCCAACCAAGTGACAGGTGCCAAAATACACCTGTAGCAGTCAGTAACGGCTGCAATTTTGACAACAGGTATGCCATATGTAACTTATACTTGTACATATCAATCATTATCTGGTGATCGGTAGATAGTTAACTGGCTGAATTTAGCAAAGTAACCAATGCTGAGTGACTAGAGACAGGAGTAGCCAGTAGCAGGTAGAGCAGACAGTAAAAGCCTGAAGTAATGCTGCTTAGAGGCTGATAAAGGACTGTCTTTAGGTACTATAAGGCATTTATCTGTCCCTAAAGTCATTCAGTGAACAGGTTTTTTTTTTTTTTTTTTTTAACTGCCAAAAAGCTACGGTGATGTTAGAGCAAGCACTGCAGTACTCAGCTGTAGGGAAAATGGTAACAGGCTCTTACGGTCTACAATTCCAAGACAAGGCAGCTAACCAAAATGTACAACACAAATGCAAATCCCATAAAAGGTAGCCTGGGGGAAAGACAACACACTGACTGTGAGTGAGGGGGGAGAACATGACCATTATGCATATAGATGGTGCCAGGAGCCAAAGAGCCATAGTGGTTGGTGTGGAGCAACAGATAACACCACTACCTGCCAGTGAACTACCATACCACGTGGGAGACTGGGGTTCGATTCCCAGTCTGGGTGACTATGCTGTGCTACACCAATACTAACACTACACTGGCCTCTGTAATATGAGTTACCTTGTAAGTTGCTCTGGATAAGAGCGTCAGCTAAATGCCATAAATGTAAATGTAAAGAGAAAGGTGTATATTGTACTCAACGTGTTTGTATTGCACAAACAAACCCAAAAGGTCACTATATATTACTGGAACATCACAGCCGACTAGTGTTAAATGTACTTGTTAAGAAACATAAATAAATGAAATGATTACATCCAGCATCAGTGCATTTTCCCTTTTTTTGAAGTGTGCCGTTTTTAAGCTTGCATGGGCCAATCACTATACAATTGCTAATGGCAACAGACTACAGTCTATTATCATCAGTTGAGTAAACTCAAATATTTACTTCACTCAAAGTAGTTGAGCAATATGTGGGATATATCCAGTATTATGTACAACAGACGGAGTTCAAATAAATTGTGGGATTGCATAACCTTTAGGGTCTTGCTTTTTGGATGATTGACTATAGTTTTGATTATGAGGGAAAGGCTGTTTTTTTGCCAAACAGTTGAATCAATGTCCAAACATAGCGACACAGATCTGAACTGACATCATATAGTGGTTATGAAATGTACACCAAACTACTTGGCACAGAGCCTTGTCTGATTTTTGTAAGAATTTTCACAACTGACGCCTACTCCATGTGAGCTGCAGTGCAATTCCTCTTCAGCTTGGCCCTCAATCAGGCACTGGCCGAGATCAGATCCACTTCATTTTAGTTTAGAGGCAGAACATGTGCAATTCCTGTGACATTATGAGCTTGTATGGAAATATAAGGTTGTACCAAACTCACCTTGAGCTCCAAGTCTCTGAGTCTGAGCTCAATCCCAGAACGCATCTCACCCATTTCTTGTAGGAGCTTTGAGATTTCTTGTTCTCCAGCTTTGACATCACCCGACAGCTTTGCTATGCTGGCATCACACCTAATTAAACAACAGACAGAAACAATGTATTAATATGCATGGCATGAATTAAAGGGCCCATGTATGTAATGATGAAAAAACAAATTCCCTTGATTTCAAAGTGCACAGTCATTTCAGAAAATTGATGAAGGACTAGAAGATGACCAACACAAACTGCAAACAGATGAGCGTCTGTCTGATTTTACATCTACAAGGTGGATCAACTAGATAGGACTGTCCAATAGAATGGACAGTGAGTGGACTGCTGTGTCTGATCCACTCTAACCAGTGCAACTCACACTAACATGGGGGCAGTGGTGGCTCAGCGGTTAGAGCACCGGGATATCGATAACAGGGTTGTGGGTTCGATTCCCGGGCTTGGCAAGCTGCCACTGTTGGGCCCTTGAGCAAGGCCCTTTACCCTCTCTGCTCCCAGTGTACAGTGACAAAAGGTGGCTTTTTTTTAACATGCCACCACCATGTCAGTGCAGTGCAGAGAATTACCCACTACCAAAACAATACCTGCTCTGTGGTGGTCCTGTTGAAGAACATTGAAGAACAGGGTGAGAGAAAGCAAACGAAAGAGATGGACTACAAAGTGCTCCTGTACAGTGAGTGGAGATATAAAGGGGCAGAGTTCATTCCAAATCAGGGGTGGTCATAATATTCTGATATGTCAGTGTAATATTTAATCATTGTTTCAAAACGTGCCCTTCATTCCCTGGGTCATATAGTATATAGAAATTAGCTGCAAAAACAGCCTATTTTGGATTCAGCCATGGCTGTGATGTCACAACCATGAACATATTTTGACATATATGACTACCAATTCACATTCAAGTAATCCAGAGTGTTGTTACTGAAGGTGTGGCTGAAGTTACAACTTGACAGTTACTTCCGTACAGTTTAACCTGGATTATTTTTAAGGCACATTATAGAGCAGCCAAGCTTGGTGTTAGGGTAACACCAGCTTGTTTCAAGGAGTAGTTTAAGTTTAAAAGTATACGAAATATAAGAAAATATAAGAAAAAAATAGATTAGCTTTTTTCAATAGATTTTAGGGATACATCATGGAAAAAAGCAAGACATAAATATAGTGGTAGAAGGTTTTGGAAGATTTAAATAGTGCTGGTCCTGTAGTCACAGGGCAGCTACATGGCAAATTTATCATCTATGTGGTTCAGGCCATGGAAATCAATCTTGATCAAAATTAATTTCCCATCTTTTTATCGATAGTCATGGTCAGAGAGCATTAAAGAGACCTGGAGGACATTAAATCCACAGAATCGATAACACTGTGCTGCTTGCCACAGAGGTGAGTGACTGCTCATCAATACTTGGTCACTAATACTGCCCACTTCCTATGACCTGTGGTGGTTCTGTTAGAGAGATCCCTTCTTGTTCATGGCCCTTAATCTGTTACATCGCCGTTATGTCAGTAACTATTCAGTTCAATATGAACTCTGTGAGACATGACTTAAGAGGTTTGCGTCAGATATATGGTTTAGCACATGCTTAAAATACAGATGCTTTAAGAGTTCTTTTTAGTTTGGTTAGCAGAACACAGCTGTGGTTGCTGACTTCTTTGTGAACAGCTGCTGTATAATTTGTTCAGTTCTGCCAGCAGTTCATCACGATTTACTTAAATGAAGGACTGATTAGATAAACTAGGCATTGGAAGGTAACTGCAAAATACTGAACATTCCTTGCTATTTTCCCTGCTATTTTTTCAGTTTTAATTTGTTATTGTAATGATTTCATTGTCCATGACATGACATTGATGTTCATCGTGACTGATACCTGGCCACTCTGCCCCGCAGGTCTCCGATGCCAGTCAAGTTCTTGTGGTCCAGCTTTTGAACTGCAAACGTTGTCCCTGATGCTACATTGTCCCTCTGAACAATCTGAGCCTCCAGCACCTGTGAGTAACAGCTGCTTCATTATTTACTCTTTAGGAGCTTATTAAATCAGCTGGCATTAAGATGCAGTGCATCTGCTGTGTACACTACACTCTTAAAAATAAAGGTGCTAAAAAGGGTTCTTCGATTTGATGCCAGAAAAGAAAAAACACTAACACTTTGCCACCCCTGAAGAATGTTTCAGTGGATGGTTATATGACCCAATATGAGAGTGTTTAAACTTTAAAGAGCCCTACACATTTTTGCCTGACTGCCTAGTGGGCCAGCCTAGAAGAGGCAATTTCGCTTACTGACTGGCTGAGTGACTAACTGACTGATGGGCTTTGTTAAAATGAGCATGTGCAAGGACTGACTTGTTGTTTGCCTAGAAGACATTTTGTGACACTGGTGGTCTGAGGACTACATTTTGCCACAAAGCTAAGTATATGTGCTGCCGAGAGAAGGTATAATCTTGGGTAAGCAGAAGTTGTGTCTCCTTGCTTGAAATGTTATTGTGAAGGGAAGTGCTTCAAAGATGTGTGGCATTAACATGTATGTCAAAGTATGCCGGCCGCCAGCCACGCCCAGCCTCATTGCCACAGTGTTTTCATCACTATCGCAATGTTAGTATCGTTACCGCTACATTAGTCACAAGCAATGTTCATGAGGTCCTGAGCCCTTCACATCTAAAAACTAATAAATATGTGGTCTATAGCTTAAGGCTCTGAGGGCAAGGTTTGAGTCCTTTACCAGGTGATGATTCTAAGCAGCCAATGGCGGTCCTAGCAAAACTAGTTTTTTTTTATATATATATTTTTTTTATATATATTTTATATATTACTGTATGTCCAAGCTTAGAACCTTTTCTAAATAACCTTTGTTTTTTTAAGTAGAAAGTTTTCAGTAATGATTTATACACATTGTTAGCAAAGGGTTCTACACAGTACTGAAAAGGATTTCTTTGTCTCACAACAACAGAAATTTAAAGAACTGTCTGCATGATGTTTTCGTTTAAGCCAAGAAGCATTTAACCTGGCAAAGAACTATTTTAAGCATTCAATTTGCCTTCTGTATAGAACCATTGTCTTTACTAAAGAGTGTGTGTCACATTTTGAATTAGTGTAGACACCAAAAGGTAGCTCTGGATTTTTTTTTGTTTAATATTTCAAGATTTTTGGAAAAAGGCAGAAGTTTAATGATTAATAATATACTGTATATATCTATATATAGCATTTCCTGCCAGGTTTCCTGTCTTAGCCTAAATATGATTTCTTATAATTAGCATGAGCATCCTGTTTACATTTATTCATATTTATGGTGTTTAGTAGATGTTCTTATCCAGAGTGACTAAAATATCCTCTAACTAGTGTGGATTTTCAGAAGTCCAAAAATACCTCTAAGCTCAGATACTGCCAAATACAAAGTCAATACGGATACCTATTGTAGATACAAAATGTCCAAAACTCAACAGCTACAAACGTACACAACACTGTGCCTGAATGTCAAGGAAATCCAATACATGAATGCAATCACAAGCTTTAATTTAATAAATGAATAATTTTAAAAAATGCAATTTTGCTGCTGATTCAAGTGCTCTTGTAAGAGATGGGTCTTCACTTTGCGTTTTAGCTGTTCGGACACCCAGGGCAGCTACAAGACATTAAACATCAAACTCTCCACCAGTTGTAATGATCACTGACTGACTGAGTGTTATTGCAAACGCAATAAGGAAACGAAGATGCATCAAAAATGATCAGCTTGACCCAGTTTCCCAAAATCATCACACTGTAAAGATCATTACAACTGGTGGAGAGTTTGATGTTTAATGTCTTGTAGCTGCCCTGGGTGTCCGAACAGCTAAAACGCAAAGTGAAGACCCATCTCTTACAAGAGCACTTGAATCAGCAGCAAAATTGCATTTTTTAAAATTATTCATTTATTAAATTAAAGCTTGTGATTGCATTCATGTATTGGATTTCCTTGACATTCAGGCATAGTGTTGTGTACGTTTGTAGCTGTTGAGTTTTGGACATTTTGTATCTACAATAGGTATCCGTATTGACTTTGTATTTGGCAGTATCTGAGCTTAGAGGTATTTTTGGACTTCTGAAAATCCACACTAGTTATATTAGTCGCTCTGGATAAGAACATGTGTATTGTATTAAAATCATATTATTAATATAATAGGTGAAAACAGATTGTATTTTTGAAAACAGTATGTACTATATATCGGTCAGACTCCACAAGTTCTTTGAATCTGGCAGTGAGAAGCATTTTGAACAGCTGAACTTTATCAGACACAGACATGGTTTCATAATCAAAACTATTATGTTGGTTGGTCTGCCAACAGATTTGAATGTTTTGAATGTGGCTGCTTTAATAGATCTGGGGTGTGATAAGCCACACAGAATGCCAGCGTGAACTGAGCTATTGTTTTAATCTCAGCTGGTATGATAGAAGCCTTTGTTATTGTTTGATGTATTCTCATCTATCTATCTATCTATCCATCTATCTTATCACTCTGTGAAGACCAAAGCTCCTTCTGCCACAGATGACCCACGGACATTGATTTATTTAATTAATACATTTTTAATGTGCCGATCCTGCTTAATGTATCCCCTTAGGTAAATGGTGTTGTTGGCGTCTGCTCTAAAAACCTCTCGCCATTTATTACACGTCATTAAATTTTTTTGCTTACACGTGAGAAATGACTGAAAGTGAGTGGGCCAGGCATCGTTAACTGTGATTGCATTTTGTCAGTGTAATTAAACTGATATGAGGAGAGATGGAGAAAAACACTTTACACTGTTACTGGACCAATTTTCAGTCCTAGCCTAGGACATCTCAAATTTCAAATGCCGATAAGCTGTGAAGAATGATCAAGAGGTGACTGTCTAATAGAGTTTAACTGAGTTTGCTGCCACTTGCCTGGACATTGCAGCCACTTTAAGCCTCTGTATAAAAGAAAGGTAGAGCTTTTGTTATCTGATAACTTGAGAACTGTGAAATATGATCAGTGACTGAACATTAGATGAAGGAACATGAGCCTTGAGGTCTGCTAATTTATAAGTTGGATACGACATATTCAGTGTCAGATAGGAAAGTAAATTTGACCATAAAACTATGTTCGACTAACCTGAATGTCTTTGCTGAGCTGTTTGACGATGTGTGTGATGTTTTGAACGTGGTTCTCCAGAAGTTTCCTAGCAGATGCCTCCATCAGGACCGATCCTTGGGTGGCGTGCAGATTGCTAACCATGTCCTCTTTGATCCGGAAGGCCTGCTGCAGCAAGGAGGCCAAGGTTCGCTCTTGTGCGGACATCTCCAAGTACAATCGCTTTTACAGGAAGACAAAATATCAGTGAAATTCTTGTACTGTGAAAGTTTTGGATGTTGGTAATATTGTAAAAAGCTGTTGAATATTTACAGTGACAGTCCTGCAGTATACTGTTCATACATGATTAAATAGTTCTTTAAACACAGCAGATTGCTGTAGTGAATTATGCATTCAAGCTTTTTGTCAAACCAGTAATAATGTTTGACAGTTGGAATGTTGGGAACTGTAATAGCTGCATTTGATAGGACCAAAAACCGATAGCAGCCTAGAGCCATCAATGATGGGGTGGGATCCGGTAACAATATCTACAATATCTTCAGCTAGCCAACTGCACACTATGCTGACTGGACACCAAGAGGACCCAAGCACTGCTTTTGTTAAAGTCAGTTTAATTTGTGACCAAAGCCTGAAGAGCTCCTCAAACCACCTCAGCCATTGATTAGCTGCCAGTGTGTGCTGTGTCAAACTGATGATCTTGTCAGATTAGGGGTTCATTTAATAATGTCAAAATCAAATAACGGAAAGGTCAGTGTTTATGTAGGGGTCACTGTCATAACATTAAAGCTAAACTCCTTGATTTGGGAGTTTAATTAACAGCACTCTACATGAGCAGGCTCTTTCCTTACATGCTGTTCCTGGAGAGGCAATACGTGGTGATGTTCAACATGACTACACTTTTAAAAATAAAGGTGCCATTAGGGGTTCTTTGGATTGATGACCGTTCTATACAGAGCCTGAGCCAGAGCATGGTCTCGGCTCGGTCGCTGGTTCCATCCATTTACATTTAAGGCATTTAGCAGATGCTCTTATCCAGAGCGACTTACAAAAGTGCTTTGCTATTTACCCATGAAAAACCTCAGCTAGTTTAAATAGGCTAACAATTCAAAGATACCTCTAAGTTTAAACACTACTAAACACAAGTCAATAAGGTGACCACTCTACTATTTGCTCAAGTATTCTCGGAAGAGGCGAGTCTGCCGTTCGGACACCCAGGGGAAGTTCGTTCCATCACTTTGGTGCCAGGACAGAAAAAAGCCTGGACGCTTGTCTTCCGTGGACCGAGGGATGGCGGGTTGAGCTGAGCCGTACTTGAAGCTCGAAGGGCTCTTGGTGCAAATCAGCTTTTGACCATTGCTAAAAGCCAGAACCTTGTAATATTTATGTAAAATGCATTTGTACAGACTAAAGAATCTCCATGAAGTGTAAAGGTTCTATAACGATTGAACCAAATATCAAGCATGCATTTTTAACAGTGCACTAATTGTGGTGTAGTGTTTTCACACAGCATGTACAAACATTCAGAAACCCTTTCTAATTAGTGAATTTAGCTACTTTGAGATGCACCCATTGCTGACAGTGCCATTCAGCAGCACTCACACGACTTGAATAATATTCTTAGAAAAGCACGGCTAATAGCATGCAATAGCAGCCTCACATGAGTTTAAGGCAATTGTGCCCAAAGTCAGGCATTAGAGGCGTGAAAAGGATAAAGCTCCCAGCTTTGGGCTGCGGAGAAGCGGAACTGCATCCTCTGCAGTGATGGAGCTCCATCCAATACCTTTAGGATATGTTGGAGTGATGTTTGTGATCCTAGAACTAATCATCCAACAGCAGTACCTGACCTCGCTAAAGCACTTGTGAATGAATGCAATCAAGTCTTTACAATAATCTGTTAACATCTAGTGTAAAGTCTTTCCACATGTGTAGAAGCTGTTACTGCAGCAGATGGAAGATACATCCTGTATTAATACCCTTGAGGTTGGTAGATAAATTGGATCAGTAGGAGTCTACAAACTATTTGAAACTTTATACAAAGTCCCCCTGTGGTTTATAAGACTTGTAACCAGCTTAATGTGGTGTGTTAATCAAACACATGGCAGGCTTGTTGCTATTAACTCAGAAAAAGCCTTAAAAGAGACAAGTATGGGTAATAGACAGGGGTGGTTCTGTCTAGAGACCAACTGTTTAGAATCAGCTTGGAAAACTGTAAAGCTGTATCACAGATTTGTCAGCACTGTATTACTAAAACTGGTAAATTACAAGAAAATTCTTTAAAACTTTAAACCAGACCGTCCCAGAAGGAAGGCTTGTGGGTGCCGGATGGCTGGTAGGCAGAAGGTTTGTATCTGAAGCCAAATGAGAATCTGAAGCAAACAAGGACAATAGAAGGAACAGACTAGGCGACAACAAGTTTTTCTATGTCAGGCAATAAGCTAAAGCTCATTAAAAGGCTTGAAATGTGTTGTATTTTGATGCAGTACTCACTTGCAGATTGGTTCCTGTCATCTGCTGGGTGAATTGTACGTCTGTTGTTTGGATCGATCTCTTAGATACGGCACTAAGTGCTTTGGGGGCGTGTCTGTGGGCTTGACAACTGGACAATATGTTACAAGCTTCAACCTGAACCTTGGAATTTAATTTGAGCTTTCTACTTAGTAAACTTACAGTAAATCACCTTTCAGTCAGCCTAAGGGCCAGATTCCCAGACCCAGATAATGCCTAAGTCCAGACTAAAAGAACGTGCAGTGATGATTCACATTTGGTACTGCAGTTCAGTATATAACACTAGGCTTAATCCATGTCCAGGAAAGTGGCTCTAAAAGTGTGTGTGTGTGTGTGTGGGGGGGGGGTCTTAATGCTAGAGCAGATGTCTAGGCCATACATTTTTAAAAAGCAGTGCATTGAGTGACATCATTTTAACATGAGTAAAATACAGTATTTTACAGGGCTGTAACGATGTGACCTGATTAACATCTCAATAAAGTGTTAATGATTCTAGCCTCTAACAGCACTTTTCACCCAAAGGAGGATTTCCATTTCACCATATTACTATCCTATTACGCAACACCCACTCTAAACCATGTGCCACAGTGTGGTCTATGAGTGGTAATAGGCTCCTTAGGGAAATTAATCTAATTTACTTCCTTACTGAACGTAAGTGCAATTGACATCATTTCCGCACAATGTAATGCTTTACCCCAAGAGGGACCGCTTTTTTTGGTTGTTGTTTGAGTTACTGGATCCTCGATTGCTCGTCTGATTGTAAGCACTGTAAAATTCAGTGTTCTTAAGCACAAGTCTCTATGATACTCTTTTTACCGTTTGAGTGGATTGCCCTGGATTTGACTCTTTAGTTGGATCAATTGAGTGGTCACTTAGTGTGAATCCCACACATAGCGGAACAGCTTGTAAATCAATCTAACCAAAATCCTAGGCAAATTCTGAGGAAAGTTTTTGTGTCATTTAATCGCTTTGTTCTTCTCTGCTATGCCTTAGACCTAGCTTTGTCATATTGGGGGGGCCCTAACAAAATGATGAGATTATTATTATTATTATTATTATTATTAATAATAAATGTTCACATTTATAGAATTATTTTATTATTTAAAATATTAAAAGTTTTTATTTTGTAAAAAGTGAACACCCAGAGTCTCTGTATTGCCTGATAAACAGGTACGAATTGTACCTGCAAGTTGGGAATGGGTGTCATTTCTGAGTAGTTGAATTAAACCTGCTAACCTACACCGAAATTCAGTGTTTATATTTCACTCCTCTTTTAGACAACGTTTAATCAGTGCAGCCAAAGTTTTTAGCAGTTATTTATACTAAATAAGTTGACACTGACTGTGCCAGGACAGACAGAAGCAGCTTCAGGCTCAGCATTCCCGGTCTTCCTATCCCCATATCGGAGCCATACTTGCAACTCAAGACTGAGATGAGCAGCACTGTGTTGAACACGCTCAGTGGGAATTTCTTTCATTATTATTGCAATTTTAGATTAGTGAATTTCCAATTTCCAGCTTTTAGCATCTTTACATCAGAAGATTAACATGCTAACTGGAGTCTTTTGTCTAAAATGGCCAACTTGTTTTTTACACTGCTGATGCCAAACATCATTAGCGAGGTGTATTATGTAATAATTTTCAACAGTTAAATGTTTGTCTTGAGTATTTTTCCATAATTCTAAGAATTATATGTTCTGGGGGCAGTGGGGTAGCAGAGCCCAGTGAAATATCTTTTCATTGGGCCCAAAATCCCCAGCAGCATTCCAGAGTATTAGATCAGTATGAAGCACAGTCTCTGAATTTGTTCTGAGAAATCTAACTAAGCAAACTGTTCATTTACTGCTCTATCAGTGCTTGTCAGAACTGCAGCATATCCACATGTTGAGAATTTGAGCAGTAAAGTGATGCTTCAGCATGTTTACCTTCATCTTTGTCTGCTGTATCAGTAGCATACACTATTAAAAAAAAGCACAACAAACCATATGGAAGCTTAAATGTTGCCTCTGCTCTGGTGAAAAACCTTTAGTAGATTGGTCTATATAGAAATCAATGCTAGGGTCAAAATTGATTGCAGCAGCTGAAATCTATGGACCCAATCTGCCATATGTGAACAGTCCTGGCTGGTGGAGGTGGTGCAATGGCATTGGGGAATGTTTTTTTAGTACACTTTTGGCCTGATCATACCAGTCAGTCATTACCTGAACACCATAAAATGTTTGAGTATTGCTGCTGACCATGTGCATCCCCTCTCTTCACTGGCCAAGCCAAGAACGGACCAGCTCCTCCATACTTGATGGCATTGGTCAGAAGCCGATCCGCACCTAGAGCCATTCGTGCTTCAAGTACGGCTCGGCTCGACCCGCCATCCCTCAAAATCCGCGGAAGACAAGTGTCCAGGCTTTTTTCTCTTTGGAGAATACTTGGACGAATAGAGTACTATGGTCACCTTATTGTCTTGTGTTTAGCAATGTCTAAGCTTATATATAGCCTATTAGTCTATTCTAACTAGCTAAGGTTTTCTTGAGTAAATAGCAAAGCACTTTGTAAGTCGCTCTGGATAAGAGCATCTGCTAAATGCCATAAATGTAATGTAAATGTAAATGTCATGCCCATGTTAATTTACCATTAACATGACATTGGGTTTAGCGTTTTTCAGGGGCCTTCCCAGTCACCGGATCTGAAACCAATAGTACACCTTTGGGATGTGGTAGAATGAGAGATACACCGCATGAAAGTAATCCTTAAATATCTGCATCATGAGCCAGAATCTCAAAGGAACGCTTCCAACATCTTGTGGAATCAATGCCAAAAAGAATTGACGTTGTTTTGAAGGCAAAAGGAGACCCCACTCAGTATTAGTAGAGTTTCTAATAAAGTGTAATGTGTGTGCATGTGGTTGCTGTTGGAATAAAATATTTTAACTGTGTGTGTATGTGTGTGTGTGAGATATGCCCATTATGGATCATCTACTACATACATCAGCCATTACTTTACTACCTGCCTTATATTGAGTGGATCCCCCTTGTGCTTCTGACCTCCACAAAACCTCTGAAGGCGTCCTGTGGTATCTGGCACCGAGACATATGTTAGCAGCAGATCCTTTATGCCCTGTAAGTTGTGGATCACATCAACGAGCCTTAGCTGCCCATGACCCTGTCACCGGTTCACTGGCTGTCCTTTCTTGGACCAGTTTTGGTAGGTACTGACCACTGCATACCAGAAAAAACCCCACACAGCCTGGCTGATGTTTTGGAGATGCTTTGGCCCAGTCTCCTTGCCATCACAATTGCCCTTGGTCCATGTCCAAGTGTCCCAGATTTTAATGCTTGCCCATTTTTCCTGCTTCATCATCTTCAACGCAAAGAGAAAATCAATTTATTGTAATCATTTGCTCTCCCCCCCCCCCTCTCTCTCTCTCACACACACACACGCACGCACACACACATCCCCCACCCCCTTCCAATAGTGACATTTATTCAAGAACTTTCATCAGGCAATGAGTCGCGCTGTCCAGCAGGGGGCGCATCGCATGGTCATAATTGTGCCCTTAAACTTTTGTCTCTCGTGGTCAATAAAACTCTGGGTGGTCAGACGTCAGCAGGGACGGAAGATAAGCACGATGATGAGGATGAAGACGAGGACTAAGAGGAAGAGGAGCGCGCGTTTGCTGGAGCCACTTTCTGCGCGCGTGCCTACTCCCCGCGTGTAACCGGAGCGTCCCATCAGTCAGCGCCCACTCGCTGTTTTACTGCAGGCAGGGGTCTTAAAACCCGGTTCCGGTCCTGTTCACGGCGAACGGCGGACCTCGAAGCTTTCATTAGGCTAAGGGAGCGCGTGTGCTGCGTTTCGTAAGCGCCTCGTCTCGCATTGAGCTTCTTCATCTTCTTCCTCTTCCTCATCAACGTGTTTTGGTTTGCCTTTCACGCGCTGATGAGAGGCATTACGCGCGTGCTGTAGCCAGTGAGGCTGCACGACTGAAGCGAGCCTGTCCCCTGGGTGTTAACTGGGTCTTTGGACTGGGATATCGACTCCAGTCTGTCTGTGTGTGTGTGTGTGTGTGTGTGTGTGTGTGTGTGTGTGTGTGTGTGTGTGTGTGTGTGTGTGTCCCTCTCCGCTCCTCAGCCGCAGCAGACTGGCGGGTTGCTGCTCGGGCAGGATGGACGAGAAACCCAAAGATGACAGCTGCAACAGCAGCAGCAGCGGCGGCGGCGCTAAAGGGCAAGAGGCGACGTCCTACCAGCGGAGGATGTGGAGGAATTTCCAGGAGAAGACCAAGCCGTTTTTGAGCCCCAAACTGGGCTCGGAGAGACGCGGGGTAGACGGTGGTGGTGGTGGTGGAGGTGCTGGAGGAGGAGGCAGTAAGAAGGAGACAGGTCTGTGGATGTTCAAGCGGAAAAAGAAACAGGCGCTGGACCGGGTCTTCTCGTCCTCTCAGCCCAACCTGTGCGCCTCTCCGCCGCCCTCCCTGACTGCTATAGTCGAGCCGAGCTCCGGAACCGGGCCGGCCGGAGGTGGCGGAGCCGCGGCTAACAAACCCGAGCTCCCGGTTTCAGCTCACGGCAGCCCACAGCTCACCGTAGCCCACCTGGCTCTGTCCCAGCAGCAGAAGAGCTCGTCCTTGGGGTCGGCGTGCTTCGAGAAACTGGTGGTCGAGTCTGCAGCGTCCAGTGAGGATGAACTGGGGAAAAACGCCAGCGATTCGGTGAGTGCATGAAGGAGGTCCAGGTTGTCTCGTGATAGATTAGGCTGGTTCTTGAGAAAGTTAGCTACCTCAGGCAGGTGCCCCACGTTGGGCAGTGCTGTGACACAGGCTGTAGTTTCAGAAGGGCACTGAAAACTTGATTTTCGTGTTGATAGCCTATAGCAAACCACATAGGGTATGATTGTTATTAGCTCAAAAAGTACCATGTATGTTCATTCCTGTAACATCACCTACAACACATGCCAAACCTGGTGTCTGAGCTTTTATTGTTATTTATTATTATTGTTATTATTTTTTTGTTTAGAAAAAGTAGCTTAGAGAAGTGCCTCTCATTCCTGTAACATCACCTGAAACACATGTTGAACTGTCTAGACAGTTTGGCTATGTAAAGCTTGTCTCGCGGTTCAAAGGGGCACTGCAAACTCATTTCCTTAGTTTTAATATGTAGCAAACCAAATAAAAAACATATAGTATGACTGTTTTTTGTAGAAACTTTCCTAAGAAACACGTCCCACATTGGTCATTCCTGTAACGCCTCACCTGTAACACGTCAAAACTGGTTTCTGCAGCTTGTTTTTTGGAAAGAGATCTTCAAGACCCCACATTGGTCATTCCTGTAACACCTCACCTGTAACAAGTGTCAAACCTTCTGTTTGCAGTTTGATTTTTGAGGAGAGTTCCTTAAGAATGTGCCCCACATTGGTCATTCCTGTAACACGTCAACACTGGTTTCTGCAGCTTGTTTTTTGGAGAGCGATCTCCAAGACCCCACATTGGTCATTCTTGTTACACCTTGCCTGTAACACGTCAACACTGGTTTCTGCAGCTTGTTTTTTGGAGATCTCCAAGACACCACATTGGTCATTCCTGTAACACCTCACCTGTAACAAGTGTCAAACATGCTGTGTGCAGCCTGATTTATGGGGAGAGTTCCTTAAGAATGTGCCCCACATCGGTCATTCCTGTAACACGTCAAAACTGGTTTCTGCAGCTTGTTTTTTGGAGAGCGATCTCCAAGACGCCACATTGGTCATTCCTGTAACATGTCTCCTGTAACAAGTGTCAAACCTGCTGTCTGCAGCCTGATTTATGGGGAGAGTTCCTTAAGAATGTGCCCCACATTGGTCATTCCTGTAACACGTCACCTGTAACTCATCAAAAGTGGTCTCTGCAGCTTGTTTTTTGGAGAGAGATCACCAAGACCCCATATTGGTCATTGTTGTAACACATCACCTGTAACACATGGCAAACCTGGTTTCTGCAGGTTGTTTTTTTGGCGAAAGTTTGCTTAAAAACATTCCCCTTGTAGTCATTCCTGTAACACCTCACCTGTAACACATGATAAACTGCCTGGACAGTTTGGCTGTTTAGAATTAGCCTTGAGTTTCTGGGGGGCACTGAAACCATGGCAAACCAAACAAACATCATATAGTATGCCATTACTTTCAGAAAGTAACTCTGAAAAGTGCCACACATGCTTATTTCTATTTCTAACACATCACCTGTCAAAACTGGCTTCTTCTGGTTTAATGGAAACAGCTCAAAAACATTCCCATATAGTCATTGCTGTGACACTTTACCTGTAACAAGTGTCAAATTATCTGGACAGTTTGACAGTGCCGAGTAGGGCACTGAAAACCTGGCTAACCAAATGAACAGCATATAGTATATCTAATTCATGTAACATGTCACCTGCAACGTGTCATTACAGTGTGTTTTGGCTATTGACCTTAGATGTTAAAGAGTCTGCCTGCACAGCAAATTTGCAGGGTGTTAAGTCAACACTGTGAGTGTTACATTTAAATGGCAAAACAGACCTTATCACATGATTCAGAGCCAAGGAAAGTGTATTTGTATAGCATATCATACCCAGGTGGCATTTACATTAAGAGAAATATTGCAATGAAACAAAACTAAAAGAAATAAATAAAACAGAAAAGCCAAATAATAATATAATGTAATAAAATATAATAATAATGCTGAAAATAATAATAACAACAACAGTAGAAAGGATATATACAATAAATGCACAATGGATTTAAATGAGAATGTATTCCATAATAATTAAGTAAAGATAATTATATTAAAAAGTATGATTATTAAAAGAAGGACACTGAAAACCTGTTGTAATGCATGCGGTTTTGAAACTCAACTAAATCAATTCAATTTTATTTGGTTTTTGGAGAAAGTTACCTCAGGAAAGTCATTCCTGTGAACTGTAACATTACTGACAGTTTGGTTTGAAGGCTTTTTAGCACAATGAATAGCATGAACAGCTGATGTTAGTTATGCTGTAGTACGCATTATAGCTTGTATACACTGGTGTAACTTTAGACGAAAGTTTTCCTGAAGTTTTAAGTTTATGTGAGATCAATTTTAGGGGTTGCAAAGTAGTGTATCATTATATTCCTCTTCATCAAGGTATTTCACTAAAGCATTTAATAACAACATGCAGATTCTTGTTTAAATCAGCTTCTCTTTCCAAGTTTACGAGGTTGGTGTTGAATTGAAAAAGAAAAGTTACCTCAGAAAAGTGCTCCTGGGGCTATGGAGCTTGAGGCTGTAGAGTTTGTTCTGGGCTTTGGAAGAGCAGCAAATGAACAGCTAATGAACACCAGCCAACAGCCAACGGTAGCTATGCTGTAGTAGGGCCTACGTAATATAGTGAATTTTAGTGAATGTATTCAGCTACTATAAGTTGTACCCATTGCTGACACAGATGTGCAAATGCACACACACATCCTTCCCTGGACATTGGAGACTTAGTTACTCCAACAAAAGCAGGATTTTTTAATTCCCTTGAATTCTAAAGAAACAATGAATGAGCAGGTGTCCCAACATTTCTGTCCATATATGTTCATTTCTCTCCTGCCGGATTATTCGTTTGGTTCTGATAGGTCTATTTGTTGGAGAGAAAGCTGACCCAGAAAAGTGACTGTTTGACTGACTGTTTTGATGATATTTTGACTGTTTGACTGACAAAACGTGAGTAAGTAAAAGACCTAAAGACTTTGGATGTTTCAGTTAGGACCAGTAGCTTGAGGCCTTCCCCTCAGGTTCAGAGAAGGTTGTATAAGGCGGGTTGCGTGTGGTGTGTGTGTGTCATGCTAATGCTACACTGATGTGGTTACTGACAGAATTGAGTGGAGAAAAACAACTGGCAGCAGTCCAGTGACTTCTTACCCTGCTCAACTTACACCCACTTAGAGACTTGTTATGGAAAACTGTAGAATGTCAGATTTCAGTTCAGTTATGTAATAGATGAAACAAATGACAAGTTATTAAATTGTGTTTTCCTGCTCTTTATATGTCAGTGCTTCAGTGGTAAGATAAGGCCAGCGAGGGCCAGCAACACTGTGCTAGTCTAAACTGATGCTTATCCTGCCACCTGATGAATGACCTTTTTTATTCTAATGCTCTTGGAAAAACTAGACCCTTTAATTAGAAGAATGTCTGTGTGCGTTTTATTTTCTATTTCTGTGAACCTCTTAGCACCCACAGACTTGGTGGTTATCACCCCTGAAGGTGCTACTGCTAAGCTTTGGTATTTTTAAAAAAGCATAGCCCTGTTCCTGTCCAAAGCATGCAATGCTTTTTATTGCACTTGAACTCAAGAGCTCAGCAGCTATCTCGAAGGGCCTATAATAAAGAATTCTAAAGCATAAAAGATGGTAAGGATCACAGGTCAAACAAGTGAATAAGTGTAATTTTGAAATGTATGCAGTCTTTATACTCCTTAGTGCCCCCTCCTCCAACAAAGACTCCAGCCACAGAAGACTGTATGCCTGTATAGCAGGTGCTCTGACTCTTACCTAATGATATGGCTCAGCTATAAAAGCTGCTGTGCAGGTTATCGTGTACATATTTGATCGGCTATCTAAACACATTTGTTCAAATGAAATGAGAAACAAAGGAAATGAGAAAATAAATGAAAGTTTCCTCGTACTGCAGAGACTCTGCTGAACATCAAGCTTTATCTGCAAAACAATGTACAGCACATGAGTTGCATTACTTTGTGAAGCGGTCAGCAATCCTAGGAAGTCATTTAGATAATGATTGTACAGGAAAACAATCATTTCCACTGGATAAGTATATTTGCTTGCTGTTACTGTAACATAAGTGTAATGGTAATATTCTCTGCTGTTTGTGAGATTGCACATTATGAAAAGGCTTATATTGGGAGTGATATAATTCATTTTCTGACAAATGACAGAATGACCTGTCAAGCTATGACTCTGTTCACATTATAACAGCATAAACAGCTGCTTAAGAATATGCTACTCTATCAGTTAGGGGTATATTACAAAATTCATATTTTGTTTCAATATAGTGGTGGCAAAAATAAAGAGTGGCAGAAGAGTTTTATGCTAATGTGGTAATGTTCCCATTTCAGTTTGTTAAAGCATTCAACATTAGAAAAGTACATTATTTGAGACTTCAGATAAACACTGTTGAGTTTTGCCATTATATGCTGTAAAGAAGCCACTGGAGCACTAAACAAAATCTTTACAGTGCCTTGATCCAATGTTCTAGCCGCACACTAATGGGTTAGTCATGATACAGTTTCACAAATTAATGTGCCATTACAATGTATAATATGTTTTATTGACATACTCATACAATCTGCTATTTGTGTTTGAATTTGATCAGGGTTCAGTTGTTTTTGGTCTATTGTTTAGAGAAAATTGCCCCACAATAGGGACCCACATGGATGTCCCATTATCTTCAACATGGCATGTCAAACAGTTGGAGATGTTTGACTATGAGATGTTCTTATCAGTTATAGTTGAAATTTTGATGATTCACATCAAATCACATCAAATCAAAGTTTTTCACATACATAAATGGTACAGTGCTTTGATAATATGATGATAGAATACATATAATATGAAGACAAAAGCAATGATGTTATAAACAAAGCATATTTTCATGTTATATAAACATAAAAATAACAATTACACAATTTACACAGCTAATATAGAGCTAATAATACAATTATGTAATACAAAATAATACAACATTTAAAAATAGGTACAGAAAGGAATAGCAATTTTTACACCAAATATACACAGTATAGAAATGAAATGTATAGTGAATTTGGACAATTGTTGTGCAACATGGAGATTAAGTTGGCAAAAATCAGTTAGCTGTGACTAACATACTAAAATACTGTTAATACGCTACTACATAAGTGAAAAATATATGGATTTATGGGTGGATTATATTCCTGAAACCACATGTGCCAGTACAGTACAATACAATACATTTTATTGATAAAATCCTAGTATCTGGTATCATTGTTTAAATGGTACAAAATTCAGATGGTTTGGGATGGCTTGAACATTTTTACCAGTCCATAGTCGCTACAATTTGGGTCATTTTGCCTTTGGATTGGTTTGCAGTGCTTCTGACTGACTGGTATAAATATAGCATAACCACACAAAAAAAGATATGTGTTAAAAATATATATTGCAGTATATTCTGTATATTTTGGAACATCCTGGCATTGTATATAAACAGTTTATTATTTCACAGGAGAAAAGCAAAGGGAGATCAAAACAAGACTATAGATATCAAAGATCAAGCAAACAACACTGCGTGAAATCACTAGTGAGGAACTTTGAAACCTCTTGCATTTCTAATAAGCCAGGACCTTTTCATTGCCTGGGCTATTTTATTATATATGTGTCCCATATATGTACATCTGTAAAGTGTATAACAAACATCACATGATGTGAGTGGTCTAGTCAGCTCTTTAGCTCAATCCATAATTAAACTCACTCCCAGTTCTCTCTCTCTCTCTCTCTCTCTCTCTCATTCACTCTGTGCTCTCCATAGCACTTATATAATAGAAATAACTGACTCTGCTTCATCTGTGTAGGCCTGTTTTAAAAATTCATCATTTAAGACAGAAGCAAGTCTGGTTTCACTGGCAGTGTTTTGTGCAGTGAGGGTGGTTCTTTGACTGCTGCCAGAAAGAGATTTAGCTACATCTATGGAGCAGTGTTGAATACACAAGGTAAAATGTGCCACTCGATACAACCCTGCAGTTTTGCTGTCATCACATTTTTATTATATCGCAGTGTGGAGGTGTCGGTCAGTACGCTATGGTTTCTAGCTTTGGCTGACTAGGCTCTATCCTTACTGGCATTCCCTGCATCCTTTTGTTTTTTTGCTGACTACTTTTGTATGGCAAGCGCTTTGTCAAGTGGCTGTCATCTAGCTTTTACCCTGTGTTGGGATGTCCTCTTCATCTGTAGCAGTGTAGCCAATTAGAAAGCAGAAGCCTTGTTTCGAAACTGCACAGTTTGTTGAAGGTTCATTGCTGTATGAGTATTACTTCATAGTAACAGTTCATGACAGAAAGCAGAAGCCTTGTTTCAAAACTGGTGCTGCACAGTTTATTGAAGGTTCATCGCTGTATGAGTATTACTTCATAGTAACAGTTCATGACATGACAACAGATGACATTTTTCTGAATTTGAAATTCATTAATTTCATTAATCATTATTGTTTTGGTCAAAATCTTAAAATTCAGGCCCCGGGTGGTTCAGCGGACTAAGGCGCTGTCACCGTGATCAGGGGATCGCCGGTTCGTATCCAGATCATGCTGCTAGCCTTCGGCAGCTGGAGCCAAGAGAGAGAGAGAGAGAGCGCAATTGGCCTTGCTCCCTCTAGGGTGGGTAGATGGCGGTCAGAGCCGGGTATACGGCGCTTCCCTCCAGACGCGTTGGTTGCCTGGTGATCGAAGAAGGTGTGGCTGCTCACGTGTCGGAGGGGGCATGTGTTGGTCTCGCCCTTACTAGGGTGGGGGGTGTTGTATGTGATTGGGAATGGGGGGGGGGATAAGTATGGGTTGTGTAATTGCTGATCTAAATTGATTGAAATTAATTTCCCTATTTGAGATATACTGTATTAAACAGTGTGTGATCATAAAAAATAGCATTCTTTCTTCTGAGTCCTAAAAATAGTGAATGAAGACAATCCTTTAGAATATTAACAGATGGTTTTGCTTCTCTAACCTTAGATGTCCTATCATTGGCTGTTCTGTATTGTGTCTTAATCAGAAAGCAGGCTTTAACACTGCTTACACTGTCAGTGAGAATGTGCGGGCCTAAACTACTGTAGGATTAATTGGTAGACAAATGTAAATAAGGCGATTTCCATGACTGGGTACAAAAGGGGTTGTTTTGCAGCTTAGTATCCATCTATAAATTGTATTTGGGGATTAAACTACAACTACAACTCTTTTTTAAATAAAAAAAATCTGTCATAAGTAACCTGCATAGTAAATCCTGCACAAATCAGTATTACACCAAAAACTAAAAACGCAGGAAATTGAAAATAATTATCATTTTTTTAATGCCTTTATCCATCATGTGGCCTGATTTGGTCCAGTCTCCTGGGACTCCTTGAAGTTCTTCACTTCTCTGGTGTTCTGACACACTTGCTGATCTATTGATAGGAACTCAGATCACTGACTCAAAACTGGAACGAACTTCCATCCGTTGCAGTAGTCTGGTTCTTGCTTTGGCTTGCTGAGTTTTCCCAGAAGTCAAATATGTTGTGAATGGCCTGTGCCACCATCTGTTTCCCCAGTCTGCTGAAGCATTGCAGAAAATAAAAGGATCTTAGGTCTTTGTTTATCCTGCAAAACACTCTGCTTTCTACTTTACAGTTGCTCCATATAAAGCCCTGGTGTAGATGTCTGACAACCAGTGGCTTTATCCTTCCTTCCTTGTACTGTCCAGTCCAACGTGATCTTATATAGAGATGACCATATAGGTTGTTTGTTTAGTCCAAAAATATGACATATTTGGTTGTTGTTTTTTTGGCCCATCCAATAGTAGTGCTGTTGAGCAGAATACACACAAACACATCCTTGCACATGCAGATGAATTGATAAAACTGAATGAAGATCATGTTAAAGAACTCCTGCTGAACCTTTTGGAGAGAAAATATAAATACTAGACTGAAATTACTGGAGGTAATGGTAAGGATTCATCATTTCAGTGATTAAGTTAGAATAAGGGTTTAAAATAAGGGTTAAGATTAGGTTTAGTTATAAATCAAGGTGTAGGTTACAGGTAGGTTATTAGATTCAGATAAAATGACATTTTACAGTTTTGTATTTTTTTCTTTGTTACTGTAGCGCTGGATTTAAAGAGTCTCATTGGGAGTCGTTTCTCAGTTGATAGTAGTCCGCAGTAGGATTCTTTGTCGCTACAGGTGGTGTTCCCTCTAAACATAAAAATAAATCTTTTTATGAGACAAAACAAATGACAGATGTGCATGTTTTTACTGAGGGATCATGCTGAATGTTATAGGACATGTTGTACCATGTAATTTGTAAGCTAATGAGCTGCAATATACTTGTACTCTTTCATGTATTATAATGGTGATGACACTTCACCATAGGTGAACTACAATCTATTCAGTGTATTTGAAGCTCAGAATGGTCCTTTTGTACCACAGCACAGAGAGAAATCACACGATTGGTGTTAGCACAGGAGCAAAGGGCATCTTCTATCATCTCTAGCAGTTTCAAAGTTCACACCAAGCTGTGTTGTTGTTGTTAAATGCATAATTTACCAATCAGGAATTTCAGTGACAAAACAGAAACTCTAAAATGTCAATGAAAGCAAGTGCTACTAAAGCCACCATGCTGCCTTTTTCACACTGATATCGGAGCTCATTTTACTCATACAATCTGGGTCATGGTTCCTCTTATGCTTAGTGTGGTAAACCCCAATGGCCCACCCACTTACCTCCATTGCTTTCACAGTCCCTTGCTCTATAGCTGCTGTAGTAGATCAGTGCTTTGCTCTCCACCTCACGCCTTTAATAATATCATGATCATTCCCAACAGCTCCAGGGGGCTTGTAAGCATTATCTGAAGACGCACATTAAGAGGGTGACAGCAGAACCTGTGAAACAGCTCATCAGCTAATCAGCTTGGTTCTTACTCACCAGCTGAGTTAATGTGAACACAGTGACTATAAACTATAAACACATGTATAAAATGTAGAAATTGAGACTACATTTAATTGGATTAAAGGAATAGTTTGGCAAAAAATTATTACAATTATTCATTACAGACCCCAGGTGCTGTAGATCAGCTGAAACTTGTTTGGTATCCGAAGTTAGCTTGTTTAGTTTAGAACTGAAAAATGCTACGACAATGTTGCTAACAAACACTGGGCGTGGACTGTCACCAATCTTATCTCCATAAATACATGTAGAAAAAACATCTCTGAACCTGCTGAAAACACATCCAGATCTTCAGATCTTTACTTCTGAAGACAAATGCTGACAAATTGGTGAGGTTTAGAAGGTGGTATGACATATTTGTTTTTCTAGAAAAACAAGAAGAAAAAAAAAACTCTCCACAGAGGTGAAGGATGCGGCAACCATTTAAAGCAACAGGAACTACTTTGACCTCAACACAATATGTGGGAGCATTTCACGCATTGCCGCAGAATAAAGTGTTTTGCAGATGATAATGTGGTTCTTTTAACAGGACAGAGAAATAGAAATGCCCAGTGGTACCAAACCTTCTGGTCCTCCTGCACACAATAAATGCATCATTAAATTGTGGCTTTAATATCGGTCAATACGCTGATACTAATATGATGCTGATATTACTTTGCATCCCTACTTCCTTTGGGTTTTTCACACCTATATTTTGTTTGCTCTGGTCCGAATCAGTCAGAGTTTGTAAACGTGGGGTGTTTTCCCTTTGTTGGGTTTGTTTATGCACAGGGCAAAAATAAAGCGCACCAAAATGCATCACAGCAAACCACATGAGAACATTCTCCATGTTTATTTGTTAGACCTGTCTGGGGCGAGAGCAAGAAAGTCAATACAGAAAGAAGGTCCTATGTTCTGGACTAGTGCAGTTAAACACAGAGCAACTGCAGAGATGGCATTTGTTCCTAGCTGTAGCAATTCTTTGGGCGGTATATCAGTAGTAGCAGCAGTTAATACCTAGCTACAGAAGACGTTTAGCTTAAACTTATGGAGCACACCTGATAGTTTAGTCGGATCTAGTTCAGATCACATTCTCACCACAAACAAACCACTCCAGAGTTAGTTTGGGACCAGACAGAGACCACCTCTAAGGGTCTCAGTGTGGTTGTTTTGGTACGCATCTGATTGCAATTTTTGTATTGACACCTGCACCAAGGGAGAAAAGATAGATCAAAGATCTGATCCAAGGCATTTACCATAATATAAAAATATATAGCCAATATACAGTCCTGTTCACACAGACAACACCACTGACTGACCTGAAATACCCTCTTCATGACAGCCTGAAGCCAACAATATGCTATTCCCACAATAATAAACAATTACATTGATCTGATATGATTTAAAATATTACAAATATTAAGAAATGCTTTTTCATGGTGTTCCACAAAACAGGCCTCACTGAATAAAATGAAACCATGCTTATTTTGATGATTTCATAAATCTTAATACGTCTCTATATATGTTGTACCAATTAGTGGTCAGTGGTGGCTCAACAGTTAGAGCACCGGGCTATTGATGACAGGGCTCTGCAAGCTGCCACTGTTGGGCCCTTCAGCAAAGCCTGCTCTCTGCTCTCAGGGCACGTGTGCTCACTGTCACTGTGTGATCACTAGCGTGTATGTGTGTGTGTTCACTGCACGGATGGGCTAAAGGTGGAGGCCACCCGTGTCCAAAACTAATGGTGAATATTAGTTGTCATGTCTTGTCTTCTGCAGCAACCTTGGTTGCATTTCCAAACCTGTAAACCAAACAATCTGGACATTAAGGCCAATATTTCTGCTCAATTAATCAAGGCTATTAAATATGGGAGAATAAATTAGAATTTGATTGTACTCAGCCAGGTATTGAAGTTAGATGATTAGGTCTAAAAATAAGTGAACTCGCAAGAACACAAGCCATAAGGGAGATGTTCTGTACACTTTAGAGCTCAGCTGATTCCACCCACAAAAATGAAACCACAAGCCCACATTCAGGACAGAGCACCTTTGCTGGCTTCCTCTTAACCTCAAAATCAAGAGTAGCGATGAAAAGCTCACTCCTTAAAGATGTAGATGAGCTTGGGTTGTGCATTTTGTTAAATTATTGTGTTTTTATAAATTATTGTAATAAACTGAAAATGGAAATCAATATATACAATATACATGTTCAGTTCCTCTATATATTTGCTGTATTGAATTTTAAACACCAATATATCATATTGAACCAAATGATGGATTTTGTGGATCGGTATACCTCTATACCCTTGGACACCCCTGTGCTCTTTGTTATGTGCTCAATGATTTTGGTTCCAAACCTGTACTTAAATAAAAGGAACTCACTCTTCCCTCCAGCCTCCACATCTCTGTTACAATGATGTCCTGACCCACAGAACGACGAAGGAGGCTACATGGTGTGGATGACTCCATAGATTTTGTTCCATTGCAACTGTAAGGACGTTTATCTCTGCTCTATGTTCCACATTTGGAGGCTAGGTTTCTCAACCCATTCCTTTTTTCCAGATAAATGAAAGGCTGATAGGCAACTAAAAGTGTAATCTACTTCCACTACGGAGTAGGTTCACTTTGGCTTTTTTGACTCAGTCATTCTCTGCCATTCTGGGCCTTATGGATTTAGACTCTACAAGTCCCAGACTGTCTGGCTGCATTACAGATAGTCTTTCTTTGCTCCTCTGTGGAAGACGTTCTCCTGGCATCGCTTTAGAGCTGGAGACAGAGCAAGGAAATCTACTCAAACATAAAAACAGCCTTCTTCAAGGGAATTCGAATTTAATGTTTTTATTCATTTGAGTCTGTAGATGGAGGACTGGAGCTTGGTTTAATTGGCTATTAATTCTCTGCATAACCCCTTACAACAGGGTAGAAATTGGAAAAGCTTCCAGTTATATATCACGCATGAAGCCAATGATGACTAATAAAACAACAGGCGGTGAGTCCTCTGTAAAAAAATCATAAATAAAAAAAATAAGATAGACCCCTGTCATTTAATTAGTATAGCAATATGAAAGTGACCTTAAATGTGTTCATATGTATGCTGTTATTGAGGCTGAAAATAGAATTAGCATTTGAATTAGCCTTACGTTCTACTAAGAATGCATTAGGCCGGTAACCATACACCCATTGCGTCTTCAGTGCTGGTAGTCGCACTTGATGAAAGCTTTTTCTCATGCTTTTATTTTTGCAAGATGTACGACAGCCTATCAGATGAAAGGCCAGCACGATGTTGGTGTATGGGTTCTGATCCAAATTGCAATCTAATAGGAAGCAACAATAGTCTGGGGTGTTCTCAGAGGGACGACAGAAAAAGGCCTGGTCAACGACAAGTATTTGCACCAGAAAAGGAGCTCTACTAAATCCTTTTAGGATGTAAATCAGCGGAAACCATTTGCAGTTCAATGAAAACCCAGGTATGATGACTATGGATTTTTAATACACATGCAAATTAGCCAAGTAAAACAACAGCTACAAAAAAGCGGCTTCTCCCACAACCGATAACGTAGCTTTATTTAAAGCTCATTGTGTCCATCACCCATGCTTCATCCTTTTGCATATATGGGCTGGTTCATTTTGTTAGATAAGAGCCAGTGCCAGTAAACTACCATGGTACTGGTGCTGGCACTCTTTGTCTGTGGATGCGTGACTAGGTACCCTATAATTGGAGCAACTGTGTGTCACCATATGTGGGTATTCTCGTACACTCTCTGTTGTTCAGTGCGATGTTCATTGGAACAAGTACCGCACGCCACCTTCAGCAGAGTCTAACAGAGTTAGTAATTATCTTTGTACTGCCTGGCCTGGGCTTTCTGCTGGAGATAATCACAGGAAAAAAAAAAGTTTCTGTATTGATCTTCCAGTGAATAATGTGCAGGACAACTTGACAGGTCTTGGCAGACTAAGAAAGGAGAAGTTCATAATCACGGCAGTGTAAATAAGTACAGTCAGGTCCATAAGTATTGGGACAATGGCTCTGGTTTGGTTAAGTTGCCTCTGTATTGTAGCTATTGCATGAAATGTTTAGAAATTACAGCCATTTCCCCTGTTTTCACAGGCTCACATTTTGGACAAATTAACATAATTTTAAATATAAGGATTATTTTTAATACTTGGATGCAAATCATTTGCAGTCCATTACTGCCTGAAGTCTAGAACCCATGGGCATCACTAAATGCTGAGTTTCGTCCGTTAAGATGTTTTGCCAGGCTTTCAGTTTCAGCTTGATTGTGGGTCTTTCTGCTTTCAATTTTGTCTTTAGAAAGGGAAAACCATGCTCAACTGGGTAACATCAGGTGACAGCCATTTAGGAACGATCAGTTTCTTGGGCTGCTTTTGCAAATTTGTTTTACGTCATTATTTATCTGTACTGTGAAGTGACATCTCATCTGTAATTAATCTGAGCAGAAAGTGTAGCTCTGTACACATTACAGTTCATCCCACTACTTCTATCAGCAGTCATATCATCAGTAAATGACCCAGTTCCATTGGCAGCCTTTCATGCTCATGCTGTAACCATGTCGCCGCCGTATTTGAGATGTCCATAATTTGTCATGAAGTAATAAGGCAACCGGGCACACCCGGTCATAAAACAGCATATCAGTGATTTGTCCAGTTACTTTTGAGTCTGTAAAAATAGAGGCACTGTGTAATAATGGCTGTAATCCCTAAAACCATAAAATGCAATATTTTTGCAAGTCCCTTGAATTAAACCTTAAAGGATAAGCTTCAGATCATACCTTGGTTTATTTTAATCCATTGAGGTGATACACAGAAGCAAAACTATATATAATAATTTAGCTGTGGCATAAAAAAAGACAGTCTTGTAGTGATGAAGAGGGCAAGCTGGACATACATCACTGGGTGAAAATAGCCTGTGGAGTAGCTGCTCACACAAAGTGTGAGCATCTATTCTTTGACATTGCTCACAGTTGCACTGCTGGTTCTCTGGTGGTCTCAGTTCTAAAAGAGGAATGAATCTCATACAGTAACTGAAATTGGGCAAAGCAGAACTGAAATGTAAGGGAGAAAACAGAGTTGTGTAAAGCTGTATAGCTTTCGATGTTGATTTGATGCCCTTAATTGCTATGGGCAAAATGCCAATAAAACAGTCATTTCTGCATTTAGGTCAAGTCCTCTCTCTCTTTTTTTAAGGGGATGCCCAACAATGTTCAAATGTCAGCATAATTGAGTTGTTTTGAAGAAAAAGTCCCATTCTAGAGAAGCTTACTGGCCAGAATTGTGCACAGTGAGTGATGCGAGCCCAGGGTTCAAAGCCTCCAGTCTTTTATGCATCCACACAGAACATTTGTTTGGGGAGGACTCTTCACACAACATTTCAGTGACTAAATTTAAATTTACATTGTGAGTTACATTTATTACATTTGTTAGAGATTGCTTTTTGATAGATGTATGATATGGTTTTGACCTACAACATTTTAACAACATATTGTTCAACATATTGTTTTTGTATAAACTAGAATATTCTGGTTACTTGCATGAAATGTTTGCATGGTATTAGGAGAAAGATAAAAAGAAAGAGTAGCGTTTGAGATACAAACAAGACACTTAACCAAAGACTTCATAAAAAATGGGCTTGGTGAGCAGTAACCAAATTGTGGGATAATAGGCATGAACGAAGTCGAAAAACAAGCAAGGGTTAAAACCAAAAGACAAACCAAACCAGCAAAGAGTGTAAAAAGGGCAAAGCCAAATGCAAAAGTGGGTCAATACACAAGAGGGTAAAAACAGGAGAATCAGAAGATGAAGAAGCACCATAATATTAAAAGCATATTAATGTCATCAGATAATTGCTTTAACAAACATTTAACATATATTTAACAAAAACAGATATTTAGAATAGCCTAACATTTAATAATCTCCAGAAAAGCAGAACATTGTGGAGATGTCGACTGTGCTAAAATACACTATACAGACAGAAGTATTAGGACACATCTCTTAATCATTAAATTCAGGTGTTTCATTCAGTCGCATTGCCACAGGTTTATGAAATTATGCACCTAGCCATGCAGTCTGACTTGACAGACTTAGAGCTGCTTCAAGTCCATATTAATGCCTATTGATTTAAATCTCCTGTAGGTATAATATGTAGGTGGCCCAATTATTTTGTCCATATAGTATATTTGTACTGTATTCATTTTGCTGCATTTTTATAAGAAATAAATGCTACATATATCTGTTGGATCTAGTCCCAGTTTCTATATTGTTTATGTATTGTTTATTCTACATTGTAAATGTTTATGTATCAGCATCAGTATATGACAGATATGTACGTGAACAATATTGAATGTCAACTCACACTACTCATAATCAGTCCATTCCTAGGTTTATTGATGCTAACACTACATATAAAAGTTGCTTCGTGTATTTTTTTCTGAAGAACTAAAAAAACAGGCAAACACAGCAAACAGAAAACTCCAATTCCACATGCTGACACATTTTATTACCCACTGCGATCTGGCTCACTGCTTGCCTTCTCAAGGGGCAGGTTTTAACAAGTTAAAGTGGATAAAGTTAAAGTCTTTGAATGTTGACTTTAACTTTTCATAGGGTAAACATGTGATTCTTAAGCAGAAGAAAAAAACCCTCAGAGAGAAGTTTTATGGAAGTGTCTAATAGTTTTATGTCAACATACTTTTCGCCTGTAATGCTCCCCCAGGCTAAATGTCAGAATTTGATTCTTCCTCACAAAAGAATCCATAAAGCTGAAAGTAAAATATGGTATACGTACAGTATGTGTTGCGGGTGAAGCTCTGAGGCTGTCTGAGTTTAATTAAGAGAGCTCTGGGGATGCCTGCTTGTCACTGTGTGAAATCTCATTTGCGCAGGCCTTAGGTTGGGATGGGGCTTTTTAACATAGAGGCAGATATAATTGACTGTTCAGTCTTCAGGCAAGCTGATCATCAATTACTCTTTCCCTGGAAGGATGCCTTGTGCTGTGGCCTCACATGACAGCCCAAGTGACTTTGGTTTGAGCTACACAGGCTTTATGTGGCTTTAGTGGAATATGATCATGGGCATATGGGTCTCAAGATTTTCCATTCAATTTCTGAATTTGTAGTATTGACTAGGGCTGTGTATTGTCAAAAACCTGCCAATATGATATGTGACATTATAGGATATTTGATACGAAATAAAATTTTAAAACTGTCATAGTATAAAAAACACACCATGATACACATATTATATATCGATATTTTCTTTCACATGCTAGTATTGAATGCTAGCGATCCAGTCTTTGTGTATCATAGATAATATAGCCATGTTTAGAAGAAAGACAAAGTTTTAATATTTTCAAAGTAAAACATTTTTTTTTACTGCTGACATTTAAACCACCGTCTGAGACCTTGTGTCACTGCTGCAAGTTGATGGTAATAAATTATGGTTCCTCTACCACAGTAACACAGTGCAGACTACTGGAACTGGATCACCAGATATGACCCGTTAAAATAGTTCCACTGTTCCACTGAATGGGTCCCCAGTAGTGACAAGCATAATTAAAATGCATCTTCCTAATGAATCTGCAGTAATTAGTTGGTATAATCATATTTTTCTTGTAGTAAGAAACAGTACATTTTGCTATTTCTTTTGATAACACACTTTTTGGAGTAAAAATCTTTTTAAAAATCCTTGTTTATATTGTTTAAACATTTTTCTTAAAAAAAATCTGTGCATGGTTTGTTACAATTCGGTGACATTATTTTTTTTTTAGCTTTAAATATTTAGTAATAAGGTATGCTGCAATGGTCATAGGGTCTTAGCCAATAGTAAAAGTTACAATGCTGTGCTTTCATACATGTGATACATGTGGTACCAAAGGTACAATATTGTTGTAATATCATAAACTTTAATAAACAGTATATATATATATATATATATATATATATATATATATATATATATATATATATATATATATATATATATATATATATGTATATAGGATTAATATGACATCCCTAGTTTGAATGTAGTGATGATAATGTCAGGCCAATATTAAAGTAAAGTAAAGGCCAAAATTTAAGTAAAGCACACGGGCACAAACCACACTGATCCTCAATAACAGCTCTTAAAAGTATCAATACACAGTCTCTTCAGTTAGTGTGACCCCTTGAGGGCATTTTGATGTACAAGAAATCATAAAAGAAGCCTGAGTGGGCTTAAGTGTGCATTTATTTTTAAAGCTATCTTTACAGCCACACAGAAGCAGCATAGTAGATGATCTGCTGGAGCAAGGACTGATGGTTCGGTGTCCCCAAACAGCACATAATAATTGTGGTGATTAGTTATTGTTGTGATCAGCTGGCTATGAGCTTTGCCTTCAGCCAGCCAAGCTTCGATTTTTGCTCCGTTGCTCATTCTAAATGGGAGTAGCTCCCGTGTATATATAAATATATAAATACTGCAATTGCTTCAGCTGCCAAGAGCTGATATCAGCTAATATGCTACTAAACGGAGACGTTGGTCAGTACATTTCCATATGCAAATGATTTATGCACCTAATTACTTTTAGTGATTTCAGCCATAACATTAGTATTAGTAATGAAATAAAAGCCATTGATTATCTTTATCTACAGTGGCATCTGTCAAGGGGTGGATATATTAGGCAGCAAATGAACAGTCTGTACTTGAAGGTGATGTGTTAAAAGCAGGGAAATGATCAAGCACAAGGATCTGAGCCACTTTATCAAAGACCAAATTGTGATGGCTAAATCAGAGCATCTCTTGTGAGGTTTTTCTGGTATGCAGTAGTCAGTACCTGCCAAACGTGGTCCAAGAAGGGACAACCGGTGAATTGCCGACAGTTGATGAGATCCATGGAGGCCCCACCTCACAACTTACAGGACTTGCTGGATCTGCTGCTAATGTCTTGGTGCCAGAAACCGCAGTTCTATTCTGTACCCTTCATTAATGATGTAGGGAGCAGGAAGTCCCTCTGAAGCTCTAGCATGAAAACAATATAAGGCAGTATCACAAACAGGGTACCAGACTTCTTTCTACTTCATTATTGAGCTTTTCCTGGCGCCTGATGGAATGTAAAAGTCTGTTAGGGGTTGTTTGTTTGTTTGTTTATCTGTTGTGCACTAGTTGTTTTTCCCATTTTCTCTGTCCTCAGAATCACCCAAGCCCCCACACAAGCCCCCAACAAAGTCACACTAACTTTACAAAAGATGCTGTATTTCCCTTTGCTAGGAAATGTTGTTGTGCAAACTGTGGCTTGTGTAGATAAGCTATCTGGGGAAAAAACACTTGCAGCAAAGTAACCTTCAAAATCTTCTCCAACCTCGTACTGAGCCTGTGGTCCGAGCGCTGTTACACTCGCACTCACCACGCCTCTCCGTGGTCGAGTAGAACATGCCCTCTCAGAGGGACACTGTCTAACTCACTCGAACTGCTATGAAGCCTACTTTCTGGAGCCTAGGGTGCACAAGGTAGAGGGTAATCGTTGTGGGATTAAAAGATGGAGTGACAGTACAGGGGGAGAGGCAGTGTGAGGGTAAAGGGCAGAGAAACAGCATGATGTAGAGAGGCATTCCAGTGGAGCTAGATTCAAGGAGATGGAGAGGCATTGTGAGGTAGAGAGGCCTTAAGATGGCAGGAGATCCACTGAGAGTGAAAAAGGATAAGATAGAGAGACAGCTTGAGGTAGAGAGGCATTCAGATAGAGAGGCAAGCTGAGGCAGTGAGAAAGGATGAGGTGAAGAACCAACAGGAAAATACTGGATGCAAAGGTAGAGCTGCAGTATGGGATTGGGAAGCAGCAAGAAAGGCAGCAAGTAAGAGTAAGATTGAGATGCAGCAAGAAAGCAAAAGTAGAGAGATAGTAAGAACACATAAGGCAGAATGAAGTTGAGAAACAGTATGAGCTGTGGAGGCAGCTAGAAAGCATCAAGTTTAGAATGTATGATGTAGATTAACCATCATTAATTAGATAGCCATCGTCAGCTGAAGAGGCAGAGGGGCCGGTTCATTGTCCTTGTTCTCCGAGTTCTTATTAAGCATCATGGAACTTCTATTTAATCCCTGTCATGTTGGACAACACTGAGCTCCACTGAACATATTAAACACTGGATACTCACACACACACACACACACAGCAGATTATGTGTCATTTTCTAGCAGAGCTCATTTTCTTTCATGTTTTTTTTAAAGAAAGATCAACTTGCAGGTATTTTCAGACAGTATTTCACATCACAGCTCTTGATTCTCGATTCAGTCAAGGTAGTGCAGTGCAATTTTGAATAGAAATGCATGTCTAAAGGTAGTAATGCATATGTAAAGAATAATGTAACAGTGGAATATGACAGCTGATGTCTCAGTGCATCTCTAATGAGCACGTGGTTTTGTTCAGCCTGGGCTGTGTTTCCGTTCTAATTTCTATTTTTGTCATGATTTCAGAGGGTGGGCTTTGGGTGTGGATCTAGTGCCACCTACTGGTGCTGATGCTAACTTGCAGCTGAAAATAGAACAACAACAGCAGGAGGCAGTACAGACAGAAGAGCACAGGGCTGCTAGCTGAGAGATTTCACTGTTGGATCTTCTGTATCTGTGCCAGACCTGATTTTATAATGCTTATAGTATACGTAGAGATTCTAAGAGATTTTGTTTTTAGCAGCCTGTTTTTGGCTGGTTTGTCATGTTGGACAACACTGAACTCCACTGAACATATTAAACACTGGATACTCACATGGAGAAGGGACTGCCCCACACTGCTTTCTAGTTGAGACGGGTGGCCTTCAGAAGTAGAACCACATTTAAGGACGAGGTAGAACATCCTGCACCGTCACATCAGATTATTGCGATGCAGATTATTGCGAAGCTGTTGCTTTTGCGAAGCATTTACATCTAATATTTGTGATTGTTCTTGTGCTCAATTTACTGAAAAATACAGCTGGATGTCCTTCATTGTCTAAGCCAACCAGGAAATCTCTGCTCTGTGTCCCTTTGTTACGAATGGAACACAGTACATGCTTTCGGACCACTGACTGAACAAAGACGTGAAACAGCTGACACATTTGCATAAGACGGAGAAGTAAGGACAGTGTGGCTTATGGCCAGCAACGTTATATTCCAGCATGATTTTCTGTGTGCACATATCGTTTTCATTATTTGTGGTCTAGAGAGAGAGAGAGAGACAGACAGTGTGTACTGCAGAGCGATCGGTGGCTCCGCAGTGTGTTTATCTGTGTTCTGGAGCAGCTGATCTCATTTGATGAGCTTCCTCTCACACTGCAGTTTGTAAAGGTTCTGCCTGGAGAGCGGCCCACTCATTATCTCCGCAAGAGCCATTTAGCGCATCCTGATGCCTTACTTCAAGTCTTTGTAGTGGGAGACTTTAATTAACGATGAGTAACAGATGCTTGGGACACAGAGGTTTGTACGGTTTGGTATTAATAAAAAATAAATAATAACTGGATAACACCATCACTGATGATCATTTACTCATCTCAAATGTACTCGACCTATTGATACACCTTTGGTGTTCACTAGACCACTTTTCCCCTCTAACACTAAAGAGGGACATTAGGGGATGGTGTTTTTTTTTTTTCACATCAACTGCAGGTGTTTGGACCCATGTCACATTGTGGCATGGCATCATTTCCAAGAGCTGTTGATTTTATGGGCAATCTGATGGAAACACTAAAGAATAGCCCTTAAGTGTTTTAAAAGAGCAAAGGTAGTGGAGCGTTTGTCATTGTCTCAGTACACTGCATTACACTGGACCTTTTTTGGATTATCCTTTGAGCCAAAGATAGAAATGATCTGGGACAGAGGTGGCATATTGTCGCTGTCTTGAGAAAATCTAACTTTAACAATTTTATTGTTCTACATTTTACCTTTACATTTAAGGCATTTAGCAGACACTCTTCTTCAGAGCGACTTACAAAAGTGCTTTGCTATTTACCCAAGAAAAACCTCAACTTTTTTGAATAGGCTAAAAATTCAAAGATACCTTAAATTAGATTAGTAATAGGGAGACAGGAGACATTTGCTTGATGTCAAGAAGTACATCAACCTTAAGCATGTTTGTATATTATATTAAGGTGCTGTTTGAGATATATGAAGGTTTGTTATGATAGTGAAATTGTAATAACACCTGATGACTTTTGCTAATGAGTAAATGTAAGGATGTCTCACTAATTTCACACATATGCCTTTCTTTTGCTACAAGAGCAGTATTATACAAGCTCTGTTTGGGTTGTTTTTTCCAATTAGTGCTAAGAATAGACCTGGGCCTCAGATGTACACATGCGCACAGGCATGCAAAGAGTGCTTTGATTCGTTTGTAGTATGTGCTCACATTGTGTCTGAAATGAACATTTGATTTATAAATACGAACTGCAACTGACCACCCATTGATCGTGTATTTACAGGTGCTCTAGAATGGAAAACTGTTTTTAGCTCAGCATACTTAAATAATGAAAGAATGGGACATACCATAAACTTCACTAAACACTTTTTACCCACATAAAGGAAAATATGGCCGATTACAAAACCATAAACTGTTACACAACAGCCTTGGGTCTTTTTATTTATTTACAAAAAAACAAAACAATCTACCGAGTGTAGTTCTACTCCATCTATAAAAGGGTTATCCTGTTGGCAGATTTTCTTTCAGCAGGTCTAAGAGGCTCATACCTCAGTTGTACTGCACATTTAGACTTGGATTTTAAAACAATCCATCCAAACCCAAGGGCCGCTAGTTTGTCAAACTAGCCGCACATCCAGTACCTCCACCCATTTCCTGTGTGATCCTCCCATACTTTACACAAGCCTGTTTAAAATGGATATGCCTGAGTGAGAGAAGTGTTTTATTTAGGCCAGACACTAAAAAGCCTAGCACATCTGGCCCACAGTCACTTCAGACCCATTTTGCTTCACTGTAATGTTACAAATGCAATGAACAACATGTTTCTGTTCACATCTAGTCTTTGTGTTGTATGTGTGTGTGTGTGTGTGCTCTTGTGAGTGTGAGAGAGCTGAGTGAAAGGAAAAGGAGGGCCATAAATCACATGGCTGCTCACTAGTGTCTGGCATTTCCATTACTTTTACACACATGAAAACACACACACACACACACACCACAATAAAACCTGCTATGGAATTTAATGCAGTCTTCTTTTCTGATACTGAGACCTTGATTATCAGCCCATACTGATTAAAATAAATCAACTAAACTGAATTGGAAACTATATCGGTTCCAGCCTCGCATTCTAGCCTGTGATTGGCTGAGAGGCAGTTTCTCACTTTCTTAAATGACAGCTTTGCAACTCTCTAAACTCAAACTGCATAACTTAGCACACCTTGGTTACCTAGAAACTAGAAAATGTCACACACATACTACTAACTAGTCTCACTCCTGTTTCACCTGTGCAAACTCAATTGGAAGAACAGTGCTCACAAGACGTATACATGGAATACAGGTTCACCAACAACCCACATTTTGTTGTGCTGTCCCTTTCACCATTTTTAAATCCAATAGAGGAATTCGAAATCCAGTCAAGGAGTCATTTTCGGTGGCTTTAGAAGGTATGTGACCCAGTGGAATAAGATGGTACCATGACCAGAGGATCTTTTTGTTCGTTTATATGTTAGTCAAATGGCCTCTTCCTGTTTTTGTATATGCTCAGGCAGCAGGCGGAAGATACAAGACTAAAAAGTAGACCGAGACTATATGTCCAAATGTTTGTGGACACCCTTTCTAATGAATGCATTCGGCTACTTTAAGTTGCACCCATCGCTCTCTTACACACACACACAAACAAAGCATGTCTAGTATGTGCACAGAAGTATTGCCAATAGAATAGGACACTCTGGAGCACATAAACATGAACCTATTGGCACTATACCTAATGCTGTTGAGCAGTGGAACTTTGTTCTCTGGAATGATGGCGCTCCATCCAGTACTTTTGGGATGAGTTGGAAAGTTGGGGATGGGGTGGTCATCATTCAACATCCTGACTTTACTAATCCTGACTGTACTCAATAAATCCAATCAAATTCTCCCAGCAATGCTCTAGTTACTGCTGGATAAACTCTTACTTGTTCATACAGAGGTGTATCTTATTGAAGTCATGCAAAAACCTTATAATAATGGACCAGTAGAAATGCTCCAACATTATGATTGGAGAGGTTTTTGTCCATCAGCAACAATATTTTTAATATGCACTGCACTGTTTCATGGATTTCTGCATTCATGTAGCAGTGGATTTGGTTCAGTGCTGGCACTAATAATGTGAATTCTGTAATAAGGTTGTTTGTTATGCTAACCACTCTAAGCCTCTTCGGTTTAATTGCATATCAGTCTCTCAGTGCAGGTAATTGCATATACTTTTGAGGCTGTATCAATCTGACTGATGTTAAAGTGTCTGTATGGCTAATGGTAATGTTTCTAATGAGCTGCTAATAGAAACACATCAGTCCCTGTGTGACTCTCTTGTCTATGCATGACAATTTGAAGTCAAATTGCACTGCAGCGGCCAGACGATGGGTGCTCATTTGGATTATGTTGGACGTGCAGCTGACTGACTCAGCACACTGTGGGTCCTCTTAGGCAGAGCTTACAGCCTCCTCATTAAAACAGCAAAATAAAGGATGTAAGACTGCTAACTGTGGGAGTAAAGCTTTAAGTGTACGGTATGCATTCATGAAGAGGGGATGTGGAGTGAGAAAAAAGAGAGAAGGGGCGAGGTGAGTGGAGGAAAGGAGAAAAAATAATAGAGGAGAAGAACAGAGGAAAGTAAAGGAAAAGATAAGGGAGGTAAGGGGAAGAGATGAGAGGAGAGGAGAGGACAGAGGAGGATAAGACAGGGGAGATGAGGAGAGAATGAGTAAGGGGGGACAAGAGAGGACAGAAGAGGAAAGGTAATGGAGGAAAAGAGAAGACAGGAAAGGAGAGGAGAGGAACAGAGAGGACAAGATAAGGGAGGAAAAATGAGATAAGAGGAGATAAGAAGAAGGGGTAGGAGAGCAGGAAAAGACAGGAAGGAAAGAAAACGGAAGTGAAGTGAAGTGAAGTGAAGGAGGAGATTAAACTGAATGTGTGGGTGAAGTAAACTGGCAGACATGAAATGGAGAATTTAAAGAGGAGAAGAAGAAAGATAAGAAAGATAAAAACAGATAAAAATAGACCATCAACTAGAGGGATCTCTGGATGTTACAGAAACTTTAATGCATTTCTCACCATTACATCTCCATCCAACTTCTGTCATGATGTTTAATTAACTTCATGTGGACCGATCCCTGCATGCACTCCTAACCTGGTTCTGGAAGTTGATCCCCTGTTTTACCTTCATGCTTAACTTCATAACTTCTTGTTTCTTCCCACCATGCTCTCATACTAGACATCATGTGTATGTTTAACACACCAGTCTGTAGTCTGCATTGTCTTTTTTCCGACTGTTTTCTTCTTGACTTTTACCACCATTGGCCACTAGATTATCTGCCTTTGCTTCAGGTTCCCCTCTGAGTCTTGGTTCTTACCAGTGGTTCTTCCTTAGATTCTTTGGAGTTTCTCCTCTAGGGTCTTGGTTCCTCTCAGTGGTTCTTCCTTATGTTTTTAGGGAGTTTCTCTTTGTGTCTGTTTTCCTTTCAGCGGTTCTTTTTTTCAGGAAGTTTTTCTTTTTGGGTTCCTCTCAGTGGTTCTTCTGTATATTCTAATGGAGTTTCTCTTTTTGACTCTTGGTTCCTCCCAGTAGTTTTCATTCATTCTCAGAATGAATTTCTTCTTTTGGGTCTTGGCTCCTAGCATTGGTTTTGCCCTCACTAATGAGCTTGATCATTAGATGTTCGCACTTAGATGCCACTGTAAAAGTGCCATCCAAACAATGGCTCATCTTTTTGGAGCTTCTTGGAGCTTCTTCAGTATGTGTGTGTTTGTGTGTGTGCACACTCACAGCCATTGGGGCCTCAAAAGGCTTCGTAACTGTGTCCCCAGATCACCTCTGATTTTGTTTAGCTTCCTGTGAGTCACCTCATAAATTTTTTATCTGTGATGTTCCATCAGAGGTTGGATCAGAGTGCAGAGGAGTCAGAAGGAATCAAAGAAAAATAAAAATGTCATCCATAATCAAATTGTTCAAAGCTTTTTGTCCAGAATAGGACATTGTTGGACATCACAGCACTTTTTGATACAGAGTTAAATGATGGCTGTAATATTTTGGCTAATGTCTCTTTAAGTAGAAAATAGAAAACCAACCAATTCCATTGAATACTCTTGTTTAATACCACTGTGTTCCAACTTTTATTGTATTACTCTTTTCCCCAGACTAGATGAGAGACTTAATATTTTTACCATTTTAAACATCTTTTTCTTTTAGAATTAAACAAACATGTTTTTTTTACTGTGCCTTTAAGACTGATATATGTAAATCGACCCCTTTTAAGATTGGTTGCCCAGTATTGTGCTTCATTCAAAAACAGTCCAGGACTAAATTTACTAAAACAGGACTAAAAACTCTAGTAGTCTGTAAACATTTTGTGGCATCACCAAAACAATAAATTACAAACAGGCTACATATGGACTGTATGGGCTGGAAAGTAGGGTTGCAGAGCTATACTGGTTTTAGGTATACCATGGTTTAAAAATTGATGGTTATCCTATCATGTACATTTGCCTAATACCGGTATTCGGAAAAAATGAAAAAAAGAAAAAAGAAGAAAAAAGGATGCACGTCATTTCTTTATTTATCTATTCATTTCCAAAAGTATATCTTTTTACATATATTGTTTCACTGTTCTACATCACCCAAGAGGTGTTTCTATTTATCTTTTAGGACTTTTTCTAATTAGCTGATATGCTAATTGTGTTTTGCATGAGAAAGAAAATAGTGTGCGCTATTCTACTTCGTGTTTTGCTGTTCTCAGTGAGTCAGCAGTGTCCTGCCGGGCAGAAGGTCGGGATTCTTCTGTAAGCTTTATTGCTTCTCCTGGAGTGTAATAGATCACTCTCTCTCTCTGATCCTGCACTGTGTTGTCGTGGGTGTGAGTGCACAGGTGATGCGTGAAGGTTGTTTTAACTGCCACTATCAAGGCACTAACAATGAATTACACATTACACATACACACACACACACACACACACACACACACACACATAATGATTCAGGAGCTATTACTACTCATCTCACTGTGTGGCCTTGTTGTCCTATTTCTCTCACTCCTGCACTTTTCTTGTTTTTTGTTTGATTAAAAATATTCTTTTAAAGTCTGAATAAACTGTATAAACATTTTCACACATTATTCATGTTATTTGTCATTTTATATCAATAAATAGTAGCCCTGGCAAGTGTGCCCCCTAATGGTTGAAAATTCAGTTCTGCTGCTTCTGTAACCTTCCTAATGTTGACGCTCCTGTTGGTTGCTGCTAAGACAAACAAAGCAGAAAAGGCTCTGATTGGCCCCTTCCCACTCCTCGCTAAGCCCTGCCTCTGTACTCTTATTTTCTACCCTGTAACTTTCATTTTTCACATGTGCTGAAAGAGTGGGAAGCCAGCAAGTGGTGGATGTGCTTTTGAGGGTTTTTGAGAATAGATATAGTCCTTAATGGCTCATCTGTCTGATTTTTAGTTGATTAGAGACATTAGTACAAACGCTTGACAGTAGTACAACCAAAATTCTAACTATCGGACAAAGAATTGTTTATTTCCATCAGAAAGAGTGGAACACAAGTGTGGATAGCCAGAGCCAGATCTCAGTAAAATGACTCCACTACAGTGCATTGATATATGTCTCATGTTTTGCCTTTTTGTTAATAAACCATCTTTACCATTTCACATCCATTTTTTCTGTTTGTAGGATTTTCTCCTTTTCTCCTCCTTATCTTATATTGATCATGTGACATGCCATTGATCTTCTATGTTCTTATTGTGTAGCAGTCTTTATTACCTTATGGCATCTCTCCACCTCTCTCTAATTCTGACAGTACTTCACACGCGTGCACACACACACACACACTCCTACAGAATATTGCAGCCTCTTTCTTCATCACCACTTTGGCACAGTAACCCTTTGTTGCGGTTGGGTGGAGGTCATGCATGGCCTCTGACCTCATCACATGCTATACTACTGCTACTGCCTTTATGCCCCTGCTCTTTGAGTCAGGACTACTCAAGCCTGAGACTGGATCTTACTGCTCACTCATTCACAGTATAATGCAGAGGGACTGCTGACTATTGAGGAACGCAAGGCATGTGTGGGTGATAGAGAGAGAAAGAGAGAGATGGACGACAAGGAAGAGGTTAAGCAAGGACAAGGCTGCAAATGTGTGAACAGACTGAAAGTCAAGAACAGCAGAGAGAGAGAGAGAGAGAGAGAGAGAGGGAGGTGTGTGGGAGGTGGGTTGGTTAGTATTCAAATGATCTTTTTTGCCTATGAAGAAACAACAGGCTATTGAAACGTGCCCTCAACAGGTGCATGCTATTTGTGTATGACTGTATAATGGAACAGTGTGTCACAGTGACCTACTTAACCAAGAGCTTTTATCTCTTGCTCTGCCAACACTCTCCCAACTGTAGATGAACACTTCACGTCTGAAACAAGCCCAGAGTCACCAAAACTCCAGTCTAATCTGCCAGGAGAAGGTCAAGAGTACATGATTCCATCCATTACAGTCACAATTGATGTGTTTTACATACCCATTTTTACTCAGGAAGGGCTTGTTAACTAGCTGAATTGAGTTTCCCCAACATCAGGGGCAGTGGTGGCTCAGCGGTTAGAGCGCCGGGTTATCGATAACAGGGTTGTGGGTTCAATTCCCGGGCTTGAGCAAGGCCCTTTACTCTCTCTGCTCCCCGGGCGCTGGAGTTGGCTGCCCACCGCTCTGGGTGTGTGTGTGTGTACTCACTGCCCCTAGCTCACTAGTGTGTTCACTACCACAGATGGGTTAAATGCGGAGGACCCATTTCGCTGTACAGTGCACCCTGTACAGTGACAAATACGTGCACCTTTATCATCTTGGCAAAATGATCATTCCTAAATGCTAGAGCAAGCAGCACTGAACCCTTTACCAGTTAAAAGGAACTCTATTCTTTGGCCATCGAGGAAGTGAAGTTAGTCTTCTACATAGCCCCAGTGGAACCACAAGCATGTGATTCACATGCATTGTGAATTGTGGGTAACAATGAATAGACGTGAATAGCCACCAGTTGGCATTATGCAAATCAGTGTCATGCTAGTTGGTGGCCATTGGCTTCAGTTCATTGCTAGCAGTGATGGCATGTTTGGTTATTTCTCTAATCCTAGAGGATTAACACATATCATAAACATTAAGCAGGTTATTAATGCTCTATGAATATTTATACTTGTGATAAATTTGCTAATCACCAGAATATGAATCAATTACATTACAAAACATCAGTCTGCATAATTTAATGCTGTTATATTAGTGTTTTAATTAATTTTCCAATTAGTGCATCCACTGCAGTATCAGAATGGTCATACTCCTACTGCCAGATGAAGGAATGGCTCTCCCAACTAATAGAACATTTTCTCATATAATGTCAGTGTACCAGTATTACTTACACAATGATTTGTAACTGTGCATGGTGTCACTGTTCATCTTAAACAGTCTGCTTTGCCCTTTAATAAATTAAACCATGTGGTTTACAGCGGTATTACTGTTCTCAGGTCACCTATTTAAACATATCACTTGATTTTGTATATACACTACAGTACACCTAAAGCTGCCATGACTTAGTAAGTAAAATGGAGGATCAACTGATTAAATCATTGATTGAAATATACCTTTTTGGTATCTTTTCTGACCTTGCAGTTTGATATACAAAATACAAATACAATGATAATGCATATTTGAACAGTAATAAATGCAGCCTAATGCATACTAGACCTGTAAAAACAAAGCTATCCAACAACAAAAACAAACCTAAGGGACCTCCATTAAGGGCACAGCTACATCCATCCTAAACTGCCCTTAAAAACTATTTTACTGAGTGTGAAAGGTGCAGAAACAATAAAGGAAGAACACAGACAAAGCTTATAACGGGCCAAGCAGTTATAAAAGGCTTGCTGTATCTACAAGAACCTTACATAGCTAAATTAAACTATTTCCGCTGAAATTATGAAGCAAAGATCAACGGACTCTTGTGTGAAGAACCATTTCAAGGTCTAAAGAGACTTTACTTGATGATCAATTTAAAGGTCCTTCACGCTCACACATTTCTATTAAGCACATGGTTCTTTCTGGAACCAAAAGTGAATCTTCTGTTGCATTGCTCAGAACTCAGATTTTAAAGTTAGTTTTAATAAAGAGGAAATTTGGGGTGAGTCAAATAAATTTGACACTGTGATTTATGTCTATGGATAGTGTGCACAATTCCCATTGGTTCCTGAACATGAGTTTTACTTGTATTCAATTCTTTTTCTTAGAAAATAAAGGTGAGAATTGGTGTTTGATGCTTTATATATAGTTAGTACATTAAAACACTACATGATTTTACATAATTTTGACTTTTGAAAAGTTTAATGTCAAAATTTCTTTTAACTTAAATACATTGAAGCTTGCATTGTTGAGTTGAAACAACTCTGTATTATATAGCTAAACCAACGTGCAGAGAGACGTCCAGAGCCAAACTAGACTTAAAGTCAGACTTAAAGGTTTTACAGTGCAGGGAACAACTTTCTATGCTATTGCTGAGAGATATACTTTAATATTTGCTCAGTTTTATGTAACCGTGTGCTGACTCTGCTCTTTATCAATTCGGATGTATTTCTGAAATATGTTCTCATTTTCTCTGAGGTTAATGACTCGATAGATTTTCACTGATTTCCTTTCTTACTCAGGCGTATTAGACAGCAGTTAGATGTTGTATCACATCATCAGTTTTCGAGCATGTATATCTGCGAGTTGTTTGTAAGGAGTGTGAGGGGTAGTCAAAATAATGAACACTGAGATGTTTTCTGGATGCTAGGCAGAGTTTTGAGAAACTTGCTGACATTGCTGACAAGTCATGAACATGATGGGCTTCCAACAGGAGTGGAGCTGTAGGTGTCGTGTCTGTAGATACATAGATTTTGCTTTAGGGTTTGTTGCATTACGCAACTTTATACACACAAACACAATATAGGTATACAATATAACAAGATATTTATTGTAATGGATTAATACATTTAAGAAGAAAATAATGGAGCTATGAGCTTTTGATATTACAGCGATGATTGTTAGTGTAACCCCCTCTGTCGCCCCCACTGCCACCACAGACTCTTTGAACTACACTGCCCAAAATCCATGACCCTCTGACATCATGGACACATGCGCTCAACCAACCAATCACAAACTGTTCCTGCACTGATCTTCACCTGAATTTGAATTTGAACTCTACTCTGTGTATATACACCCCTCTGGTTTTTCAGTTACTTTGCTAAGTATTGCCAGCCTATTGTTGCATACTGAGTGGGTCCATAATGACGTTTGCCCGTGTTTTCTCCTACGTGCTCTCTTTTTGGTTTGCCCCTTTGAATTTGTTTGCCCCTTTGAATTTGTTTGCTTCTGTTATCGTTCATCTCTGTCTGGTTTCTGATTCCTGCCTGGTCTATGTCTCTGCTTTTTCTGCCTGTTGTGTTCTTTACCCCATTGCTGACCTATTGTTTATTCAGTCTGATTACGATCACTTGCAATAAATCCCAAACTTCTTTTTATCTGTCTGTGAGCGTCTGGTTTGTCTGTACGTTACAGATAGAAAGATGGGTAAGTATGTCGACCTTTAGGTGGGTATGTAGGTAGATAGACAGGCTAATAGATTTTTTTGGCAGTGATAAAAAGTTGCATACAGAATGTACATGTTAAAATGATCAGTAGTAAAAAGGGGTGCACGATGATATAGGGAGATAATATTATCTATAAAATGATTGTAAAATTATTGTACCAAAAAAATTGCCAGATATTTCAAATATTTGATGATTTTCCAATGCATTCCTTTATTTATTCCCAAGGCATTTGTTAACCATTTAGATAAAGTTGTCATCCTTCCTCTGAATTAAGAAACCCACATGAATATGTAAAGCCCTGCTACAGACACTGAAAACCCATGGAGGCATGGCTTTGTCTAATTTCCAATTACACTGTTGGGCAGCCAGCATTAGATTTCTGCTGTACTGTTTAAGGGTCACCTCTAATACTAATATCCTATCCTGTCGTAATATTCAAAAAGAGTCCAAAAGTGTTCCCTCTATGCCTATATCGGCACCAATTATAACAACTCTCTATGCCTGTACCACCATCTTTCACTCTTTCTGAAGGTGGGAAAACTTGGCCATGACAGTATCTTCAATGAAGGCACTTTACATGCACTTGCTATATTCACTTACCTACTCTATTAGATACACTAATATAATACACACACACATTCCTATATATAGGAAATCAGCAAACTGTATTGGATTCCCTCCCTTGTTGCCCACTCCTGCTATAAAAGAAACATTTTTGCAATAGAGATAAGTTAATTTTTTTTTTTTTTTTTTTACAAAAATTACTTCAGTGGCATCACTCACAAACAACCATTCAGAGAACCATTCACTCCTTTACTTATAGGAGTGCAATTGTTGGTTTATTTGGGGTCACCACAGAACACCCATCTTTGTCTAGAGGCCAGTCTGAACTCTTAGGAAGGTGTCATTTTGTTAAATTGGAAAATAATTCATTATTATTAAGTGGATTCTTTTTAGACACTGGATAAATGAGGGTTTTTTCCCTCAATGAAAACCCTCTCTGTTCTACTTAGATGGTGTTTCTTATTCCCATTGCATAACACATTAGTAGTTGTAGTTGTAAAATCTTCAGCTTCCCATTTTCCTTTTTTTACCTACCTTTTTACCTTACCTTACCTTTTTAAGTTGCTAACAAATGTCTTTATTGTAATTGTGGGGGAAAAAAATCCAAAACACAAAAAAGATCTGATAAAGTGTCTGAATCTTACATTTATCCAATAATTTGAATGACCATGAAAACAAAACCAGTGCTGATGAAGTGCTTTTTACCCCACCCCCCCTCACACCAGTCAGTGAGGCAAGCTCAAACAGTCTGAGCTGCATCAGATCAAAAAAAGTCTGCAGAGTGGAACTATTTCACTGTTTCTCCAAGGGACATTAGACAGTGATTAGATGCTGAGTATCAGGAGAGGGTACAACACTCGAGAGTGTCTCTGGTTTTATTCCACTTGAAATCACATCATGCTCGAGTGAGTTAAAATCTCAGCAGACTTAAGATGTCTGCTCTATGCTGGCCTTAGAAATTGTGATTTTTATGGTCTGTTGCCTGTGTTAAATAATTGTACAGCAGCCTTCGGTTTGAGAACAGAGCTGTATAAACAAAACCACAAATAAAGAAATAATACTTGGTTTTGGTTTTTGGCCAGGAGATGTCTTGAGTAAGGTCCCTATCCTGTATAAATATAGTCTTCCTAATAAATAACTAGATGAATGTATACATAGTGATACAGATTGTATTCTTGTGGACATTTATGGTATCATGGTGTGATGTTTTTGCCGTATCAACCATCTTCTCACTTCATAATACTGAATAGATAATAAACTGCCTGTTGGCCGTTTTTACATTTACTTTAAAGCTTAAATAAAAGATGTTCACAGTGATAGACAAGGAAGAACTGTGTGTGTGATGTGTGTGGAGAAGACACACACACAAAACAAGTGAGTGGTGAACTTGCATGTGGTCACAGTTGCTGACTCAGCATGTGTCCTCCATCTGTTCCTCCGATCTCTTCTCTCCACCTCCTCCTCCCTTCTTTTCCATTCTTTAATCTGAAGTGTTGACACTCATCATTGACTGAATTGCTGACCACTGTGTGCCATCAGTTGATGCTGAAATGGAGGGGGAACTGACAGAGCATAAGTTAGCATAGCTCTCCAGAGTATTTAATGTAAATGCCATAATGACAGACCAGACCCCTGTGATGCATTTTCTAAGGCTGCACTGTTGGGATGGGGAATGAGTGCAGGGGTGGGCAGTATGATTATATGCTATTATTATTGTGATAAACAGAAACGCACCATAATGTGTTCTATCACTGATATCATTGGTACTTCTAGAACACAAAACTTCAAAAAAAAAGGAAAAAAAAGACAAATTTAGACCAATTCCACAGAGCGTGTAAACACCATCATCATGTAACTGCATAAACTGCACAGTAACAAATAGCTAAGGATCCCCCAATCCAGTATTGTTGAACCCTGATCTTTATCTTAACGTTAAATATGGGCCAAAGTCTGATCTGATCCGATCCAATCCATTAAAATATGCCTGGTTTGGCTCTAATCCCAGTCCACTGTTTTAAGACCAATGTAGTTCTGATCTTCTTGTATTTACTTTCTACTGGCAGAGTGCCCTCTGGCGTACTCTAGGCACCATTAATAGACATTACTCATAGCCCACCACAGTGAGGAAGAGGTCATCTGCGAATAATATGCCTCTTTTTCATTTGTACCATACATTACACAGAGTTCATCTTGCCAGCCCCCTACAAAGTACGGGTAATGTCTGAGCGAGCCCATGTGTGTATATAGCTGGTCATTTTTAGAGAATTCAAAATATGTGATGCCATGCCTCCTGCACTCGCTACACAGACGCCGCCCCTTGCCTAAACCTTTTCCTGAAGTGAGAATGCACCTGACATGAAAAAATATCTGGCCATACACTGCACTACTACACTACTATGTGAAAACGCAACTCTGGATAATGTCCGGACCTGATTCACCAAAGTTTATGTGAAAATGTCTTTAATGTTTCACTGTCAGATCAATGCAATATCTAAGGTTCTAGTGCACATCTGAGCAGCTTTTGTCTACTTTAGCGTTCGTCAACTTTCTGACATTTTGTCTGGCTACTAATACACCATGAAGACAAAAGAACACTCCACACAACTCTAAGAAAAGCTTACAGAAGAGTATAAGTTTAAGGGATGGATACAAAAAAAAATATCCAGGTCACAGAACATCCCCTGGAGTTTAGTTAAAATCTGTCATTAAGAAATATAGCAGAAATATGACGGAAGAAATATGGTATATGTGTAAATCTGCCTACAGCAGGCTGTCCTCACTAATTGAGTGATCATGCGAGAAGGAGACTAGTGATGGAGATCACTTAGACAGCTTTTAAAAAAACACAGAACATCAGTTTACAGTGTGTACCACTGTACACACACACACACACACAAGTGATAACTGGGGTTGAATGATTCAAACAAAATAAAAAGCATCACATTTTATAAAGTGTTCAAGATTCAAGATTTTCATTAGCATTAAGGTATTTGTCTCTGCTGGGGGGGGGGGGGCACACAGCAGGACTTCTCTAGTAAATAGTGGTGTGTGGATCAGTGTAGGTCTGTTTTTTCAGCTTGTTTGTCTGTTTTTTGCCCAATTATCCCGACACCAGCTGTTTGAGTCTCTTTTACTGTATTTTACGCCATTCGAGCTTTGTTGGCCGCAACTCAGAGGAGCGCACAATCTGGCCAGTTCTGCCTGTTCTTTTTGTTGTGGTGGCACTAGGGCTGAAATCATTCTCTGTAGCGAAGAACCATAGTGCATTGTTTTACACTGTCACCACAATGTCAAACTTTACGGCCTTCTTTTCCTTGCCTTTTCCTCCCTTAGTTCTTCAGTTAATTCTGAACAACAACAAGCATAGAATATTAAATTACAAATAATACACCATGCTTTTCCTGACACTGTTGTGCATCTTCTCTAGAGAGTCAGCATGTTTATTTCCTTTGACCGTGATATCGTGCTGTGATTCTTGTGTTTTTGATGCCCCCAAGGGAAATTATTTCATTATGCAAAATAGCAATTGTGGTGTATGCAGTGTGCCATGTTTTTTTAAATGACATTTTTGATATTTGGGAGATGGTTTAGTTGAAACAATTTATAATGTGCAGATATCCCCCATGACAAGGCAGTGTGTTATGATGTCGCTATCTGCTCTGATCTATAAATACCGCTATAGAGTGTGGTCGTGACTGCTGGGAGGAAGCAGGCCCGGGATGTTGCAGTGGCCTTATATTCTATTGCAGACACATAATCTCCTCTGCATGACTAATGGAAGTGTGTGAAGTGCTGCCTCGGGTGCCGTTCACAGTACAAATGAGTTGGCTAAAAACAGGTGACACTCTGACAGCTGGGATGTTCTGAGAAATTACATACTCTTCTCTGCTTCATGTAAACACACATTCTGTTCACTTATAGTTACATTCTGTTCATACATGTGCAGAGCTACAGCGAAGATGCCATTTGTGCTATATGTGCTCAAACACTGCTGACAAAATTCAAGCTTTAAGATATTCCTGTATTTAGCAATGCCCATGGCAGAAGCGTTGGCCAGTGTAGGTCAAGCACTGATGTTGGAATTCTGGCCCGTAATCAACGTTACAGTTTATGCCAGGTGTACTGTAGGGTTGAGGTCAGGACTCTGTGCAGGCTTTGTTGCCAAAAAAAGGTGTAAGAGATTGTATACAATCTTTTGACATTGATTTTTTTTTGTTTTCCTGTAAAGTTGGCATTTTGAAGATGGTTTTGCATGACAGCAAGTGATAAGTGATGAGAATAAATGACTTTAATATTGCTGGGTTTTATTACCCATTTTACTGCCAACGTTTGTCTATAGAGATTGCATGTATAAATAATAGCCGTTGTATTTTTGGCATCATATATTTGGAATAAGTGTTGGTAAGCTGTACCCCCTTGCTTACTGCAACTTGATTACTGACCCTGACATTTCAGTAACATGGGAGGACCATTTATGTTATTAAATTCTACAAAAATGTAAAATGCATTCAGAAATGCGTAGAGCAGAAGACAAAATGATTGATGGGACAGATGGGACTAGGCCACGGCGTCCATGGTTTCTACAGTCATTGGTATAAACTTAGAAAAGTAGTTTACATATGGACTAAAGATGTCCTGTAAGTCCTGTAAGTTGTGAACTGGGCCTCCATGGAGCCCACCATGATCCTTGGGAACCCAAGTTGCTCACCATTTGTCTTTCGTTTGACTTCTTTTAGTAGTTACTGACCACCGCATACCAATAACACCTGATGAGATGCTCTGACTTAGTCATCTAGCCATCACACATTTAGCATTTTGCTCAGACTCTTACCCTAGCTCATTTTAGGTGCTTAAAAAGGTCATTATAACTGACCGCACAGACAAATTCAATCGAGACGTGACTTCATTTCACCAATTTTTGCCATTACGGTTTTTTTAAAGGGCAGCTTTAATGCAGCTAAACTACTTATAACTGGTGGTATTCTACACAGTTTAAAAATTTGTATTAAAAGCAGTAAATATACAGTATGTGTGTTTATCTATCAGCTCAAGTACAGCATAAGCAGTGTTCTTCGCTGAAATGAACATGCATTGGCCATGTGCTTCCCTTCCTGCTCCACTAAACCTGGTAGAGCAGATGGGTTGTGCCATGTTTGTGGTGTGAATGTTTGCGCTCTCAGTTTGAGCACCAGCAGGGCTCCTTCTTAGGCACAAACAGTGCGTGTGCCGTGTGATCTGGGCAACAGCACAGAGGGTGGATGTATCTGTTTTAATATCTGACTTTTGTATCAGGGCTTGTGCTGTCCAGTCTAGTGAAGTCTGCTTCAGTGAAGTCTTTGTGGTTGCTCTTATTGAGTGCTAGTCTCAGTAATTAATATGGGAGAAACCACACTGTCAAAGATTTAGCTGCTCTGACGCAGCAAGATGTGCTTGCATACACACACACACTATATATATATATATATATATATATATATATATATACACAAACACACACACACACACACACACACACACACACACACACACACACACCACTATATGGTTGGCTGACTGCTATAAAGGGTCTGCTGCTTTTCTCTTTTTCTCAGAACTATGAGTGACTCATAGTTCTGTCAGTTCTTTTCATTGAAGGCCATCCACACACACACACGCACATGCGCACACACAGAGCTTCCACTGCGCTTACTGAGCAAGCACTACCACCCCTTTGATCATGTTATGCCACATCAGCACCTCTCTCAACCTGACAGACATGGCATCATCAACATGAGCCTTTGCCCTTCCTAATACTCTTGCCTCCCTGTGTAATTTTGAAGGGTCGTGAGACAAACAATGCATTGTTAGAATAGGACTCTCTGGAGCAGATAAACGTGAACCTAATGCCAGGTGTAGTCAAAAAGGGTATAAAGCCTCCCAGCATTGGAACACCTAGAGTCTAGCTCTAATGTGCAGAATATATATGGGTACATAAACAACCTGATAGTTACATCACTGTTGAGTGCTGAGCACAGAGGCGTCACCAAAGGGCTTGTTTGTGATATCTTAAGCGTATAATCGATTAATGAAGGTAAGCAAGAATAATGATGAGCCAACTTGGCTTGGCATGGCATGCTTGCATGTCACCTCGACTGCTTACTTTCAATATTGTGATCTAGGGACAACCTTTATCCCAGTTGTTCCCCTGCCCTTTAGTGTTTTTCAGGGCAGAAAACAGACGTCCACAGTATAACTGTATAACCTGTCTAACATGCTGTTTGTCTGCCCTGACCTACCAAATCCAGCATATCACGCAGGTTGTCTATGAGATTGATATCTGCAGAATTTGCCATGTCAGTATGGGTTTACCCACTCTACCCACTCTGCTCTGGTGCAATATTATAGTTTACGTTTTGTCCCAACACATAGAATGTACTTGTGTTTATGTATGTGGACGCATGAGATTACAGGTTTAGTGGATTGTCTACATGTGTATGTATTACACCAGATGTTCCAGATGTTATGAATAGCAACACACAGCTTGGCTATCTGTGATGTCTGTGTTCTGTGGTGACTCTATGGCTCTGTTTGTAATAGAATTAGGACGACACCACACCACATTGTGATTATTAACACAGGGGGAATCCTAAACTCTGTAAACTCTGACGCGATGACAGGGATTTAGCTTCTCTCCTCTGATGGTAACGTGTGTGATCTTGATTTTGCCCTTATCTTTGAAAGGATTTTAGAAGAACCTTGAGATGAACCTCTCAGCATGCCTGAAAAATCTGATTCAGTTAAGCTCCTCTGACATCTCAGCTCAGTGTGTGGATCTGCCTATACCAAAGAATGTGTAGTTGTGGGAGCTGGCAGTATATTGGTTAATACTACCTCTCCAGAGCTGATCTGATGCACTCTATATTGCAGAGTCTCTGACTCTCTGTCTGTCTCATCTCTAGGTCTTCTGTCTCTTTGGCCTTATTCCCAGGTAATTATCTTTCTCTGGAGGTGCCAGCTTGCCCTTGGTCAGAGTGCTACAAAAGATGGCAGAAGGTCAAGTGCAGGCACTGCCACCCTACTATTTTGATAGACTTACCTCCTCAAGACCTTTCCAAAGAACTAAATATGTGCAGCCCAGTTTAGAAACTGACTGGCCAAGACAAGGCCTTTTTTTTCAGTTTGATGAGAAAAGTACCTTAATACTTTAACCATGGTTTTTATAGAATAAACATGGTCAAAAGAGTAGAACCACAGATTAGATTACTTACGTTTTTTTTGTATTGTTTTGTTTTTGTTTTTTGTTCATGTTGATCCCTCTTTAACATGCTTTCACATAACAAAAGAACATAATACTGTTTGTATGTCAAAATCAGTATGGTCTTTTACTGTTTATGTGCAGCTAATCACTTTGAAAAGAGATGAGCTGCTTCAAACAGAGGATACATACTCTACGCATGATGCTTTTTTGTGACTTTTAGGCCTCGTCCATATGCATACAGAAAAAAAAAAGTTCTCCCCATTTCTAGCAATGTTTCTAGAAGTATCTCCATTTACACTAGAATACAAAAACTGCCCCAACATGCTAGCGCAGAAGGGGATCCTAAAACCTTAAAAAGCTTGATGTCAAATTCCTGAAGAAGCACGCCAAAATAGTTAAGACAGCAGGTTCCCAAAACCTCCTCTCTTTTTCTTTTGCATTCTTTGTAAAGGGGCAGTAGTGAAAGTGATTGTTATGGGCAGGTCTAAACTCAAGTCCAAAGCTGATTTTAGTTCCCAGTCCAGCTCTGGTGCTGCTTTCAGTTCAGCTCCTGAAGTCCTAACCAATGAGCAAACCAGTTTGGCTTCATGCACTTAGATACCATGGGAATACATTACCATTTTCTTTTAGATGTTTAGAGATGTTCACCTATTTGTTTTCAGCCGAACAAGAATAATGAAGAATCATTAAAAATATTGCAGCCAAGCTTTAATAGTTATGGTGTTTTCCTGACATCACTGTATGACCACACTGCCTTTGTTCTGACCAGGAGAATGAAAAATGTATGAACATAGATCAGGTGTGATTTTGGGTGAACGCCTCCTTTAATAGGAGCTACTTGTAAGGCATGAACCTCGATAGTGAAGGGACTGTGTGTGTGTGTGTGTGTGTGTGTTTGTGTGTGTGTGTGTTCCTGAAGCGGATCCCGTTTCCTGTGTTCTCCGCACCAGGCAGCTTTTCTCTGATCTCTCTGCCTTAATGAGGAGGCAGATGGTGCAAGTGCCAGACAACAAAACCAAAGGAATGCCAGTTGTGTGTGTGTGTGTGTGTGTGTGTGTGTGTGTGTGTGTATGATATATGGTATGCATAAATAATTGTTGTCTGCTATGATAGGTAGATAGTAATAGATAATAAATAAGAGGGTACACATATACATAGAAGTATACACATAATACAAAAGTATTGGGACACCTGCTCATTCATTGTTTCTCAAGGGAGTGTATCCTGCTATTTGTTGTCTCTACTGTCCAGGAGCATTGCTGTGAGGATTGCATTCAGCAACAAGAACGTTAATGGGTTCAGGATGTTGGATGATCACCACCGAACATCATCCCGTACTTTCTAATTCATTCCAAAAGTATTGGATAGCATTAGACGTGGTGCCAACAGGTTCATGTATGTTCATAATGCGTATATATTATATATTTTAATCTTGTCTGTGTTATTACTACTGTGAGAGACTATGCTAGATTTTTAATGTGATAGTGTTAATGCGATATGACAATAAATCTTGATTTGAAATGGCAACAGAATGCGCTGTAGAGGCAGTGTAGAGAATTACAGAGACTGTTAAAGCAAAAAAGTCTCCAGTATGGACAGTAATACATATTGCAAAATGCTATTTCTTACCACACTGTAAATTTAACTGATATATAGTAATCACATCTATGCTTGAAAACTAGATTACCGTTCAATGTCGATAGATTTGAACTAACAAAGTAAGTTGGATGAATCGGAAGACTGGAATTACACCCCCCCCCCCCTCCCCCCCATTATAAATCCTTGCTCTCATTTCTGATTATACTAAAACTGCATCTGCTCTCATAGTTAAATCTCAGTGTAGTAATGCCATCATGCTCCATGCTTCTCTTGAGGCCAGAAGGGGGGTCACGTCCCTCGTCCTGCTGTCCGCTGTGCCTGCCCCATGTGCTGGGAGAGCAGCCTGACTCTCCCTGCCTGGCTGCAGGCTGCTGGTAGATTAATAAATGCAGATGGCTTATGTATACTGGCAGAGCAGTGAGGCGCTGCTGTGCTGCTGAATGCTGGTGTTTCCTCTAAAGGCAGATAGAGGCAGATATAGTGTGTGAATGTGTGCTATATTTGTATTGTCATTTAGCTCTGTTTGCCTAATGTGATTTCTGTCCATCTGCCTTTGCAGCTGCTTACAAACACACACACAGTGTATATATATTTTCCTATCTTTCTCTATAAAATATACCTACTACACATGTATATCACAGCAATAACACCATGCCCTTGTTCTTCCTTAAAAAGGGTTCCTTAATTACATATTGTTCTAAAATGCATCACAACAGCTAACCACTAAACCAAGCCATTTTTGGCCATCTTGACCATTTAAAGGGGGGTAATCTTACCCTAAAGTGTGACCTCCCATAACCTTCAGTTATCATTTCTGATTTTTCAGAATCATAATATCTTGTAACATGTAATACATCAGCATATTTTAAGGCAGTTTTCCTCAATTATCATTTATATAAAAAGAACTTGTATACAAACATATACTGTAATAAATGGACAATGTAATTATCGTAACAGGCTTAATAGTAAGTAGACATCAATATTTAATGTATGTTTACTAGCAATTCCTGTGACTTGTGACTCCTCCTTGTGACTTGTACTCCTTGTGACTGCTTGAAAAAAACTGAAAGCCAGGCTGACTGAAAGCCACTTCCAAGCGTTATAAGCAAATTTAAATATAAATGCACATGTGGAAATTAGCTTATTTGGCCATTTACTACATAGACACTGAACAAAATTTTAATCCATCAAACACGGCATAATTTTAAAACTGTCCTCATTTTGAGATACCGTCAGCATTTTTTTAATACCACAGTATACAGTATCAAACCACACAACACTAACCCTGTTGCTTGATTACATAATTGCTACCCAAACCCAGCACTGTGGAAATAATCCAGCAAAATGACCCAACAGGCTAAAATCTGCACTGGATTCAAACAAAAACCCATTAGTTGTAGAATGTAAGAATGCAACCTTTACATCTGTATTATGTGCTGCCCAGTTTTTAATTGAATACTCAATACTTTTGCAAAAGATTTGACTGAACTAAATTTTAGAATGAAAGCTTTTCTCTGTCGTTCTCTCTGTCATATTCTGGGCGTAAGGCCCTTAGTCAGAGTCATGCTGCTTGCAGCTCTGCTCCACTCTGCACTTCAGAGCCGTTTCATTATTCACTAGAAGCAGCCTCACTGGGACCAAAAGGACCCTCCTGTTACCTGCTGCCATCTTTACACGTCTGCAGCTCTGCACTCCTTTACAGAATCAGTGCCTTGTATCTGCATAGCCTCTGGATTTAACTGATGGAAAGGCTATCAGTTCATGTTATTGTACTGTAAACTAACCTCACATAGAACCCAGGGCACCTGTACATGTCTGTGTGTTTAGCTTTTGAAAGTGTATATAATCAGTGTATATAAGTTTTTGTCTTTGGAGGTTGAGTAGAGCTTGCTGGTGCTCAGAAGCACTTAACTGGACAGAGAGTGAACCAGTCTGGCTCACGTAAAGAACATTGCACTAGAATTGTTTGATCAGTCTTTCATGTCTTCTTTCTTTTAGTCTTTCATGCTGCTAGGACTGGTATGGACAGATGGGATCGGATCCCGGATCTGAATACCTCATTCCACATTCTTTGTGAATACATGCCTGTGTAGTGATGTCATGAATTAGGCCCCTCCTTCTCACAATCTGACATCCGAAAAATTCCAACCTTTACTTTCCTTGTCTCATGACGTACATTCAGGACCCTACTATAACCCTGTCTTCTTCCTTTAATTTCCTCCCATATCTCAGTTTTAACTACACTTATTAGTACTTATTATTTACTTACTTACTAGCTCAAAGCAGATGCCACCTGAACCCTCTCTCTAACATTCGCAGAGTATGCTTCCTCTTACAGTCTCCTCCTACATCATCATATCCTGATGACCAGGTCTGAACTTGCTCGACTGCTAAGGCTCAAACTTTTGACATAAAATTGATTAAGGAACTAAACATTTATTTTTTATTGACAAATTTTAGAATAAACAACAACAACAACAACAACAACAACAACCACCTCTCAGGGTGGAGAGGAAAAGCAAAGAAATTAGAGAAAATTCTTATAGGGTTTGGTCATCTAGCAGGAGCTAGCATAGGTCAATTCTCAAGAAATGAATCTTAAATGTCAGATATGATTGCCTGTGATTTCTCAGTAAACAATGTAATGGAAGTGTATGAGTTCAGCCTGTGTTGCTGTAATAGAGAGTACTCACTGGGGATGGTCTACTTACCAGACTGTGTAAAGGAATTTGATCCAGTTCTGTGACAAAGCCTGAATAGCAAACACTCATACAATTTGATATGATTAGCTGTTCCTGTTCGTGGAGGAGGGAGGAAAGTGAGCATGAAAAGCCCTATTTGGACAGGATTAGTTTTACATGGGGAGGTGGAGAAATGTAATTTTACTACAGGATGTCTGTGAAATTTGTGACCGATTTGCACTGGGAAAAGCGTAATCAATGCGTAATAACCATCTTATAACCCTCTCTTAGTAATAATGTTCATAACACATATGTAGGCTATAGGCTACACTACATAATGACTTAGCTAAATCTGCCAGAAGCGTTGTGCCCTTATGTCCTGGCTCGTCCTCTGAGATTTGCCATTACTTGAATGACCCAAGGTATCTGTGCCATGCTTGAGTTCCTCAATACTTGAGGAAAAATAAAAACAGCTCATTATGAGCTTTTGGGGAACTATTGACCTTTAATCATTAAATGTATCATATCATTAAATCTATCATAATATCATAATCATTAATCTTCATATTGGCTGATTTATTAATCAAGGCTTTTTGGTGGTTACACAGCCAATTTGACATTTGAGGTTTTCTTGTTAATATTTTCTTGGTTATATAGTAAAATAGTTGTGGAGACATTGTATACATTATTTTTGCCAAATTTGATTCATGATTTATGTGCAACAGCTCCACCATCCAAGAAACACGGAAACTGCCAGCCTGAGAGATCAAAGAGTAACTGTGATTAATGGTCTTTTCATTGTGCATGCAGATACACTACACTCACTCTGCAATGAATAATTAGATGGTATTAGTTTACAGGGTTGAATTAGAAGCCGCAGGCCATATTTCTTAAAACTGTTCATTAGCATCCCAAATTAGATGTGGCATGGCTTTCAGAGTGTGGGGCACAGTATCCCTGAAAATGAGTAAAAGTATCACTTTGGTTAGTAAAACTATTAAAAAAACAAGTATTGTGAAGCTTAAACAACTGCATGTAGTACACAGTAATTTTACCCATTGATGAGGATACAAAATGGCAACTTTACATCTCTTAAATCAGTGCAGTGCAAAAAAGATTTTATTCCAAGTCTATTTCCAATTCCAAGTTTATTTTAGTTCATTCATCATGAAATGTACATGCCATGTAAAAATCTAATCGCTGAATCACTGAAGAACACTATTTTTCAGCAACTTCTAACTGCCTTTTCAGAAACCAGTGAAACTCCATTTACAAATCCAGGCCTCAAAGGCAAATGTGGGTTACAGAACATGACTAAAAGTGAACAGAACTGTAACTTTTGCACAAGCATTCAATAAGTAGAGTAAGTGTTCAGAACCAGGTTTGCACGAGTACTTAAATAAGGACAATTGAATTGTGTGATATCCAGGATTTATTGATTTACAGTATACCCACACTGTAAACACCACATTTGTTACTATCATGATATTGGCATTTTTACTATGTGCTGTGCCAGTATTTTATATTAATCATGGGTGACTGTCTAAAAAACATCTTCGCAGGGTAAAGATAAGATATTGAGGCAGCCATTGCCTGAAGGTTGAGAAACAGCCTAGTGACCAGAAGGTCTCCGTTTTGATCCCCTGAACTGACAAGACATAACTAAAGAGCCCTTTGAAGCAAGGCACCTAACCCCTAGCTGCTCCCTGGGCTCTGCATCTAGGTCTGCTAAGGGCATGTGTTCTCACTGTCCCCCTAGTGTGCATCTACATGCATGTTCACAACACGGATGGTTCAAAAGCAGAGGTCAACATGAATAGTGATTAATTAAAAATCATCTGTGCATTGAAACTTTCTTTGAATTAACTTTAATAACTTTCTTAATATAGTTTAATATTTCATCTGTCCTTTTTTCAGCTCTTCTTTACATTGTACAAACTTTCATGATAAGTGGACAAATTGAAATGCTGCAAAACCATTTTTATTGCCTTTTATCTGTAAATTGTTTTGTAAATACAAGCTTCAATTGCGACCGTGATGCAGTATTCAGATCTGAATATGTAGCAATGTGAAAATTATTTGTAATTGTTTTACATCAACAGAGTTGAACACGTTCAAGTTCAATATCTGAACAATGCTTTGCAATTTGCCAATGATTGTTAAAATATGCTAATGTGCAATCATCCACTTTTTAAAAAAAATATTATGTTAATTCTGTTCCATTTCCCCATTGTGCGTGTGTTCATGTGCAGTCCCCTTTGATTACAATAAAATAAATTTCAATAAAATAAAATATTCAATTAGTCTTGTATTGGTTTGAGGTTATATATCCCTTCGCTACTTGTAGCCCTGAATGAATTCTAGCGCCAATTTCTATATTCCATAAATGTGTGCATCAGCATTAGCATGGTTGTAGAAAGACATGTACATGAAAGAGATAATATAAATATAAAGTGTTTTACTAATGTGGACATCGTGTACACATTGGAATCAAGCAGCTTCAATACATCACCTTTTTCAGTGCTGTATTTTGTCCATATTGTGCATTCCTGTTTTACTGAGACATGCCCCTCAAAACCTGATTGATGCATGAAAATGTTTGCACTGTGTTCTGTAGAATCACACTGAGACTTATGATACTTCATGTCAGTTGTTGAGCAGTTTGAGAGAAAGCTGCGATGGCTGATCTGTAACACAGTCATTGACTTTAAATTAGACTGACTTTTCCGACCCGCTATTTGATTCCCATTTTCTCCTCCTTCATCTGATTCTGAATGAGTTTTCTAAATATAAAGCTTTTCAGAGATGCTGACTGTGGCGGCGCTGAGCACCTCTTGTCCTCCAGGAAATGGAAAGCACACGCTGGGCGATATTTCACAGAACAGGGGTGAGAAATGAGGAAATAGTAAGTAAAAGGAGTGGGATTCTGATGGGCAGAATGTGTTCAGAGGTAAAGAAAGTGGAGGATAGATGGGGTGGAAAGAGACAGAAGATGGTAAATAAAGACTTGATAGGAAAGTGAAGGAATGACTGCAGGAGGAGAAGAGGGAAAGTGAAATAGGGTGTGGGATAGAAAGCTGAATAGAAAGGTATAAGAGAGAAGTGAGGGATGAGAAATGCAGTTGTCAGGGTGGGGGAATAGAAACAGAGCATGTGATGAGGAAGCTGAATTAGATAAATAAGATGTGATTGAAGGATGGAGTGATGAGTGTTCTCTTCAGAGTGAGGATAGTGCCCATCTTGTCTAATTTAGGAAAATGCTTCACAATACAGTTACTGGCCACTTAAAGATATTGGTGTAGCCACAAGGTAGAGTTTTTTAATTGTCATTCACTATTCGTGAATTATTTGTTACCTGTCCTCTAGCCCATCATCTGTAGTCAAAAAAACCCAAATAATTCATCATAACAAGGAATCCTGAGTGCCTAATTATTTCTGATCTCTTTTTTCGTTCTTTTTATTTAATCAAATTTAGCGAAGCTAAAAAATGTCTAGTCAGGAGTTTTTTCAGTGTTATCTAGGTAGATACAGCTAAATTAACTCCCCTATTGTTTGGGACATCATTTTACAAAATTACCACACACACACACACACACACACACACACACACACACACACAGAAATCAGCCAATCACATTTCGATTTCAGTGGGTGGGATCAGTTTCGTCTGGAGAGAATGTAAGTCTAGACCTGTGTCCTATTCACTTCCCCTATGTGTGATCACTTCATAGAGCACTATTATAGGAAACAGAAGTACAGAGGGTAGTGAACGATTGTTGTGTCGCATAAGCAATCTGAACGTCAGCCTTCCTCAGGGAAGCTGTGCGAGAATCTTTAAACCGAACAGTGCGATGAATAAGAGAATTCAGTATCTACTAGTGTACACTGTTTGTAAACATAGCATATAAACATGTAAACATGTAGCATATTGTGAATAGGGCACAGTTTTGGACACAGCTCCGAACACAGTCCTACTAACATCACTGACTGAATATGATTTCAGCAGTAGCAGGGCTCTTTGGTAAAAGAGACACTTCTTAGCTCTTTAGCTGTTTATAGCAGCTTAGCTTTATAATTTTACAAATTCATTTCAGTAAATTGAGTTTTATGACTGCAAGCATGTCACAGAACCCCAATGTCCCAATGTACCTGTCTAGCTCCTGCTGTGTTGATGGAGGTTGTGAGCTGAGCTAACAGCAGCCTCAGTATTATACCTACAGTATGCCAGTTATTTCATGCTTAAAAAAAAGTGTTAAAGCAAATTAAAATATATGTAATATATTTACATATATTATACATATATTTTTATATGTAATCAACATCACTGATATAGTGAGCCAGATAATTTTAGAAATGTATACTAAAATCATGTGTCTAAATTATGTTGCTGTTGTTTAGATGTTTATCCTTTGTATGATTAGCACTGGCTGTAGTTCGTGTTCCTCTCTCTAGTTCCTACTCTGGAATGAAAACATTTAAAATATTTCACCTTTAAAGATTTAAGCATTCAGAAATGACTTCCATGGTATATTGCTCCCCTTGCTCCCAGTTTCCCCTTGTCCTGTGGCTGCTCAAGCTTGTGCTCCTTTAGCTTCAGCTCATTGTTCTCACAGCTAGTTCCTACCATGTTTATATCAAACATCACATCATGAATCCTTTGTTCATGTGCAGCCAAATCAGGGTCATTTGTAGCTACTTTTAATAACGACATTTAGTCTTTTGTCAGAAAACGGACATGGATTGTACACTGCATACACACATATGACTGTACATTGTGTAGTTGTGTGTGTTAAGCAGATGCTGGCGTAATTGGTGATTTATGATGGTAGGCAAGTAGCATGTGAAAAATGTAATGTAAGACTTTTTGATACAAACTTATGGCAGTGTATTCTATACAGATTAAGTATATTGTGATATATTGTGATACTGCATCAAGATGATATTGCAATTTTTGAATAAAAAAATAAATTTTAGGAAAACAAATCATAGTAGAAATGGAATAATCTATCGGCTATGTATCCGTATGATCTGTATGGCTGTCAGGATCGGCCAAATAAGAGCCTTAAGGCCAATCAAAGATTTGGCCGACATGGCTTTTATTTAGCCGATCAGATCATATTCAAGAGTTAAGGATTACAGCAGCTCTGTGCGAAGCTCCTCGGTCACAGGATGCTGCTATTCCATGTTCAACCGTTAGGTGGAACTACAGAGATTCTTTACGGCTGCAGAAACCCATTAGAGCCAGTGGTGAACTCTGAGCACTGAGCTCTGTGTGTTGTGGTCTAAAGACAAAAGACAGCCACATTGACCATTTGTGACAGACACAGATGGAATTTGGCTTCCACATTTATCCCATCCGTGCAGTGAGCACACACATACACACCAGTGAAACTCACAGTGGACAGTGAGCACACATGCCCGGAGTTGTGGGCAGCCCGGGGAGAAGAGAGAGTGAAGGGCCTTGATCAAGGGCCCAACAGTGGCAGCTTGGGTATCGAACCCACAACCCTGTCATCAATAGCCCGGAGCTCTAACTGCTGAGCCACCATTGCCTCAGTCTTGTCAGTCTGCTGGTTTTAACTCTAATATTTGAAGAATATGTTTGTAGATTTTTTTTTGCTAGTTTCATCTTAGCAAATGTAAAAAAATTAAATGCTGTATATCCTGAAAATGTCTCCTGGTATCATATTATGTTTGCCATATTGTCCAATCAAGGCATTTCCTAATTGCAGTATGTAGCAACACAAATCACAATATGGCACTTCATTGATATAGTGCTGCTCTGATATGTGCAGTCTGTGCATTATGTACTGATGTGTGCATGTTTACATTAAAGAGCTTATGAGCTGTGTGTGACATGAGGCCGGCTGCTGTGTGTGTGAGAGCTGTTGGCGCGTGCCGAGGTGGGATATCTGAGAAGTTCACCAGAGAACCTCCCTCTGACAGCTGGTTGCTAGGCGTCCTGTGAATGTGTGTGTGCGCGCAGGCGTGTGTGAGCGCAAGTGTGTGTGTGAGGCAGGCTCTCGCTCATATAGGACAGTAAGCCAGAGGCAGGCTCAGCAGCCAGAGCAGCAGCAGCAGCAGCAGCAGCAGCAGTGGGGTCTTGTCTGTGTGAGTGTGTGTGCGCGCGCATGTGGAGTTTGTCTGTGGCTGGATGCTTGCGCTCTCTCTCTCCACCGTGGGAAGAAGCCTCACTGTACGTATTAGTCTTCTCCTTGTTCTGCCTTCAGTGTTTGAAGATCTGTGAATGTGTAGTGAACAGTTGACTGGGTCATGTGTGGTATCGGCTACTTCAGTGGCAGTTAGATTAAGGGTGTGATTAAAATGTTGCCTTGTACTTGTTTGAATATGCTGCATGAGCACATCACCTATGTTGTAAGAAAATCAAATAACTTAACAATAACTGTAATTGTTTTCTTTTTTATATATATTTATTGGGCCGCTACATTTGTGTAAACATTTCATGATGATTGGACCAGTAGACATAATTCATTATGGCCCATTTCTTGATTATTGGAACAATAGAAGTAATTCTTTATGGCATATTCCCTGATGATTGGATGTATAGAAATGATTGATTATGGCTTATTTATTGAAGGACCAGTAGATGTAATTCATTATGGCATAGTTCTTAATTTTACTAGTAGAAGTAATTCATTATTATAACATTTTTTGATGATAGGACCAATAAATATAAATCATTATGGCTTAGTTATTGATGATTGGACAAATAGACAAAATTAATGCTCATTTCATGATGTTTGAACCAGTAGGCATAATGCATAATGCCTGATTCTTGATGACTGGACCAATATAATTAATTATGCCTTATTTTTTGATGATTGGACCAATACATTTAATTCATTAAGGCTCATTTTTGATGATTGGACAAATAGACATCATTCATTATGGCTTATTTTTTATTTGATGTATAGACATAATTGATTATGGCTTATTTGTTGATGATTGGACCAGTAGATATAATTCATTACATTTTAGTTCTTGATGATTGGATGAATAGACATCATTCATTATGGCTCATTTCTTGATGATTAGACCAGAAGACATTCTTCATTAGGGCATATTGTTTGAAGATTGGACTATTTGAATATTCATTCCAAAATCCATTGGCATACATTTCAGTGATGATTTTCACCACATTAACATAGTTAAATGGCACAAAGTCATGGGACATATTTATGAGCATTTAAATAAATAAATAAATAAATGAATAAATAAAAAATCTGCGTGATTAAAGATTTGAAGGACAGCTTTTTTCAATTGCTGACAAAATGTCGGGCTATCATATGGATTTGTTGGACTATTGACTATTGAGACTCACCAAATACAGTTCATGCCATGACATCTCTCTAGTGTCATCCGAGCCAAGGGTGGTTATTCCCACTAGGTAGGTGGTCGTAATATTCTGATATGACTGAATTTCTGTTTAATTACCTATTTTTCAATTTCACCATAGTACATCTGCCCAGATGACTGCAGAATGGCTACCTAGCTTTCCAACTTACCTGTTTTGTGTGGCTTGCTATGTTTAATGTTGATGGGTTTGCATTTAACTTTGTGATGGTTGTGTGTTCATTTAGAATAGTGATGAAGTTCTATCAGTTTTTGCTTGTGGGATAAAACAGCTTATAATTCATGCAATGTATTATTGTACATTGCTGCATCAGGCTAAGGAAATCAACAGGCTCCTGTCTGGTCATGAAATCCTGTGGTGGGAACTTGATATGGCTGCTGAGGTGAGCATCACAGGAGTGGTAAATGGTGACACAGAAAACGATGTTAAGAGAGAGCAAGAGACCGGAAAAGGAGTAAATAAAAAGCCAGGAGAAACCCTGTCATTTGTCTTTTGCTGTTCTGACATCTGATTCCTAAGAATTTCTAAGAAAATCACTGCAAACATCCGCAATACACTCCATACACTCAGCCCCCAGCAACGACCAAGTCAGACGTGAGTGGAATGAAAGGGTTTGAATCGCTCCACCGCAGTAGAGGAGTGTCTGCACGTGCAGGAGGAGCTCTCCTGCTCTTGTTCATATTTGCCATGCCTGAAGAGAGTTGCATTTTTTCAGCCTGATGTGGAGCCCTGTGTTTTCCATGGCTGTTTGCTGTATAGAGCATACAAATGAATGATAATGGAAAAGAGATGCAGATGTGGAACGTTACCAAGAACGTCACAGTAATTACCTGTGCTTGGAGAAATGCTGATGCGGCACGGTTGTTTCTAGAGGTAGAACAATACACAATGTCATATGATGTGTAGTGTTTTTTGTGATTTTTGAGATCACCAAAACAAGACTCTGCCTGCCTGATAAAAGCATAGTTAATCCACACATTGCATTTTCCTAGGAGACAAATGTGTTTTAATACAACGTCCAAAGTCTTTCAGGGCAGGGAAGCTTCTCTTCTCTTACAGGAAATTAGGGGTGTGATGCCTAAAATATTGTAATATCACAATGCAAAAATGAGACAATGGGGATTATAGAGAAAAGGCATTGTATTAATTATGATATCCAAGGTGTCACATAATGAGTGTCCGGGTTGGTCTGAGAAAATCTATTTAACCCTAAGTTCCCCCTGAAAACTTAAATACTCAGGGGTCCTCTGGGTAAAGTAGAAAATGAAGTAAAATAAACTGTAAGAACATATAGTGGCATTAGATTTACCTATTTATCCATTAAATACATGCTCAAAAACATGAGGGTTCAATACAAAAAAACAAACAAAAAAAATTAATGCATTAACAAGCATCTAACCTGTGCTGTAGATCTATGTTTGCTGAGGTTTTGTCATGCTTGCCCTTGATTTGTCATGACTGCCCCTGTTTAGTGTTGCCATGTGCTCAAGTTCTTCCCAGTCTGTGTTCCTTTTGTAGTCAGTTTGCTTAGTTTTGTTTTCCTTGTTTTTGCTTTATTTTGGTTTTGTTTCATAAATTCCTGCGATTACGTCTGCCTCCAAGCTCAGCTCACCGTAACAGGTTTCTCACTTTTGGCTAACGAGGGCTGTTTTAGAGATTTAAGATACAGAGAATAATTGTCTTCTAGCATATCTTAAATCACCCAGAACAACAGCAGAACATTATGAGTTCACCAGATGCTTCACAGATTTCCCGGCACTGCTTGGGCAATTGAGTTGATAGCCAGCTTACACTGGAGCTTAAGGACCTCCTGAACACCAACGTTCGTCAAAAAAACCCAAAAAAACAACCCTCACATCATTAGTAGACTATGCAAAAGCATGCGTACAGTTCAGTTTTTCTCTTTAGTAAGAATTTGTCAGAATTTTGTAACAATACTGATTTGTGAACCCAGGATTGTAAACTGAATCAAATGATTGGCTGACAGTATTGTTCGTACCCCTACCAGCATTTGATCCACAGTGCACATTGTCCTGCCATGCCTGTACTGAAATAGGTAAATAATAATATCTTCTAGTCACTTCTGATCAGGCAATCAAGCATTTCGAGTGAAGTGGAAAATATGGTAGTAGAATGTGTTTTGCATCCATTTATGCAAACTTGCAGCATACTGCTTTGTTCTATAGCCTTCATGATCGAATGAGCGGCCAGGTCTGATTTGAGTTTTTGACCTTTGAAAATGCTGATATGCTTGACAAAACTGATGGTTTCCCAGTAGCATAAAACATACAAGACTCTGTGAAGCCCTGCGAGTAGAATACGTCAGGCCGTGCAGGTTTGTGCAGTGAGCTGTCCAGGTGCTGAGGGATGGTGGACGCAAGGGTGAGAGCAATCAAGTAAGCAAGCGAGAGAGAGTGAGCGTGAGGGAGAGGCACACAGGGATTAGAAATAGTTTACAGGTAATGAAACCTAAAACAGTAAGTAACACAACTCACAGACCAAACTCATATGCATCAACAGAAGCACTTTCAGCCTCTAGACTGAAACTTTTGTTTTAAAAGACACTTAGCTGACATGTGGGTTTTCAGAGGAAGTGATGGTGGTAGTGTTGAATGTAGCATCATTCAGAATCAGATGTAGTGCTATAACAATATACAGACAGGGTGCATACAGTTCACAAACAATCAAAAATATACCCTCTATACACAGTATACAAGCAATTAGCAGACTATACATGGACAATAATAATACAGACCGTGTACATATTGATATTTTGCATGTCATTGCTCTACCCTACTCACTTTACACATTGTTGCTGTTGTGCAAAAGCCTTCTTTCCATTTTTGGTGATTTTCCACTTTATGATATAATGGGAATCTGGCAGTTTTTACATTGTATCAAAATTTCATGATGAATGGACCCATGAAAATGCTCCAAAATGACTTGACTTGCAGGTTTTTTTACTTCACCTGTAAAGTTCTCATTTTGCAGCGATATACTAAATAATGCATTAAAATATGATGACTTTACACAGTGTACATGCAGGCAAATCTCTTTCACACTTTCTCATGCCCCCTCTTTCTTTTTCTGTCTCTCTCGCTCTCTGCTTGTTGGCACCATTTGAAAGCCACCTTTGACGCTTGTCGTTTATGCAGATTTAAATGAAGCCACCTACTCTTCTTACTTTTCACCTGACATGTGTTCAGGAGACTAACCCTGACAGACTAATTGCTTCCCTGCTATTTCATTTTCTTCAGCTTTGATATTAGAGAGAGAAAATGACAGAAGTGCAAAGGGAAGCTGTGATGAGCACTGTTAACCCTTACTAAAACTGAACCGTTTCCTACATCTACAACACTTTAAATAATGCGTGATTTTAGCACAGTAGCACGGTTTACACAGACCAAAACAGTCACTGCTCAGTCTTATCTGAGGTACACAGAACTTGGTATTGCAGCACATGGAGGGTCTGCAGGGTAAGAGTAAAACACTTTTGAGGACACTTAAGGACTTAAACAGTATATCAAACTGCTGAGAGTGTGGATCCAGAGTAGTGAACAAACAGGTGTGTTAGAGAACCGATACATTTGAATTGATTGGTGTTGATTCTTTTTTTGTCACATTTTTCCTTTTCATCCCAGTTCAACCCACCCCTTTGTAGCTCCACCCAACACTAGCAACTAGCTCCCATCACTATGAGGGTAAAGGACTTAACTAAACTTACATGTGAAGTCAGCCATCACCTCTTTTTAAACTGCTGTTGCTGTGGGCCATGATTTACCTCTCTAATCAGGGTTTTCATTATTTTCAATAACTCTTCGGACCATAATTTAGTTCCTTGCTCCCAAAAAATTCCATATTAGTTATGTAATTTTGGACGATTAATAGTTACTAATAGGTCTTATATTTTAAACTCAGAAATAGGTCCAAGGTTCAAGGATTTCATCAAATCTGTTGATTAATTAAGGGTGGTTACTGTTCCTTTAACACTCAACACTTATCCGTTTAGTTTTCTCCATAGCTTGAACCCTGTAGCTCATTCTGTACACTGTGTAAATAATTCTGGATGAACAGACTAATAGAAATGCTCCAAATTACATGAAAACTCTTACATTTACCCTCATTCAAAGTTAAGAACATTGTGTGCACAGTGTTACAACTGTAATGCACTGAAGTGGGAGTGTGTGGCCAGTCCTCATTTAGGTGGTAACCACACCTTAAACCTGAACAGAGAAATCCTTTGTGCTAAATATAATGAACAGAAAGATGAGCGTAGCATGTTTGTATCGGTACTTTTGCATCATTTGAATCTGGCAGTCGTGGTAAAAACTGATGGAGGACTTTATAACCAATAAAAATGCTCCAGACTGACCTAGAGCAAAATCTTTTTATACCAACTTCCATTGGAAATTGAGAAGGTTTGTCCTTCTCCTGCTTTGGAGAAACAGGATTCACAAGACACTCATAACGTGGTCATAGTAAGAAAGTAGGTTAACAAATCAAGACCAGGGCCACAAAAACATAATGGGTAGTGTGTGTTTGTGGCTTGACGGTGGGGTAGGAGGAAGACATTATTCCCTTGACTGCTGAAATGTCAGCAGCATCTGACACTCTTATACAACCCTGACTTATCCACCCAAAAGAACTCTCTCTCTCTCCCTCTCTCTCTCATTCTTTTTCTTTCTATCTCTCCCTGTTCAGTTCTAGAGAAGTGTAATGAGTACAATATCACCAATACATTATTAACAGTGAGAACGGCAGCAAACATAGCAGTAGCAGTGGTATTAATAAATGTAATTATCATCATATGCATATGGATACCACTGGGAGTCCCTTAACATCCTTTAAGCAGTGGCATCCTTCTCGCTCACTCACACACTAGGTTTCTTTTTGTCTCTGTCTCCATAACGCTCTATCGTAGACTTTCACTCCATCTCTTTGCCATTGTTTCTTTTGCTTCCTCTCACACTCTCTCACTCTTACACACCGCTTCCGTGCTGTCCCTCTCGTTCTCTCAATCTTTTTATCTCTCACTTTTTTACTCTCCCTCTCTCTCTCTCTCTCTCTCTCTCTCTCTCTCTCTCTCTCTACCTGTTCTCCTGTTTCGAGTTACATCTATTCTCACATTGTCTCTGCTGTCTTTCACCTCTCAGCTGTGCTCTCCTTTGTCCTCTGCAGCCTGTCCCTGCAGTATTCCCCTGCTCTGCTCTGAGGATTTGCTTCATCTTGGGTATTCCTGCTCTGGATTTTCATTCCAGCAGTGTTATGGTCTTCCTTTCTCTGACACACACACACACAGTTTGTTTGCATACTGTAATCCCCCCCCTCCCTCTCTCTCAGTCACGGAATTCACCTTCCTTATGAATTCCCATGCCCTCCTTGTAAATGTCAGACTTAGCCGTGTGTCTTGCATTCCATTCTAAGTTTCTGTCAGTCTGTGGGACAGGTTGTCTCTCACTGTGATATCCTCTTGATGTCTGCTGTGGTCTGGGTCACTCTTTTCACACTTTTCTTTTCTGCAGCTTTGTTGTTCTATCTAACCTGTTTTAGTGTATTTGTTCTCAGAAGGTAAATAAGAGTTTAGTGAGAGTCTGCAAGAACTATTATATCTACACACAGTGGAACATGAAAATAGACCATAATATCTGAATATTTATAAAACTGTCAGTGAACCTGTTTTACCAATGTGAGAACCACACACTTTTCACTGATTTTAAACCAGCACTGAAGAGCACGAGTGGAGGCTAACGCATACACATATGCCATAGAAACCCAAATCACAACACATTCACTCACTATAAACACACCAGTAGGCAACAAAACATCAGTCCAGAGTGTGTACCACTACACACACAAAGTGATTTGACGGCAGTGTCCCAACTAAACTAAATAAATCAGTCCAGAATGTCTCATTATAGAAACTGCTACTAAAATGACCATGATTTTATTAATCAGCAGCTCATCTTATGGTATCGGCTGATACTCAGCATTAAGAGAGAAGGATCAGATTGAGGGGTGGGTGGTCAAATAGTGCCTGAGGTAAAAAGCCCCCCTCCCCCCCAAAAAAAACAACAAAAAAAAACACATTAGTGTAGTTTTAACGCTGTAATGATCACTGTTAGCACTGTAAACTCATGTCCTGCTGGGAGAAATTGTAGCCAGGCAGCTATTAGTCTTACCCTCACTATAAATATAACTGGACACTCCTGGTCCTGATACTAGTCCTCCATGTATCTTGAAAAATGGTGGTTATGGCCATTACCATCACATAGGGAGGAATGGTGCCATTTTGGCTTTGAAAGACCCTTAGCTGCATGAGCCTGATTGCATACATTGAAAGGCAACGCAGGAAAGCATTGCAGTACTCAAGCCTTGAGATAATGAGGGACTGAAGGAGCACCTGGGTGGCATCTGGAAAAAGAAATCAACCAGGTTCAAAGTTCGTTGTGTATGGTGAGGAAGTCTTATTGAGTCTTGTGCAGGTATATTTCACATAATTGTGATGGCTATACGACTGGGTCAGAACCTCTCCAACACATCAGGCAAGTCTTCCTGGGGTTTTCCTGGTATACAGTGGTCAGTACCTACCAAAAGGGGCCCATGAAAGAACAACTTGTGAACTTTCAACAGGGTCATGGACCACAATGGCTCATTGATACGATCCTTGGATGCCCCACCCTACAGGACCTAAAGGATCTGCTCAATATAAGACAGGTGGTACTGATTTTATGGCTGATTGGTCGAAGTGTAAAGTGCAGTGCAGTGCAGTGTGTGAAAAAAGAAAAAAGAACCACATGCACACCCCAGGTTAATGCTCACCATTATTGTTTGCTCGTTGTTTGTAAGCTTGCAGAGAGCACGACTGACTTCAGCTAAATTCTATTTTTCAGTTGAAATCGGCCATGTAATTTTAAACTCAAATGCATGGGTAATGTTGCTTGAACTTCCCTCTCTGGCATAACTATGTAAGCAAATTGGATTTTGGGCCTCTTGATGCATTCTTATAACAGGTATTAGCACCAAATGTGCAATAAGCCAGATCCTTCACAGGACTGTGTAATCATATTTATCCAAACTAAAGCAAATTTAGACATGGCTTATATAACACATATAACCAAATTGTGTTCTAATCAGCAGTTATTTCATGGTTCTGCATCTGTCGACCATCAGATGTTTCGATCAGCCTGCCAGCCCCGCCAGCCCCCCCCCCCGGATGTATGAATCTGTGCCATCGCTGTATTAGCTACACTCACATTTCCGTCCCAGTACCTTTACCAGCCCAGCGCTGGGTGGCTGGTGGGGATTTCCTGCTTAGTGCAGCTGCTCATGGTAGGCAGAAAATAAGGCTGCAGGATATGAACATAAAATATATCATACTGTGATTATATCACTGTGTATTGTGCTTGCGATATGCCTTGCAATAGGTCTGATACTGGATTGGTGAACCTTTTATGTAACATCGATAAAGACTGAACAGAACAACATTTATATAGGTTGGATGATTTAAATAGCTTCATTCATCTAAACACTAAAACAGCTCATCTGAGAAGTGTGAAAACGCAGTATTCATGTTAGTGTCATGTTATTCATAGATTTCTAGTTTTATTTCTTTATTAAACTCAATTACTCCAAAAAAGATAAAATATTGTTCATAATGAACCAAAATCATTTGTGACTGCTTACTAACTGATTAATTGGCAGTTAGGTTAATTATTAAAAAGACACATACTCCACATTTAGTTTTATTTTATTTCTTTTGTATTTTTTAGTTGTAATTTTTTCAAAATAGTTAATTAAAACATTTTTTAAAACCATTTTCCAATTTATATCCCCCTGAATTTAACAGCATTTTTGGTTACTATGCCTTTAAAACTGCTGTATGTAAATATGTACATTATGTTGATGCTCAGTACTGTGCCTCACAAGCCGTTCCGGCTGGAACAGTTCTTATAACGTCATAGTGAATGGACTGGTTTAGGATGTTATAGAGTAAATGGCAGGATCTACGCAAAATAAATGCGTATTATATTATATGCATATGCGTTTTGTGACATAAAAAAACAAGCAAATAAACAAACAAAAGAAAGAAAAACAGTAAATTCTGTCCAAATTTTTCCAGCTTTATTTCCTTATCTGGATTGGATGGACTGGAGAATAGTACGATCCTAAACAGCGCTTCCATGCCACATCAAAATTTGGTTTTCCGTGAGATGAGCCCTTATAAAAATCTCCTAGTCGTCCCTATTACAAAAAGAGACAAAGGTTAATGTGGCAAAGCCGTATACTGTTCTAAGCTTTTTATGTAATATGTATATATAGCAAAATTAGTGTATGCTGTGTTATGGATTAGTTAATTTTTATTGTTTAGGAGCTCTGATTGCTTAATTACTTGTGAAATGACTTGCCCTAATTAACATGTGGTAAGCCTTGGTAAAAGCCAACATCCCAATAACAACTGATAAAGGATATATTGTACAGCCTTATTTGAAAGTAGGTTAGAGATGTTGACTGAGCCCCTGGGTCAGGGTGGCAGGAGAATTGGAGAGGGTTAATGGGCTGGGACTGATTAAGGCTGGCCAGCCAGAGGTTAATAATAGTCTGAGTTGCCAGGGGCGGGAAAGCTCATTATAGGTGGCTCGTCCCTGGTGGCTGCGTGGTGGTTCCCTTTTCGCTTTGCGGGCTGTGAAATAAAGGGGCATATATGTGTTGGAAGTGTCTTGTGGAGTGTTATCAACTCTAATGCTATTTTTGCCACCTTGTAATCTACAATGAGTAGATTCATAAGGAGCTCTGGGACTGAACAATGTTCAAAGTAAAGCGTTTCCGTCTAAGCTATAAAGTTTTGTTGTGGCTGTGCTTGCCAAGAAGTTGCAGTTTCCAGTTTCAGCAAATGCTAAGGCACAAACCTGAGTCACATTTTATCACTGAAGTGAATAGGACCTACATTTCATACTAGGAACTATTTAGAAACAGTTTTAAAGCATTTTTGATTTAGGATGTAGCTAAAAATACAGCACAGTTCAGATTGTATTTCACTGTATCTTTGTTTAGGACAACTGCTTTTTCCAACGTCAATTTCAGATAAATTTCCAGTATCATTTCCAAATATCATAATTATCCAGAGATGGCCCTGTGAAAAAATCATTTCCAGTGGTTTTACACTGTACTGATTAGGGATTTCAACAAATAATTCATTTCTGATACTTTCTCAAGTCAACCTGTGATACATGGATTGACCTTGAGGTGTGTCTGCTGCAATATCCAGGTCTGATGTATTTGATAGTTCAGTATTTCCCCACACAGAGTCTGGATATCTGGAAGTCTGGATATTGTCTGTCTGCACTTGTATTGTGTTGCACTTGTGTTTTGTATGCACTGTCTGTGTTGCACCATGGTCCTGGAGGATTGTTGTTTCGTTTCACTGTACACTCTGTATGTAGTTGAAATGACAATAAAACCCACTTGACTTGACTTGGATGCCTGTGAGTAATGAGTGGTAAAACACAGTCAGAATGGTATATGGCCTGCTGTAAGTGGTAGAGAGAGAGTACCTGGATCTTGCTGTACTTTCGGTAATAGCTATTTAGGTGCTTTGTTCTTTGGCACCATGTCTTGGGTATTAGAATCAAGTCTCAAAAGGATTATGAGCGCAGTATACCAGCCATTAGTGTTGACTGGAAATGTTAAAGGAACAATTTCATCAAAAATACACATCAATGTAACCATACTTCAAATATATGGCACACCCCCCCACCCCCCTTTAGTTTCACACTAAGCACACTCTGTTGGGTGAAAAGGGCTGGTTAAATCTTTTCTTCACATTTGGATTTCACATCATTGCATGAAAACCCAGATATAGTTAGAGAAGCAAAAACTGTTATGGGAATTTAAGAACCATCTATTGTTCTATTGACCATCTATTGAAAACTGCGTAGTTTATCACAAAAAAGGTTGTTTACAGGTATTAAAGTAAAATGCAAATTTAGTAAAGTAGAATTCGTATCTTATCTTTTCACACTGGTGATGCCTTTTAGTGAAAAGTGTAAACGGAATTCAGCCAAAGTCTATTCAGATATGCACTGGATATTAAACGCATGTCAACACCAGGTGTAAGACAGCAATGTTCCAACAAAGTTTCTGAATCCTACAATGGAAGTCATCTTAAAAGGGGCACTACAATCGGTATATAAGCTGAATGTGGACCAAAATGCATTGCAAATCTTTGGTAATAAGCAACAGGCATGAAATGGAATGAAATGGAGCAAACAGTGTTTGCCAATATTAGCAAGTAATAGTTACCAAGAGTGATTTTTAGATATCCGTTGTTCGTTAACGGTTTATCTTTCTAAGCAATATAATGGCCAAAGCGTATTTAATGAACAGCACAGTGCTTATAACAACTTCAATTCTTAATTCAGTTTGCATGTGTGGAAAATGCTTTAAACGCGACTCAGCCACGCACGTTTGTTTAGGAGACTGATGCTGACGTATGTTGATGAGGAAGTGTCAGAATTTGTTTGTTTTAGTATATAGTGCAACAGTAATGAGGGAGTGGAGATCATGGAGTCCATTTCGGTCACAGCTATGGACTTCTACTATTGGCCTCATAGCTCCACTACTAGAAAAGCACTGATTCTCATTTCTTAGTTGAATACATGAAACACTGTTATGGTGTGGTGTGGGGTTTGGACTCTAGTGCAGTTTAGTTATAAATTTATTTAATGAATTTACTTTAAGGGTTTTATATCATGTGAAAGTTTTGAGTGAACACAAGATTGGTGCTTAGTGACGCTACATAGCCATGGTGGGGCTCCAACACCCAACCCTGGTGACGGATGCCCCGTGCGTTACCGCTGCACCACCACAGCTGTGAGAATTGGCAGTAAAAAAAACCCTTTAAAACCAAAGCAGACAAAATGGTAGGAAACATCTTTTCAACAAAGAACAATCCAAACAGTTTAAAAGGGAAACCAAACTAAAGCCTCCATTGTTTACAACATGAACTCTTTTCCTTTTAAACCCTTGCTTTCTCCACAGCTTAAACTCGCTGTTACCGTTCGCCCCTCTACAAAGGTGCGACGGGGAGTTGCGTCTGGCTGAATGTATGTATATCGTGCCACACAGGTGGGTCTGGTCATCGTTGATTACCGCTGGGAATTCTGGGGCTTGGAGTTCTTTACTCCAGATCCATCAGCTTTCCTACTGTGCTGGCCAGACCCCCTGCTGGTGGCTGATGGTACATGCTGCCTGCTTATACTAGCATGTTGCCAGTACTTTCTATTAGCCAAAGTAGCAAAATATAAATAACACTACAATGCATTTCAAACTAAACTAATGCAAACTATAAATGGACAAAAATAGAGATATGTTTTTCATTGGGCAGTAATGAAATGCACTTACCAGTTTCTGTTTTACCAGTTTTCTTTTCTAGGGTTTTCTGAAAGCTGTTGTTTTTAATCTTTGAGGAACAAATGGTGCTTGATGTCAACATGGCTCTGAAGATCACTGAAGAAAAGATCCTGCTTTTTGCTGACCATGTCCCACTTTCCATTATTTAAAATCGTTCTTTTAATGCCAGCAGATGCAAGGTGCAAGACTGCCTGCCTGTTAAGCACATTCTTCACAATGCCTGGAGCTGTAGCTCAACTGGATTTGAAAGAGAGCTACAAGCTTCTTACTTCTCTGACTGGCTCTGGGTATTCAGCTTTGTGAGCAGTTTGACATGATTCAAATTTAAAGGACATGATGACCTCTGTGTCTCACTGGGTGTAATAGTCATCTCTGCAGCACACTCTGTATAGTCCATGAAATGTTTTTCAGCCAAGCTTCAGTGTCACCGTGTATTATAGAATCTCTGTGGACTTTCCACTAGCTTTTCGTCTTCTTAAAACACCTTGAAATATGTAATAATGTCCAGCTCTTATGCTTGTTATAGTTGCACTACTGGAGTTTTTATAGATTTTTCCCCCCATAGGAATGCAATTGTTTGTGCACCCTTCTCATGGCCTCATAATACGAGTAGGCTAGTATCAACCGCCTATTGATACTACCCACATATGGTACCACAGCAAGCACTTGGCAACACCCTAACAACCACCTGAGGAATCATGACAACAACTTGAAATACCATAACTGCTATAGAAACCACCTGGAAAAACCTTAGCAACACCATAACACCCACATAGCAGCCACCTGAAATACCATAACAACCACCTTGGATGCAATGGCTACTGCCTAGCAACCACTGTGTGATTATTTAGAAACCATTATTTAGCAACACCAAAGCAACCACCTGGGATACCATAGAAATACCATAGCAACCACCTAACAATTACCTCATACCCTCATAGCAACCTCCTGGGATGCCATAGCAACACATTTACATTTAAATTAGCAGACGCTCGTATCCAGAGCGACTTACAAAAGTGCTTTGCTATTTACCCAAGAAAGACCTTAGCTAGTTAGAATAGACTAATAGTTCAAAGATACCTTTAAATATCTAAAAAAGTGAAGAACACCATGGCAACCACCTTGCAATTTCCTCATAACCCCATAGCAACCACATGGGATACCATAGTGACACCTAACAACTACATAGCAAAAAAGGTTTGACCCTTGAGACTATGTAGAAACAGTCCAGCAACTGCCTGGAAGTGGGAACCATTTAAAGCTGTGCAACCATTCTGTATTTTCTTCACCTTTTTAGTTGAACTTGTTTGCTATTCAGATTCTGTTTGTGGCTTCAAATACACGGTGAGTTAGATTTTGATTTGATCACAGGTTACCTTGAAAAAGTACACTTCATCAGAAAATGTCAAGTATAGTAGTTTGAAATGAACCACTGTTTTAGTGGTGGTGGTGGTAAGTGGTGTCAGTGTGAGGAATTAAAGAAGGCATTCATTCAGAACCTACTTTTATATTGCTCACCAGGAGGGAAATGCCTTTTTCAGTCTGTTTGAGGTTTCTGAACCCTTACTTAACTGAAGTGTAGCTGAGTTTATACTCTAATACTCCATCAGCTGCTGAAAGGTAAGTGGTTCCGCTAGAATACTTTTTGCATTTGGTTTGATTTGAAAGATAGCTATAGATGCATGCGTGATCAGAATGTGAACACATCTTGCTGTCTGGGTGTTCAACAGCTATGTCATCTGTTTGATTGATGGCTGGATTGAAGCGAGCAGGTCATTTGCGCAAAGCTTTGATCGAATCTGGAACCGGTCTGGACCGGACTGAGAACAGATCACTGAAGATGAGTGCAAATGCAAGGCGTTGGCAGCAAAGCACAAAGTGGACAGGGTCTTGAATTATGTTAACCGAATTTGTCTCTGAGTAATTTCAGATTATCCATAGCACTTCAAAAAAACATTCATATTTAATTTGCCTTTTATATTTATCACATAACCGTATTTAATTGATTTTCAAAACTTGATTGCTTTGTTTTGTGTTTTTTTATTTTAGTTTAAAAATTGCACAATACTGGCTGGGCTGATCTGCAGTGTTTTAAACATATAAACGTGATCGATATAAAGTTAGAATCAAACGTTTTGAAAAGTACTTTCTCAGTGCAGCACTTTACCAAGTTTTCATAACTTTTATTGCATTGTATTGCAACTTTTATTGCAATAAAAGTATTGCAAACTTTTTTTGCGTTTTAATAAGCTGAGAAATGTTTGCATTTATGAAATGCCAGAGATGAATGATAGTTCACCTCTCATATTGCAGTTTATTCCAGTAGGCTACTTTAAATTCCAGAAAGCAAGTGCTTTTGTTATTTAGTATAATGCAGGATTTTGTGATTTTCCTGTTCAAACGCTCATGCTGGAACTGAATTAACTGAGGAGTGAAGCTCATGAAAAATTCACTGTTCGCTGTAGGACTGAAATTGTAGAACCCTGGTATAGAGCATAGTGATGCTTCACTTTGTATCAGTATCAATATCAAACTTAACAGCAAACCTAAATGTTGATTTTTTAAGACATGGATTAAATCTAGTTATAGACAATAGTTTATCACCTTTAAACATCTTATTTAGCTGTGGCATAAGTCTAATCTGATTCTGGGAAACGAACCTTCTTTTGATATGTTCATGACTTTGCTTACTATGCTTTTCTATAAAAGAAGTTGAGAAACAAAAGCACCAAGTTCTTGTTATTAGAATAAAGCACCTGCTTTAATATTGATTCTATTTGTATTTAAAGTTCTCCAAGGCCTTCACTTTTCTTTTCCAACATTGAGAGCATACATCGATTCCCCTCCCTGTTCATCCGTTCTTTGTTTTCTTATCTTTCTACTCATTAGCGCCCTATTGTTTTAGCAGCTTTTATATTCTCTATTGATTAGACGTCCAGTGGGACTCCCTGGTAAGCTCCATTCAGAGACATTTATCACAGTCCTTCATAATAAGACACTCACAGAGGAGTTCACCTGAATACATCAGCCACATGAATCACGCTCAGTAAACTCTCTACACAGCACAAGATTATGAGCCAATAGTCAGAGCTTGGTCAAGTTTTATTAGGGATTCCAGTGGTTTGTTTTGACTAAATTATTCACCAAAACTAAAATTGCCAGATGGTTCTTATTTGGAAGTGTGGTTGCAGGAGAACGTCCAGTGGTCTTTAAATGGTGTAAGAACCCTAACAATATTTGGAGGATCTTAAAGGTTCTTACTCTTGCACATTTAAACTAAAACTGCTGCTTTCAAAGCACCCTGATTATACCAGCAAAAGAAGTGAGAATAAATGTTCAAAATACATGAGTTTGAGCTTCAGAAACAACAGACTGCTGAATATGGACACTGCTGGTACCTCAACGGACTGCTAACAGCCAAAAACGCACATTACTATAAAAGAGCTCTGTCAGTTGAATATGATGCTCCATACTTGCCATACAATTTGAACAGTTGGAATGTATTTATTAAATAATTTTGTAGTGGTCTGTGGATTTTTTCCCCCCTCTCAGGACACGGTTTCTGGCTGAGAACCCTTGCTCCAGGGAATCAAACATGGTTCTTCTACACTCCTAACCAAAATGTTTTGTTTATGTAGAACAAAAAAAAGGTTATTTGACTCAAGACAATTGTGGAACCCTTTTTAAAAGGTATAGATATGGTGTTTTTTGGGGACACGTTGAAACAGAAAAGCCACATTCATATTTATAATAAATCTACAGTAATTCACTGCATTCACTGCAATGCATTTCAAGTGCGATTTTTGAGCCATGCATTTTGAAAAGTGTAGTTGACATAGCCCCACATGGGTGAATAAGATGTAATTCACCAATAGAACACTTTAACATTTACTGTGTGGCAGATTTCATTTTTAAAATTCATGTCACAAGCTCAGTGTTCAGCAGTGCATGGCCAGCCCTCTGCCTCCCCATAAACATACCGTGAAGAGAAGCTGTTCTGCACAAGCTCATCACCCTGTTTCTGTAGAAGTGTGAATGGGGTATATTGAAAAGTGTGCGTGCGTGGTTGTAATATTGGCCACTATTGTGTGAATTTGTGCGCTTTTTCTATTGAGCATTTGTTAATGTTAATTAATTGTTTTGTCTTGTTCAGTTGCTGGAAGTGTTACTTTGTATAGACGATGTCTGGTCTGGCACTTAGAGATGGTGTTGCTGTTTATTGAAAAAAATGTGTCTCATCCTGAGGGAGGTTAGAGGAAGTTAAGAGTCCGGGGAAGCTTTTTTAAGTTAAAGGATGTTTCTCAGGAGTTTTTTGCAGAGTCAGGGAGAGGAGGTCTCTTTAGATGCAATATAAAGAGAACACAATTCTGCATATTTAAAAATGTACAGTGACTGTTTACTTGTATGATTTAAAAAATGATGTTTTTTTTTATTCTGCACTTTTGAAAAGAAACCTATATTATACATCCTTTACTATAGAGAGACATCATTTGCCCAAGAGAACCATTTGTCACACTTCCTGTTTTTCCCGCTGGTTCCATAAACCTCCGTACTTCTCCCAGAATTTAGAGTGGATCCATGTGGCCCCCTGCCTATATCCAGTTAGGAACCGTTTCATCGTTCCTTAGCACTCAAGTACTAACTGCTATCACCTGTTTCCAGTGTTTGTCTTCTTTTAAGTACTAGCTTGTTAGTTCTGTTCTTTGCCCTGCTGCTGTTTTCTCATTGTCCTTTCTTCATTGTTAACTAGTTTTTGCACTGTATTTGCACTTATATCATATTTGATATTTATCTCTCTCTCACGTAGTCTCATATTCTACTTCTTCATTGGCAAAAGTCAACTATGTTGTATTTAACTGCGAGTGTTCCAGCGTTACACCATTCAAAGGGCACTTTTTATGGTTCTATAGTATTAATGGCCATTGCCTTGAAGAACTCCTTGTACATATTATGATTGCAATGCTGCTACTGATCGACCAAAACACCCAGAAACACTCACTTGGAACTGTCCATGGAGTTGGAACTGAACTGACCCAGCCTGATTTTAAGCTTAAGCGGGGTTAAAATGCTGACAGCATATAATAACAGTCTTAGTGTAGCAGTGTTATTTTCATTATGATGGTGCTTTATAATCAAAAATGGAATCTCAATGGAAAGTTTGCTTTGGTGATTGAGCTTCAGCAGGTATTACTTTATATGTAGCACATATTATGGCATTTACATTTCTGGCATTTAGCTGATGCTCTTATTCAGAATGACTTACAAGGTTACTCATCTCATACTCATTCTCCTTTCCTACACCACATTAGCAGATCCGTAGCACTGCTTGAAAACAAAACACATCCTTGAAACTCCTAGTCTGTGCATATTTTACGAATGGATCAATTTGTTGTGTCTGGCTCTTCCTCATTGCCAAACATATTGTATTGGCAACGAAGAAATTAGAACAATGAGCTGCCAATCATTGTTCGTAAACACTGAAAGCAGACTGTGCATTTTTTATGTTAAATGTGTTTTTTTAAAGTGTTGCATTCTTATATGCTTTTCATTCAAACCTAATCTTATGCTGAAATATTGACGAAAGTCTCCATTGAAAGTGTAATTTAGCCCAAAAGTAGGCATAATTTGAAAATATGTCCCTTGCCACTAGACAAATCCCCAAAGTACAAAGGAGGACCATGAGCTCATTACCACGAAGCTAACTCATTGGCTTTTTGTACAGCGAGCAGACCTAGCAACACCCATAATTGGAAGACAGATTGTTTTAAGAGCTGAATATCTCTCTTAATGTCACTAAACCCGGGGGAAGTTGACACGCTCATAATGTGGTAATTAATCTAGCAAAAGGTCGTACTGAACAGATCTAGCCTCATTAAAAAGCCCATCCCAGCCATAGACTTGGAACTCAAAGTTGACCAATTAAGGGTATGATAAGTTATTTAAAGCTATGAAGTTCTCCTCTTGGAAAGAAGGACACAAAGCAATGTCTCATAGCAACAATATCGCAAAAATATCAGAAATATTTTACCAGCTACCAAAATTACTTACTCAGCAATATTTTGTTTGTAATTCTATAAATCACAGTCAGGTCCAGAGTATTTGGACAGTGACAGTTAAAAAACTGTGTATACTGTATACACCTCCTCAATGGATATTAAATTACACAGTCAAGGTGGGAAGTGTAGACTCTTATTGAAGACTTTAATTTAAAAGGTTTACCAAATATTTTGCCAAATATCTCCACTATTTTGACAGTCTCAAAAGTAACCTGAAAGTAGTGTAACATAGTAAGTGTGGAACCCATGGGCATCATTAGTTCGGTTTCTTTCTTTGAGATGCTTTGTCAGTTTTTTACTGCCACCTTAAGTTGCTGCTTGTGGGTCTTCCTTCCTCCAGTTTTGTCTTCTTGGCTCCATTGGCAGCCATTTATGCCAATGTCATAACAGTGACACCACCATGTTTGGCAGATGATGTGGTATGCTTTGGATAATCTTTGAAACCTTTTATTTTCTGAAAAGGTTATTGACTTGACAAAATTCTGTGAAGGGGGTTTTCTTCAAATGTGTCACTTCAAATGCGTCACTGTTCAAATACTTATGGACCCGACAGTGGACTGTTAGATTTGATATATTTGGCAGCAGGAAATATAGCTTGATCTCCAGATTCTTGGCCATTGGGGAGCTAGACTGTTGTGCCACTTTAGAGCTTGAAAGTCTCTGCTGTAATAAATTTATTTAGACACAGATTACTGTTCTTTAACTGAGCTCAGATGTTTTCTGAACATGAACACAGGCCACACTGCTTTGAGTAGATATTATATTATTTTTCTTTGTTTCTTAAAGACAGGAATATATGACTTCACAGCTGGAGTGGTGCAACTGTTTAGCTGTCAGATCACCACATCACACTTTTGAGGCCACACTCCTCTAGAAGAACATTTGATTATACTAAATTAACTCAGAATCAAGTACTTTATCAGAGAACTCACAGCAGCAAACAGATGTACCAGACAAGCAACAGCCATTTTAAAGAATAAGGTCTGCTCAGTTCTCAACACAGATGTGCTGAGGAACCAGGACAGCAAAATGTTTGTTTTAATTCTCCCAACATAGGTATCCAGTAATGACTCTATTTGTCAGCTTTTAGTTCTATTTGTGGCTCGAATCTTTGCAGGGACCAGACTTCCTGAATCAGTCATCAGACAATATCCCTTAGAGATAAACACCGGTGATTCTCTGTGTGAGTGAAAATCTTCTGTACTTTAACATCATCTCCGAGCATGCATCCACTCTCCTTTTTGTGTGTGTGTCCTCTATGATCAAAACCGGGCTTCTGCGGTTAGTCACGCCGCGTGTGTCCACAACAAGAAGTACAGAATGAGGCTAAAAGAGGTCTTTATGAGTAAGAGTGGTGCGCAGTGCAGGCGGAAGAAGTGTACAGTGTTATTTTTTTGCTGTCTTTTATGTGTCAGTCGTGCAGGAACATGACTCATCAGTAGCAAGGTTTACTGCCTGCACCAAGACCAAGAAAAGAAACAATACAATCAATTACATGCATTCAGATGAGTTTTGAGCAAGTTCCTCATTTGCATACTTTGCTTAAATGGTCTAGGTTCTTGCAGATGAACGAATAGAATTAAGCTCTTGGATCTGTTGGATCAACATTTTGATTGCAGTTGGATTCTAGTAAGGTTGTCCCAAATTCTGCTCCTGGAGTCCTTGTGTCCTGCATAATTTGATATTTCCTCTGCTCGAACACATTTGATCTGTTTGACTAATAAGCTCATTAGTAAATGCTTGAGTTGATGAAGTTCTGTTAAAGCAATGGAAATTAATAAATAAAGCAGGGCTGCTTAAATAGGGCTTAAAGGTATCACTGTAAAGGTGGAACGAGACCATTCTTATTTTTCAAGATCAGTGCTGATATTGAAATATCAGCTGCTGCTGAGTTTTAAAATAGCCTCTTTTAAAGAGCATTATACAGTCAAGTGAAATTATTGAGATTATTGAGTTGTAACAGTCTGGACTGTTGACACAAGGCAGGTTGGGTCCATTGATTAAAGCCACTGGTGCCAGATTCTGACCTTTTCCATTTCGTTTGGGTAAGGCTGTGCCTTCTGCAGCCTCAGCTTTCTGTTCTTAGGTCTTTTAGGGGTCTTTCAGCCATGCACCAAAATCATGCCTTCCTCAAAATAACTGAGATCACATGATATTATGAATTACGATATTTCATAATAATTAATTTGCCTGTTAATTTGCCTGCCACCCCTCTTTGAAAACCCCACTGGTTCATCCTTCAAAGCTTCCGCAACATCTCTATTCAGTCAGTCACCACTCAGGATGGCACTTTGATTATCCGCTCCATAACTGTAGTCTGGTGTATGGAGTTGCGTAAGTGCCTGAAAGCTGGCCTCTACTGCTTCGTTTATGCTGGATGGAGAACATCACGGCCCCTGTGGCGCTTCTCCCCCCGGCACGGCCCAGCTTGGCTCACACAAATAGAATGGAGCCCATCAGCTGCGGCAGGGTGATGGAGAGTGGGCAGAAGGTGGATTAGAGCTTCCATACTGCTCAGAATTCTGGGTAGGCATCGGCCTCCGTCTCGCTCCGGTTGCCGAAACGCCCCCGTATGTTCCGTATAATTACACAAAAGACAGCTAGAGCCAAGTCAGTTCAGCAGAGTGCTTTTTTTTCTCTCTCTCCATTTTCAACCCGATCTGCTTGCAGCTGGCAAAGTTATAATAGGTCAGGTATAACAGGACAGACTTTGGAAGCCATAAGGTGACTTGCTCCATGACCATGCTTTTGTATTATCAGATGAGATGCGGAAATGTTTTTGACATGCAGCACTGGAACGTCATGGATGTGCAAGTGTGAAATGAGAGAAGATGGGCCTACAAGCTTCTGCTGCATCACTAGACGGGCAGCTTTCAAGTCATTGGCGATCCTAAAGTGGTCACGGAGGCTGACTGTAAGCGCTAAATTGCCTTTTCATGGCTGAGTTTTGTCATGCGATCTGATGTACATTTTTATCTTCCTCTGCAAAGCAGACGCCATGACTCAGTCTTGTGTCACAATATTTTTCCTCGAATGGATGCAGATATTGCCAGAAGCTGACTTGGGGGATGGAAGAGGGAGCCAAAACCAAATCTGTAATGAAAAGCCCAGTCTAACCCAGCTCTGTCATGCGCTGTCAGTACTGCTGCCATAAACAGTATGAGTTAATGCAGCATTACTGTACAGTTGAACCCTAAGTTGGACTTCATTTTGCCCTGAAGTGCTGTGGTAAATTTTGTCAGGTGTATTTTAAATGTCATTTTATATCGTTCCATATGATGCAATATTGCTTTATAGCTTTACGTTGTCATGTACACTCATATGGCACTGCTCAAAGAACCATTGAGGACTCAATTAGTTTTAAGAGTGTAGAAAAACAGTGCAGTTATAGGTACAGATACAGCTTTGCACTCTGGGGACCTGTACTAGCTGATGTGTTGCCAATAACAGTATAATGGAATTGGTGTTGCACCATGATGTTGGTTTTCAATTTTAACGCTATTTCAAACACTATTGGTTAGTTTCTGTCAGTCAATTAAAACAACATATATAGATTAAATAGGAGGTGAAAGCATTCTGTATTTCTGTCATGATTTAAAAGAATTATGATCCTCAACTTAATACATTTATGCAGTTTGGGTGACGTATTAGTAATAGTTAACGTTACAGTTTTTGGGTATTGCTCTTACTCAATATTATTTAAAAAATACATTGTAATTGAATATCAACATGAAAGTGTAGTAATAGAACTTAAGTACATTGCTGCAGATTTTATGCAGCATCGCAAACCTCATCACAGAGTTTATAAATCTGCCCCATGTATGAATGTGTTTATTTATTCATGTTTTCATGAATGTATTATTTATTATTTAAGAATGATTAATGTATTTTTATACTTATGCTATATAGAAAACAGTAGTATCTACAGTGCATCTAGTACCAGGTCTGAGACTCTACTCTTGCCGCAAACTGCAGTGTAATTATATATAAAGGAACTGATTCACACCTGCTGCCTGATGCACTGTATGCACTGCTGTTTAATATATAGCTCAGTTTGTATCTACTGTCTTTTTTGCTGAGGTAGGGAACAATAAATGTAGATGTTATCTATCAGAGAGTCATTTCATAATAGTTCAAAATATACTTGGGCAGGTGCCCATATACCTGGGCGCACCCCCAAAGTACAACACTATGTAAGCTTGCTTCCCTTTATTTATTCATCATTTTTGTGACATGTTTGTAAGACATTCCTTTAGTGCTTTTTAAACTGTGGGTCACGACCCAACAGTGGGTTGCACCGTGGGGACTATTTCTGCATACATTTGTCAAGAAATGTGAATAAATTGGATTGAGTTTGAGATGTTTCAGTGTGAAGAACCTTTACATCAAGTGTTGGTTTTTTAAACATCTAAAAGGTTCTTCACACTCTTAACAGCTCTATTACAGACCAAAGTGGTTCTTCTATGACATTTATGGAAAAATTAAACATGAAATATCTTTGTTGGAAAAGTATGTGTACTAGCTTTCAGTAACTGGTGTGACCCCTTTGAGCAGCAATACGTCCACCAAACATTTCCAATAACTGGTGATCTATCCTGCTCAACAGGTTTGCAGGACTCCTCACAAAATTGCTTCAACCCACTGATTTTGTTGGGTGTCATAGAATGAACTGCTCTTTTTGGGTTCTTCCACAACATTTTTAATGAGTTATGGTCTGGACGTTCTCCTGCTGTCTTCTGCTTAAACCTTTTGTAGACTCACTTGTGTGCACACATTTTAGGAGATGAAGAAATGGTAAAATAAAATTGATTTTATTTAAATATTTTTTTTAAGCATGTAAACAACAAAACCTAAAATCCAAGAAACAAATAGCATATTTTAGTGATTGCAAACTGACAGACATTGTTCAAGCCATGGATGCATGATTTTGTTGGAACAGCCTGGCCTGCACCCATCCTTGATGGATGCACTGGTTAATGATACTGCAGGTGTGTGCATCTGTGTGCAGCGCGAGTTAATGTGCGTCTTCTCATTTTCTGAGTGATGGATGAGTTCCCATACTGAGCTAAAGAACTGAGGAATGTATAGACTTGATGGCTGGATGATGAAGACTGATGTGGTGGACATAGCCATAAGCATATGAATTATGATATTGACCAAAAGCTGGGCGGTGTATTGGGGAAATCACAGGAAGCAGGCTCACATCCTCTCTGCAGTATTCATTCGGAGTTCTCTTAAGATTTTATGAAAAGGGAAGGGCCAATTTGCCATTTATATTGATTATATCCTTAACCTCATTGTTGTGGGTTCATTACATTTGAGTTTAAATGCGTATTACCTTGGTGATATGTTTGTTATTTCATTTTACAGTTTAATTTAGCATATTAATAAGCCTTATAGTATTTTAGTGCTTATGCTATAGATTTTAAAACAAAAGAACTGCATATAATGATGGTAATTCATCCAAAATCCATAGACAGTTTTAATTACCTACATTTTTCATACCCAATGAAATCCCCAGCAAATAAGTAGCATAAATAAATAATGGTATAATGTTTCCTACCACCAGCCCTTACAGTTTGCAGAGTAAAGGAAATAACAGAAGTTGAGTAATTTTCCATTGTGGAATTGCTTTAAGATATGGTTACTAACTCAGTGGCGAATACTAAAATCAAAACTGGAGGATATTATTGGTTATAAGCATTCATTTAAATAAAGTGCATTTGAATGTGCTTCTAGATGCTAAATGTTCTCTTCATTGTTTTATAAGAAACCTTCTGCTCCAGTTATGTCCTATACAAATTTATTCTGTGATCCAATACGGTTTCTAATACTGTAAATACATGCAAATAGAGGCATTAAAACATGTTGGCCCTGTCCCAATTCACACACTTCCAGTCTTGTGGTCCTCAATTTACACATGCTCAGAAGAAATACAAAGCCACAGGGTGTCCCATTTCTCATTTTGGCATTCATTGATAACAGTGCATACTGCTATCCTCTAAGCACTCCTAATGCACCCTTTGGCAAAGCCTGCATTGATGCAAACTCATTGGTTATCTCCAACCCAAAAGTCTTTGCAATACAAGCCAGGGCCAGTCAGTCAGAGTAGATAGATGGATGTTTACAAGAGCCTGACCAAAACACTGGAATAGAAGATATTCCGTTCTAAGTGAAATGCATTTCTTGATTAACCCATTAAATCCTCTACGGAGACTCACACTTCTGTTTTTCAGTTTTTTAAACCCTAAAACAGAACCCAGTGGGACTCCACAAAATATGCTAAACTAAACAAATAACTTACCAAAAAACTTCTAATGTTTTTTGCATTAGGACTAATAACTAAATAATAGACCCAGAGTTCAGTGTGTTAATTCACTTTCAGATCATAATCTGGATTGAGTCACTATAGAATATGTCTTATTAAATGACATACATCATTGCATGTGTCTCTACCAAACTCACACTTTTAAATCCAGTATCTTCAAGGGCACTACACATCCATATTGCCGCTGTGATGCAGAAAACATGCTTATTTCACACATGGAAATACATTGGAAATACATTAGAACCCCAACCACCCAGTCTCACAGTCTCATATGCATTCAGTCTTGGAGACCAAATTTGCAATTCAAAACTTTCGGTCAGATAACAAACTGCTGTTTGAATTTAATTACTGAATGGATTTCAGTCACCCTCTTTGTGAGGACCCTAGGCAAATACCACCATTCTGAGAAGCAGATAAAGGACTTATGTTCAGCAGAGTCTTTTTTTAGTTTACATCTTTGTGAAACATTATTTAGCAAGCACATGATGCAGTGCCTGCAAACTCCCCAGCTTGGCAGTTCCACACAACCAAGCATCAAGATCCTGAGAGAGATCCCTTTATTCCTCTGAAATCTCACTATTCATGCTAACACTGTATGGAGAACTCAGATTTGAAACACTGGAACTCTTCATAGTGAAATCACAACAATGGATCTGGAGTTGTCTATCTGTCTTGTGATTGAACTAAAATTGATCTAAGTACAATCTGCTGTAGCTTGTTAGCTTTACAATTTCTAGAGCTCTCTTTGAAGAAGGCCATCCAGTACCTAGTCTCAGTCTCTCCCTCTCTCTCTCTGACCCTCTTATATAGAGCAGTCTAATACAGTCACCATTAGGAGTCTAGACACACTGCAGCCACAGAGTTTTTCTGATCAGTCTGATCTGGGAATTGGACCCCCTTTCTAGTGTGCAGGACAGTGGTGTTATTTACACATTTTTACAGCTGCAAAATTGCTGTGATGCTTCACTGACTGCAGTGTACAGAATAGTGTCTCTGTCAGTGCCACTGTAACCAGAGAGTGTAACCAGGTGTCACGTCTCAACAAACCACTCACAATGGAATCTATGCAAATATTTTACCTGAAGTACATGGAAATATCCAATTTCATCATGGATACCCAAACCCAAATTTAAATCACGATTTATGATGTTATGTTATTACAGAAATGATCACCAAGGTAAATGAAGAATGGTGAGTCATGCAAAACGTCTACTCGCATTAAAAATCCCAACTACCTGAGTGACAACATGGAAAACGGACTTCTTCATTAATTCAGTATGAATGAAATGAAAGTATAAAAGGTATGTCTTTATTTAGGGTAAAGAGCCAACTGTGATTCCTATTGTATATTTCTGGTTATAGCAAACCTGGGATGCAGCAGTTGGACTAATTATGTACCTATGTAACTAGCAGCACCAGGGGTTAAGTTTCCAAGCTCCCAATCATAGGAAATATCCAATTTTTCATGTACCAGTCGTTCTGTGCACATAACATTTCTGCATTTGCTTTTACCAGCATTTTCATTTTTTTCCCATGGTAAACTAAGAGAGCACAAGCAACAGTGACTTTTTTTATTTTATTTTTTATACACAGTGTTTGCAAGAGGCACAAGCTGCACTTTTTTTTCTACTGGACAATAAGTGCACTATTTGATTGTAAATGAAACTACTTTTGTAATCTGTTTTGTGCACTATATAGGCAGCAACACAGCAACAAGTAAGCTAGAAAAGCATTTCCCCAAGTCTGGTCCTGGCACACAGCTCTGCACATTATAGTGTGTCCCTTGCTTCCACCTGGTCCAGCTTATCTGTCATTAACTACCCTTTACTGAGTCAATGTGGCTGTTTTAAAGCGCACTAAGAAACACACTAAAATGTACAGGGCGGTATGCCTCTAGGGCCAGGTTTGGGAAATGCTGAGCTAAAGCGGCAGTGGCTAACGGCAGTCCTGCAGGGCCAGTGTCCAACACAGTTTGGTGATTCTCTTAACATAACTTGGGATACCACCAAACTGTGCATAAGATTGCAACCCTGAAGCTAAAGGTGTTGGCACATCTTAATCCTGGTATTGCAGTTTTACATCCATTAGCTCTGTTGCTGAACTATCACCACTGAACTAACTGGTCTTTATCTTCTTTCCCAAACACAGTTGTGTCTTCTTTAGTAAATGCTGGTGTTCTTAATATATGTGATACCTTGTCAAAGCATGCTACTATATTGTATATTTATAGATAAAGCTGCTTCAATGAAACAAAACTGGACCTTTGGGTAGGCTAAATGCATCGTAATATTTAGGGTAACAATAAGGTGATTAAAAGATAATGAATCACCATGTACACTTTTGTAACAATTGAGCACAAAATAACTAAGCTGAAATTGTGAATTGAGAATTATCCTGAAAAACACATGAAAACATTAAAAACTGAGCTGTGAAGTAGCACAACTCGGCACCAGGCTTCACTTACCAGGCTTCACTTATTCTCAGAAAAAGAAAGAAAACTCGCTGCTAAATTGTATCTTGATGAAACAGGGCAAAGTAGTACAGAACAGTGTTCTGAAGCACCCTCGTCACACTTCTAAAAATGTTTTGCACCATATTCAGTTCTCGTTAAACTGATAAAAAACTGACACTGATAAAATAGCTAAAAAACTAGGCAGTAAAGGAAGTAAAGGTGCTGGTATAACCCAAAGTGGAAACATGTCATGGCTTCTCATGCACAGAGCAAATTCCATTGCTAATACATGTAACACACATTTATAAAATGTAGGGACTAAATCAACTTGAATTGGCATTACAGGGGAATATTTATTGAACTTATTTTTTTTATTTCATATATAATAAATGTATTTCTGTATTGGCTCAAATGAATAAAATGTAGACATTCAGAACTGTTTCCCAAAAGGGTTGTAGTGGTAGTATCACCACAGGGTAGCTAAGACACAGAGCAAGCAGGCAACAGCAAAAGAGGACGATCCTGCTTTTTTATCAAACGCTAGTGAAACAACCTCTCGTTACTATTAAAATCCTCTACTCCTTACCTAGAGACACGTTTTATCCTGTACAAGCTGCTCTACTCCTCCAGAGAGTTTTCTTCTTTCATTCTGGCAGGCGTTTACATCCCGCCCCAAGCGTGTGTGTTTGTGAGGCACTGTAACTTCTGGCAGATCAAATAATAAGTAGAAAGATAGAATCCGGACTCTCCACTCCTCATCCTGGGAGACTTTAACAGTGCCAATCCAACAAAGGAAATGCTCAAATACAGACATGTTAGCCACAAGAGATGGAAACAATCTGGACCACTCATACATCGCTATTTAAGACTTGGGGAGACCTATGGGAAAAACTATTGATCTTCTGAACGACTGCCAGCTCACCTGCCTCAATCAACCACCTGCAGGTTTGAAAGTGCAGGAGGACAGTCTTCAGCATTTTTATCCCCCACTATGGGTCATGAAAGTCTTTAAGACGCCTGTACCAAGCCCACCTGACAGCTATTACAGACCCTCTGCATCAGAACAAATAGGTCTGTCCATGATGCATTCCATAGCACCTCGACGGTCCAGGGATCTATGCTTGAATTCTGTTTCTGGACTTCAGCTCAGTTTTAAACATCATTGTGGCAGAGCTCCTGCAGGTCACACTGTTTGAGCTGTCAGTGCCAGGTGCAATCTGCCAGTGGGTCACAGATTTCCTGACCAACAGGAGGCAGCCGGTGTGGCTAGGAAAACATGTCAGTCAATCACCTGGACCCTCAGTACTAGAGGACCACAAAGTTCTTAACTCAGAACTTTTACTCCAACTACTACATCTCCAAGGACCCATTTGTGAAGATCCTGAAGTTAGACAACCTCATAACCAATGGTGACGAGTCTGCCAGAAGAAAGAAAGTTGAGCAGCTGGTGTTCTGGTGCTACAAAAACCACCTTAAATGCACAATAGACTGAAGAGATGGTAGTGGACTTCAGAAGCATCTTCCGTTCCACATCAATGAATGTGTTATCTACTGTGCGTTCCTGGGCACTACCACATCTAGGGACATGAAATGGGAATGGAACATGATCCCCATTCCCAGAGAGGATGTTCTTCCTTAGGCAGTTCAAATCCAAATGATCAAGTCCATCCGCACATCATATATAACCATCTGGTTTGGATTGTCCACCTCACAAGGGCTTCAGGGCATCACCTCTTCCAACCATATCCCTCAGGTAGAAGATCCAGGACTATCAAAGCCAGCACAAGTGAACCTGCTAACAGCTTTTTCCCTAGAGCTGTGGTGCTCATCAACTGGAGTGACGTTCTCACACTTTAAATAGATCTTTGTAATCTCTGTGCACCAGAACTCTACTTGTAAATGTACACTGTTCAAATGTTTGTGGACATCTCTTCTATTTAATGCATTCAGTCACTTTAAGTTGCACCTATTGTGTGCACACTTGTGCAAATGCACACACAGTTTGATCATCTAACATCCTGACCTCACTAATGCTCTGGTCACTGAATGCAAGCAAATCCTCACAGCAATGCTCCGAAATCTAGTAGACAGATTTTCTTGGACAGTAGAGACTGTTACTCCATCAATAGCAGGATAAACTTGTTTTTTAAATACCATTGATTTTGGAAGAAACAAGAAGTGAGCTGGTGTCCCAATACTTTTGTCCACATAGTGTATAGTGTCTAGTCAGTCGATTGTGTTACATGCCAACCATGTGTGCACTAAAGACAAATTCACTTGTGTAACATTCAAGAAATTGACCAATTCCAAGACCGATTCCGATCTATACTTGGAAGAGGAAGCGTGTTCAGTGTGATTGACGAACTTGGTGCTGTCCTACTTTTTCAGAAAATAAATGTGTATCAAATACTAAATGTAAGCCTGTGTTGTCACAGAGTACAGTTGTTGGTATTCTCGACCTCAGGTTTCTCTGTTGTTTGTACAGCCTCTCTAATAATGCTGATGACTGAGTATTTTGTTCCTGCATCACTTGATACCATTTTTCAATAGTACAGGTGTAGACCACTATACATCTACCCTCCTGTAGTTCAGTCACTACTATTCAGCAATACGTCCATCTAGCCACAGTGTGGAATATCCTATTCACTATTTATCATAATCTTGTAACGTGTGTTAGACCCTAGGGGGTGAAACCCAATCACTACTATCTCTTATTCATAAGAGCTCAATTCCTCATCATCAACATGCTTATTATGCAAAGCTACACACAGCGTGGCTAATAAGCCTAAACTGCTTGTGATCCCTTGAGAAGTGTGGAGCGAAAATAAGAGAGAAGGCATGTCCTTGTTTCTCGATGAGTTTGAGGTTCGTCTTGGAGAAAGAACATGAGCTTAAAAGGTTATGTTTTGGCTGCTCTTTGTAATTATGTGTGTTTTTGTACTATTTTTCATATTAGTCACGGCTTCACAGACAAGGTCTTGCAAACATCCATTAAACAGTCTGCTTACCAAGGTCTTTGTAGGCACTGAATGTTTTCTGCCAACTAAAATGTACAGCTTGTGCACTGATAAGCCTCACCATTCAATATTTAGTCGATCTTTACGTTTTCAGCGTGGCGTCATGAGATTTGTGTGCTGCTTTAGCAGCGAGTGTTGACGGAGGCTGGATTGCAGGAGCTGTTTGCACTCTGATTTGAGCTTGATAGGTGGAGAAATGGCTATTGATTGTTTTTTCAGAAACAGACACTCAGTAAGTAATTGTGTGAAATATCTGAACTGAATTGTGGCCTATATGGACAAAAGTATTGGGACACATGCTCATTCATTGTTTTGTTTGTTTAAATCTAGGGTATTAAAATGTATGCTGCATTTCTTGGAGTGACTGTCTCTACTGTCCAGGCTTTCTAATAGATTGTGGAGCATAGCTGTGAGAATTTGACTGCATTCTGCAACAAGAGATTATACAGTTAGTGAGGCCGGGATGTTGAATTATCACTCATTTTCACCCCTGGTAAGGTTTGTTTGGGCTGTTGTGATCAGATCAAAACTCCCAAACAAAATCTGAAATGGTTCGTTTGTAATGTGAACGTTATCTGCTCTAGATCCGACCCAGTTATTAATTGTACTCTGCAAGTTTACATAGCCACGTGTTTACCTGGTATATCACTCAGATATTTACTAATGCCATATCTGCTGTTGCTCCATGCTCCAATTAAATTGAGAAATATGCACTAGTCCGGAAAACACAGGACCTTCTTCCTGTATTTACTTTCTTGCTCCCACCTTGGTCAGGTCTGACCAATAAGCAGAGAGGAGAGTGTGCTACCACCATAATTGTCAGCCTTTGTTTATTCAATGCTAAAAATAAAAAAAAAAGTTTTACGCAGAATACATAGTACGCTCTAATTCCACATGCTGATCTATTTTACTTTGTATAGCATGAACACAAATGCCATGTAACTAGTCTGCTAGCAAACTTAAACAAGTCACCTTAAAGTTTCTGACTATACGAGAGACAATGAGGAAAGAAGCTGGATCATCTGAAAATAGGAAGCTCGTTATCTGAGCTTTGGACTCTTTCTGACAGTATAAGTTATATAACAGCAGTAGATTGAGTTATGAGGAGAGCTATGGCTTGCCAAGGTTAGACAGACTGATGATGCAGTCTTTGTGACAGTGTCTGCTCCAAATCTCACTAAGTGAAATATAGAGTAGCCTTTGCCAAAACATTAGCAGGATCCTGGGCTTGAATGGGCATGCGCCAACAAAAGGATCAGTCCCTGATTAAGAAGAGTTTTTGCATTTTGAAGCAAGATATAGTCCATTTATGAGGTGCAGTAAGTGTCAGACAGATAAAACTCTAAAGATGGACCATTGGGTCATTTTATGTTGCTCTGACAGACATGGTTGCCAGTTCCTGCAAAGATACTCAAAGCAGCAAATAAAGCCTCCCAGCACTGAACTGTGGACCAGTTGAAGTGCGTTATCTGGAATCTGCGTTCTCAGCTCCATCCAATACTTTTGTGACGAGTTGGGAATTCGATGAGGGTCGTGATCATCCAACATCCTAACCTCATTAGCACTCTTATCACTTCATGCAATCAAATCCTCACAGCAATGCTCCAAAATCTGGTAGAAAGCCTTCCCTGGACAATAGAGACAGTTACTCCAACAAAGGCAGGATAAATTCTTTTTATATCCTTGATTTCGAAAGAAACAAGGAATGAACAGGTGTCTGAACACTTTAGTCAATATACTATATAATAGACTTTAGTACCGTACTAAAAGAGCCCACCACAACCAATTTAAAATATGCATTGACTGCCTTAGAACATCGTTCACCAGATCCTCCCCAACCATGCTTTTAAACCCAGTGTCCTGTTGAGGTACAGCAGCTTCCCAGAGCAGGGCAAGAATCTTTACTGTAAGGGGTCAGTCTGTGCTGTCGCCTACCAGCAGAGGGGGACGAGGGTGACGCACTGTTTCCCAAGGAAACTTCTATTCCCAGAATCCCTAGTGGAGATACACCTGGTTGTCAGCATTAAAGACTGTGACAAACAGCACTTCTTTGTCTGTATTAATCAGTTCCCTTTCCAGCGGTCCTAAGTCTGAGCTACGCCATCGTGGGGTCTCCTTTGTTTGGTTTTCCCACCTTTTTTCACTTCATTATTCTAATGGGTGCAGTTCCACCCATTGCCTGTACTTACTGGTGGTGCAGTGGTAGGGGGTTGGACCCCCACTGCCAGAATTGCCGGATCAAATGAGGCCGGGAGCAACGCTCCTCCCACAGTGCACAAAAACACCCGCAGTCAAATTACCTACATCATGTTCCTTTCATCACTTAACAGATTTTCCTCTCTGCACTTGGGTTCACTTCCTGACGGTCCCATAACATTTACTACATATCTGAATCAGTTATTGTAAACATTTACTATTTTATCTACAGTTGCAATCATTATTCTATCCCCATTGCAAATTGATTGACAATCTCAGCTTCCTCACAAGAGGCATGACATTTTCTCCTTGGATTGCCGGATACTTTATTGAATCCATCTTGCCCTCCACACGCTGCAGGTTTCCAGTGCCAGAGAAGGCAAAGCAGCCCCAGAGAATCACAGAGCCACTGCCCTGTTTTACTGTAGACAGGGTGTTCTTTTCAGCATATGCTTTCTCCAGACATACCACTGATCAATAGGCCTAAAAAAGTCCAGTTTTATATCATTGCTCCACACCACCCCACCTCATAAAACATGTCAGGTTCATTTTCTTACCCACAAACGTATTGATCCCTCTGCTTCAGTCTGATTGTTTGCCTGGTTGTCTAAAGACATTGCAGTGGTAGTTTCCATGTGCTGATTTGAAAAGTGAGAGGAAACTGCTACTTCAGCTTGCACAATTTGATCCTCCACTTTTTAATAAACAGGTTTCTGAATGTGCTCCTTTCTGGAAGGGAAATTTTAAAGCAGACAGCCAAATCCTTTCTGCTGTTGAAACTGGCAGCTGATTACTAGCAGTTTCCTCTCAAATATGACAAAACCTGAGGGCACCATTACCTTCCAAATCTCTGCCACTGTCACAGAGAAAACAACAACAACGGCATGCAAATGCGGTTCGGTAAAGAGTTCGCAAATCAAACCAGAAATGTTCTTTCTGGCTGACAGAGGAGAGGAAGGCGGGTCCTTTGTTCACTTGTCAGATTGTATGAAATGGAAATGTGAGGATACACTGATAGTGTGGGTCGCTCTCTCTTACCATATTTCTTTTCTTGCTCACTCCGTTACTCTCAGCAGTGGAAATTGTTACTTCAGGTGTCACACAGAGGGAGAGTGCTTGTGATCAATAATCTTGCAGCTTTCATGTTGTGGCACTGTTCTAACTGTGCTGGACTCCCTGTGGATCTGTTAGTCCACAATCAGAAAGCCTTTGTTGACTATTTTTGGGATGGACACCACTGGCTTCCACCTGGAGGGAGACCGTATCTGTCTGTAGCCTAGGGAGGCCGAGGGCTAATTCAGCTTTCAGCCAGAGTGAAGGCCATGAGGCTGCAAACTGCTCAAAAGTATGTAGTATCGGAACTCATTGGATAGGTTTTGTTCTGGTGGTGCTTGGGCATTTATACTATAGGCATTTAATAAGCATTTTGTTCTGATGTCCTAGTACAAGACATGTAGCTCCTCTTAGTTGACAGGATGGCTTTGCATCAGAGCTGTGTGTGTAAGGGGTGGCTCTAGGGCCCGAGTCACCCCAGCCAGTAATTGAGCCCAATTCCCCACACCTGGGCAGTAGGCTATATAGGCACACCGATCCAGTTGCCCCACTGCTGGATCTTTTGACTCTGGTGATGTGTGTGTCTGTGTGTCAGTCTGTGTAGATCTCGAGTTGAAGGCTGAGTGTGTGTCACTCCCCTTCATGTGTCTCTCCCGAGTCTGTCTCCCTGTGTCTGTGTGTGTGTGTGTGTGTGTGTGTGTGTGTGTGTGTGTGTGTGTGTGTGTGTGTGTGTGTGTGCGCGTGTAGCACACATACACTCGTGTACCAGAGGAAGGCAGGAGTGTCTGTCTTCCCTGGTGTGTGTGCGCCGGTGTGTGTGTGTGTGCCTGTGTGTGTTTGCACACATACACTAGTTTTACAGAGGAAGGCAGGAGTGTCTGTCTTCCCTGTAACTTCTCAGTTTTCTTGTTTCTTTTGGGAGATCCTTTTTGCCCCTTAGTTGTATTTCCCTCTAATGTTAAAGAGGTAGCCAGCTCTCCCCTGGCGTCCTTTGTTTTCCTGCCTTTATTTCGCGTTAAACACAACGTCTCCTCGTTTATTAAATCCACCCCTTTACGTTTCTTTTGTTGGCCGATTCGATAACTGCCACTTTGGTGAAGTAGTAGAGCGTCGGTCTCGCGACCCAGCGGCCTGGGTTCGAGTCCCAGGTGGTTTATTTCTCATTTCCATTTTGCCTGTTCTAAGATTAAAGACTCTGCACTTGGGCCCGTTGGTCACGTGATCGTGGTAGCTCACTCAGTAGCGCGCTGGCCCGCCAACACGGCGGCCTGGGTTCAAACCCTGCTGCAAGTGAGCCCCTCATTACAGAAAGATCCAGCCAAAGACATGGACGCAGCAGAGCCATTTGATCTAGAGCAGGCAAAGGTTGCAATCGTAGGGAGGCATGAGCAGGCCCTGCAGCAGATTCTTTCTCAGCTGCAGGGTCTGACAACTCTGGTAGCTCAGCTCACTGTCCAGCAACCTCCTGAACCTCCCCAGGAGGAGGCTGTGGCTGCTGGAGCAGCCGTAGCAGCCGTGGTGCCTCGTGCTGAACCCTCTCTTCCGACCCCAGAGCGCTATGCTGGTGAACCTGGAGGCTGCAGAGGGTTCCTCCTCCAATGTTCGCTGGCATTCGAGCAGCAGCCATCCTGCTTTCCGTCTGAGCGTGCTCAGGTGGCGTATATCATCTCTCTCCTCACCGGTAGGGCATTAGCCTGGGCCACCCCCGTGTTGGAGTACCAACGCCTCCTGCACCTGCGTCAGGGAAAAAGGTCGGTGGCTGATAACGCCATCGAATTCCGCACGCTATCGGCGGAGAGCGGATAGAATGCCAGCGCTCTCACCTCGGCTTTCCACCATGGCCTAAGTGAGGAGCTCAAGGATGAGCTGGCCTACCGTGACCCTCCCGCCTCCCTCGATCGGCTCATTGAGTTGGCCCAACGGGTTGGTAACCATCTCGAGGAGAGGCGAAGGGCGTGGAGTGGCAAGGCCCCTCGAGCTCCTCATGGCCCGCCTGCCACGGCAGGAGCGCGAGGCCCGCATGTGCGAAGGCAGGTGCCTCTACTGTGGGATCTCCGGGCACCTCCGTTCTGCGTGCCCCGAACTCTCGGGAAATGCCAACGTCCGCCAGGGGAGGGGAGACCACTGACGGACCTGACAGTTCTCCCTTGTGCCCAGGGGGTGTTCCTCAATGCCACCCTAGTGTCAGGGTTGTCTGAGGTCCACCTGCTTGCCTTTTTGGACTCCGGAGCGGCAGGGAACTTTTTAGATGCCGGCCTCGCCAGGAAGTTGGCTCTGCCGCTGGTCCCCTTGAGGGAGCCCATGCCCATAGCAGCCATAGACGGTCTGTCACTGGAGCCCGGGGTGGTGTCCCACCAAACCCACCCTTTCACGCTGCGAGCCGATCCTCACACCGAGCAGATAGTGTTCTTCATTATCAGTGCTCCTGACTTGCAGTTGGTGCTGGGGTTCCCTTGGCTCCAGAGTCATAACCCTCATGTGGACTGGCTATCCCGGTCTGTCTTGGCATGGGGGCCAGTCTGTCGGTCCTCATGCCTCAAGACTCCTAGGGTTACTGTGGGTACTGACACCAGTCCCGAAGGTTTTGACTCCTCACGAGTCCCAAAAGAGTACTGGGACTGGGAGGTGTTTAGTAAGCGGCAGGCCCAGCTGCTGCCCCCCCACAGACCCTTTGACATTGCTATTGACCTCCTCCCTGGCACTACCCCCCCCCAGGGGTAGGCTGTTTTCGTTGTCGGCACCAGAGCGTCAGGCAATGGAGGACTATGTCCAGGAGGCCTTGGCCTTAGGGTTTATCCGGCCATCCACTTCCCCGGCTGGGGCCAGCTTCTTCTTCGTGGGGAAGAAGGATGGAGGGTTGAGGCCCTGTATTGACTACAGAGGCCTCAATAAAATAACGGTCAAAGACCGCTACCCATTACCCCTCATGACCTCAGCCTTTGAGGCACTGCAGCAGGCCTCCATCTTCACCAAGCTGGACCTGCGCAGTGCCTACAACCTGGTCAGGGTCAAAGAGGGTGATGAGTGGAAGAAGGCGTTCATCACCCCGTCTGGGCATTACGAAAACCTAGTTATGCCATTTGGTTTGATGAATGCGCCCGCCGTCTTCCAACGGTACATCAACGAGGTCCTCCGGGAGGCTTTGGACAGGTACGTGTTCTTCTACTTGGATGACACTTGGATGACATCTACTTGGATGACATTCTCATCTATAGTAAGTCCGTAGACGAACACGTCGCCCACGTCCGGCGGGTTCTCCAGTTGCTCCTGGAGAACCACCTGTTCATTAAACTGGAGAAATCACAGTTCCATGCGCAGTCAATCTCCTTTTTGGGCTTTGTTGTGTCCCACAACACCCTGCGCATGGACCCGGCCAAAATCAAGGCCGTGGAAAACTGCCAACTTCAACAACAACTTCTCTGCGCCTTGTCCAGCGCTTCCTGGGTTTTGCCAACTTCTTCCGAAGGTTCGTGAGGAATTTTGGCTCCGTGGCAGCCCCTTTGACCGCTTTGAAGAGGAAGACGTCAGGGGGGTTCGTTTGGTCCACGGAGGCCCAGGAAGCGTTCGACGCTCTAAGGCGCCTGTTGACCACGGCCCCGGTTCTCCAGTTGCCCGACCCGGACCTTCCGTTCATCGTGGAGGTGGACGCCTCTGAGGTAGGTGTGGGTGCAGTCCTCTCCCAGCGGTCTGGTCCTGGCCAAAAGCTGCACCCCTGCGCCTACTTCTGTCACCGCCTTACCCTGGCTGAACGGAATTACGATGTGGGTGACCGTGAATTATTGGCGGTTAAGCTTGCTTTAGAGGAGTGGAGACACTAGCTTGAGGGAGCAAAACATCCCTTTCTGGTCTGGATGGATCACAAGAATTTGGCCTACATCCAATAGGCCAAACGTCTTAATCTACGCCAGGCCAGGTGGGGATTGTTTTTCACTCGGTTCGATTTTGTGTTATCGTTCCGACCGGGCTCGAAGAACACCAAGCCCGATGCTCTCTCTTGCCAGTTGGAGCCCCCTCCTCTATCAAGCACACCCACAACTATAGTCCCCAAAGACCGGATTGTGGCGCCCATCCGATGGGGACTAGAAGATGCGATCAAACGGGCCCATCTCACTGAACGCTATATGTACCCAGGCCTGTAAGGGAACGGGTGCTTCAGTGGGGCCATGCGTCCTCCCAGGTAGCACACCCAGGAACTACACGCACACTCGAACTTCTGCGCCGGCGATTCTGGTGGCCCGGCATGGAAGGCGACGTCTACCTGGTCTGACCAACTGATTTGGGCGGAGTACGCACACAACACCCTCTGGCACTCGTCTCTGGGAATGTCACCCTTTGAGTGCCAGTATGGGTACGCTCTGCCCATGTTCCCAGGACAGGAGGCAGGAGCCGGGGTTCGGTCGGCGGAACAGATGGTCAGGCGTTGTCGGAGAACCTCGCAGAAAGCCCGCAGGTCCCTCCTGTCTGCAGTAGCTGCTCAGAAGTGCTATGCGGACAGTAGGTGAAGGCCAGCTCCGACCTATCGTCCTGGGCAACGGGTTTGGCTTTCAGCTAAGGATCTGCCCTTGCGTGGTGCTCCCCGCAAGTTGGCGCCTCGGTACATCGGCCCATTCAAGATCCTTCGCCGGGTCAACCCAGTGGCCTACCGCCTTGCCCTTCCCCCTTCGATGCGCGTGAACCCCACCTTCCACGTGTCCCGCCTCAAGCCCGTCTTGTGTTCCGTGGGTGCGCCGGCCTACACGGTCAGGCGCCTTATGGATGTCCGTTGGGTTCAGGGCGGGCTTCAATATCTAGTGGACTGGGAGGGTTATGGCCCGGAGGAGCGGTCCTGGGGAGGCCCCGAGTCACCCCAGCCAGTAATTGAGCCCAATTCCCCACACCTGGGCAGTAGGCTATATAGGCACACCGATCCAGTTGCCCCATTGCTGGATCTTTTGACTCTGGTGATGTGTGTGTCTGTGTGCCTGTGTAGATCTCGAGTTGAAGGCTGAGTGTGTGTCACTCCCCTTCATGTGTCTCTCCCGAGTCTGTCTCCCTGTGTCTGTGCAGTGTGTGTGCGTGTGCGTGTAGCACACATACACTTGTGTACCAGAGGAAGGCAGGAGTGTCTGTCTTCCCTGGTGTGTGTGTGTGTGTGTGTGTGTGTGTGTGTGTGTTTGCACACATACACTAGTTTTACAGAGGAAGGCAGGAGTGTCTGTCTTCCCTGTAACTTCTCAGTTTTCTTGTTTCTTTTGGGAGATCCTTTTTGCCCCCTAGTTGTATTTCCCTCTAGTGTTAAAGAGGTAGCCAGCTCTCCCCTGGCGTCCTTTGTTTTCCCGCCTTTATTTCGCGTTAAACGCAACGTCTCCTCATTTATTAAATCCACCCCTTTACGTTTCTTTTTTTGGCCGCTTCGATAACTGCCGCTTTGGTGAAGCGGCAGAGTGTCGGTCTCGCGTCGCAACGGCCTGGGTTCGAGTCCCAGGTGGCTTATTTCTCATTTCCATTTTGCCTGTTCTAAGACTCTGCACTTGGGCCCGTTGGTCACGTGATCATGGTAGCTCATTCAGTGGCGCGCTGGCCCTCCAACACGGCGGCCTGGGTTCAAACCCCGCTGCAAGTGAGCACCTCATTACAGTGTGAAATCCTTTTGTTTGAATGATTTAAGAGGGAGCGGCTACTCCAAGTGAAGAGCTCACCTCTCTGTTCCTGACATTCTGCGGCCTCTTACCAAACGCCCAGGAGACCTTCAGTAAGGATTCTATCCTCTAATGCATTTCTATCCAAATTTAAATTGGATGTTTCACCACTTTTGTCCTTACCCCTGATCCGTTTTCTGCATGTTCTGACTGTTCTTGACTGGACAGTTAAAGACCTGAGACTCTGGACTATGTTCTCGGTTTAGCTGCTTTAAGTACCTCAAGGCCTTGTGCAGAAGTTAGGAGTTTGAAAATTGTTTAGATTGTCAAAAGTGAAGGACGTGGATGTGGTGTTTCAGAGCTGTGTGGAATCAAGTGTAGGAGTTGAATTTGGTTTCGGTCAGCGCATGAATAAATGGCAATGGTTAATCAAGGGTTTGTTTCAGTTATAGGGAGTGTTGCTGTTAACTGTAGGGTTGTGTATTGGCAAGAACCTGGCGATATGTTATGCATCACAAGACTCAATACATCAAGACGATTCAATACATTGTGGTATTGCAATATTATAAGCCATTTAAAAAAAAAAATCAAAGAAAAACTGATGGTATACATAATGTGCATGCATAACATCTGAGTAAAATACAAGTTGCAAGGTGCAATCAGAACATGAATAGAGACGGCGTGTGATCACCCATCCATCTCCAGATTTCTTGGAGGTAAGCCTTTGCCTGTTCCCATACCAGAAGCGCACCCAGCAACTGAACTTGACTTTCATTAGAAAGATGTAAATGTGATTACCATACAATGACTGCTCAGGCAACTGCAGGACAAGTTTAAGAGTAGGTGAGTAAGGCCATTTATGGTGTTGAAATACCAGTGTGTTCACGATATCATGGTCAGTATCAGCCGTCTCAACTTGTCCACATTTGGCAGTCATTACTTTGCCACACCCGTTTATATTTTAACTCTTATAAAATGTGTTAATTATAAAGAAAAACACTGGAGGGATGTTATTGTGGGAGGACCTTGCAGAACAGAAGTACTGGATGTGTGGAACGTTTCCTTTCTGCTCTGTTTACTTACACGGGGAAGGGTGTGGTTAAAAGCTAAACTTCAGCCAGCCATCAGAAGGCGTAAGACATTTTGGCTTTACTTCTCAACCGCTGCTGCCAGTCCACTGTAGTATACAGTCTTTGAACAGTGGGATCTCAAGACTGAGTACAACACTGTTATCTAGCAGTTGACACAAACCACTGTCTGACACCAAATTTTACATGTAAATGATACTGTTTAGAATCGAGACTGTATTATAAAACAGTGATACTTCGATAAATCAATATTTTCTTACATTCTTTTAATTGGTGATTTTTATACCATTAGTCCCTGTAACCTTTCTTTAACAACTTTTTTAATGTTCCAAATTATAAATCCCTCTCATAAGCTCATTTCTGTTTCCTCTCTGACAAGCTTACTCAGTTGAAACTCTGAGTTGTGTGAGTGCAGTAGGAGCTAATTTTGAAATTGGAAAATAAGAATGATTTTTGTGTGTGTAACTTTGGAAAACGTGGGCCAGGCCACTAAACATTTGCTTCAGTAGTGCTGTGAGCAGCACACACACACACACACACACACACACACACACACACACACACACACACACACACACACACACACACACACACACACACACACACACACACACACACACCAACAGCTGACTGTGTGCTTTGTTTTTTTTTTTGTTTTTTTTAGAAGTTGGATGGGTATTATATAAGACCACACAGAGTTTGATGAAAGCACATGCTTTTGTTAATGTTAATCTCCATGTAGATGTATTAATAGGAATGCTCCATTCTTGAGAACACACAACAAATTCAATTCTCAGACCACACAGTGCCTCCAAAAGACCCGTCAAGTGTCTAGCAGGGGTAACACCTATATTTATAGTGTATAATCTGTTACTTCATAATGAACTGATCATCAGTGAATGAGGAACTTGGAATGATCATTAGTCAGTAGGGGAGGGTTAAGTCAGTTCTTGAAGTTGGAGAATGCCCACAATTTCATTAACTGTTCTTCCAACCCATCTAAAATGTAGTTTGACCATCACATTTATGTAATTGCTATTCTTCTCTCTGTAGGCATATCAGTGAGGGATGCATATAACTGGAGCAATCAGATTCTCAAACATGCTGTCTCAGCTCACTTGTTCAGGATGTGAATGTCTGATGTCCTTGCTGGGGGCGACCGAACTCCCCTGCAGAGCTCTGCTTTGCTGGTCATAAAGCTTATACACTAAGGAAAGGTGTTCATCCTTAGACCTAGACCCATTAGTTTGAGCCATAATTGCAAAAGTCTTCTAAACAAAAAAGAGAAAAAACAGCTCTTCAATAATGCTTTTTTCTGCTTTCTCCAGGACACTACAGTCACCTCTCATTTTAAGACCATAACAAGGCTGCTTACCGATATTTAGGTAAAATGCTGGTTCTCCAGAGCAGCCACAACAGCTTGGCGCTGAACATGCTCATAAGAGTGGAGAATCCCTACCCATGCCAGCTCTCACGGTCTTTGACAAGACTATGATTGCGATGGAGTCAAACATTTGCCAGAGGGAATCACATGGCCCAATCATGACTGTGTATGTGATGCTATCATCAGCTCCATTGCAAAGTAAGCCCAAGCTAAATAACTAGCTAATGAAGTTTGACATGCTTTAGGAGCTGCTGGTTACATTCTACATGGTCATCAGAGAGTGGTCTTCCTTTCCTCCTTCATAGTCTGGAGCAGCTCGACCACCAAACATGACTTTCACAATCTGCAGTGCGTCATCAGCTCTGCAATGAAGGCCATCAGTGTTAACCTGGGCAACCTGCTCAACCCACACACCTCCAGAACTAGGAAGTGTGCATCATCACACCCTGGTCATCACCTGTTTTAGCTCCTTCCCTCAGGCAGGTGCTTCAGTTAAATGAAAATCAAAACAACAAGAGTACCAGAAGTGTTTTCCCTTACACCTTAAAAGTTACAGAACGGTTTGGGATGTCTGTGTTACTGTACCAGTGTGAAATATGTAGGAAGTATTGTTAATTCAGTAATGTATACTGGCATGAATGCAGTATAACATGCAATTCTCACAAATTGAGAATAGTGGTTCAGTTCATGTTCTCACAGCTTAAAGGTTAAAAGGTCAGTAGCCTGACTTTTCATAGGGTAAAACCTGGGTCCAGAAACATGTTTTCTCAGACTAAGATGGCTATGAGTAAATAACTTCTCTCCCCTTGTCACTCTGCTTCCAGGAACTCCAGAAAAACAGCTGATGTCTGTTACTAAGCAGTGCACTAGAATATACAGTATAACCACATACAAATTCCTTGTACTGTATGTGCAGTGCAGACATACTTGTCCAAATCCATGCTGCAGAAATATAATGATGCTTGTTTGCCAGATTGACTGCATTTGTCTTTAGTCTGCCCACTTTGCAGTGCTACAGACGAAATGAAACCATAGCCGGCTTCATTACGTGGCCGTTTCTGTCAGACAGCCAAGAATGTGATGCCTTAAGGTTAATGGAATATGCTTTTGCAAAGTTAGACTTTTTTTTGCTCATTAAAAACAATGTGTTCTGTACCGTGTTAAGGGGTAACTGTTTGACCTATACACTATGTGGACAAAAGTAATAGGACATTGTTTCTTCTGAAACCAGGGGTACTTCAAAAGAGTTTTGAAGATTTGATTGCATTCAGTAACGCAAGCATTCATGAGGTCAGGATATTGGCGCACCACCCCACCTTATCCAAAACTCCCAACTTCCTAAAAGTATGGGATGGAACACCATCATTCCAGAGAACACAGATCCACTGCTCCATAGCTCAGTGCTGATGGACCGGATACCTCTGGTCCACACTTGGCATTACGCATGGTGCCAATAGGTTCATGTTTATCTGAGCCAATAAGTCCTGTATTATTGACAGTACTTCTCTACAAGCTGTGTGTGTGCGCGCACGCATTTGCACATCAGGATGCAAAGTAACATAGCTGAATTTATTCATTAGAAAACATTTTGAAGACAATTAATATAAAACTACATGCTTTATTCTCTGGTTGTAACTGTGACTTCTAAAGGTTAAGCAAGTGACGTGATTGCTTTTGAGGTTCTGGTTGCATCTGGGTCACTGACACTTTCCTTCCTCTTCCGCAGGGCATCAACATTGTGGGGCCGAGTAATGTAGATCTGCCTGCCCCTGTCCACCCCGGCATGTACCAGCTGGAGATCGTGCTGAAGAAGGGGAATAATCTCGCCATCAGAGACAGGGGAGGTAAGCTGGTTGTTTATTTTTGTGGAAAAAGAAATGCCTGCTATATCATGTGGAGTTCATGCCTCGATGAGCATGAGCGGCATTGACAATACGAGTCAGTGGCTTTAAATGTTATGGCTGATCGTCACTTCCCACATCTTTGAATCTGGCAGTTGTACCAGTAGGAATGCTTCAGAAAAAATAATTCATTGACTTGCATTAAAAGCTGAGAAGAAGTTATTATTTTGGAGATAAGGTTTTTGTGCAAGAGCAATGATGGATTAGTTGTTTTTTTGGGGGACTGCACATTGGTGCACCAGGTTTGTTTGTGTGCCTCACAGCTCCAAGAGCCTGTGATTGAGGGTTTAATTCTCACTCTGGTCTCTGTCTGTTAGGAGTGTATTGACCTCCCAAAAAGGATGAGGTAGATTTGAGTATGCCAAATTACCACTAGGTGCGAGTGTGTAAGTGGTACCCTGCAACAAACTGGTGCCGTGTCCAGGGGTATTCCTGCCTTGCACACAATGCTTCTGCCTCTAGATTCACAATGACCCTGAGTAGGAAGAAGTGGATCAGAGGATGGATAGATGGAGGCTGTTTTTGGTGCCAATAAGCAGTATAGACTGAAAAACGGTGGGCTAAGCCGCTGCAGGCTGAATGGGTGGATATGTAAATGTGGTTTATTACACACACTGTGCGCACATGGCTTGGCTGACACCAAAATGTTCCTCATAATGACATTCCAGGAGCCTTTTCATGTTAAAACGTCACTAATGTATTCATCTGTTGTACAGGGGCAGTCCACTGTCATCCACTGTATGGGGGCAGTTGGCGATCATTTTTTTTTACAAAGTAATTTTTCACAGTATCCGCATCAATACAATATTCAGGGTTTCCATCCCCATCTCTCTCAGTGGGAATGAGCACTGATTTGTGCTCTCGACTGAGCTTTTCCACAGCCTATAACTGTTAGTGTGTGGTTTGGTGCAGTTAATTTATTTAAATGATGCTACCCCTTTTTGGGGGTATTATTTTATGGTGCATGTAACAGAGGGTGAATGTCTTAAGTCAATAAAAGATTGGTGCTTTGTGAGACTGTGGCAGGGCTCAAACTCCCAACCCTGGAAATGGGAGCCCAGTGCGTTTCCACTGCACCACCACAGCTGTGTGAGGTGGCAGTATAAAAACTGTTTAAAAGCTATATAGAAAAAAGGGCGGGAAAACAAACAAAGGAAACATCAGGAGTGGTGTGTATTCAAACAAAGGACAATCTAAACCCTTTTTCAACTCAAACTAGTTTCTTTTTTTTTTAGTTTCTTTTCACCACTGATTACAACAAACTTTCTTTTCAGCTCTTCGCAACTCAAACTCTTTTCTTTTCAGCTCTTCGCAACTCAAACTCTTTTCTTTTCAGCTCTTCGCAACTCAAACTCTTTTCTTTTTAACTTCAGCTTTTCTTCACAACTCAAACTCTTTCTTTTTAACTTCAGCTTTTCTTCACTGTTCACAACTTGGAACCACTGTTACCGTTCGCCCCTCTACAAAGGTGCGACCGGGAATTGTGTTTGGCTGGGTGTATTTGTACCGTGCCACACAGGTGGGTCTGGTCAGTGTTGATTACTGCTTGGGCTCCTGGGGCTTGGAGTTCTTTACTCCAGCTCCACCAGCTTTCCCACTGTGCTGGCCAAGCCCCCTGCTGGTGGCTGACGGTACACGCTGCTTACAATAACATACCAATAATAACAACGCACCTTATGTTGCTAACCAGCTTTTCAGCTTCTGCTGTATCAAAACAAAGAATACGGTTGAGCATTTCCATTACGTAATTTTGCATTGCTTTTTCTTTTTAGAATTTTTACTAAATTTAGATATTTAGTTATGTTCTCTCTGGCTGCTGATGACTTTTCTTAAACCAGTCAGAAACATTGAGCATTTTGTTCCACCCCCCAGCACCACAGACTACAAACCAATAACACCTATTTTAAAGCAGCATTGTGCAAGAATTGTTATTTCCTGCTCCTGGGCACCCCCTAGAGTCACAACGTTTAATTGATCCACACCCAAAGGTTCGCTTTGCAAAGTTACATACTGCAGCAGCCAATGTGCTGAGCCAAGAGCCACAATGATAGAGACGCTATTCTCCCCATTGCAAGTCAGTAAATCAGTGGAGCATCACAATGGTTTTGAAGCTGCTATTTTAAGGTAAGAATGCTACATAGTGTTGCTTTAGAACTGGCTGCTCCTGAAACTTTCATTTCAAACAGGGTAAAGTTTTGATTGAAATTGGTCCTTTTTCCCTTCCTATGCAAAGCTGCTGTTTTTAGAGATACAAGGTTGTCTTATGAGGGCAGTGATTTTGTGGCCTAAATTTACATACTGGCATTTGAAGCCCAACGTGCTCCACTGTTGCACCAAATAGCTTATTGTTGTTATCTCACTTTAGCGTTTAAGAAAACCCTTGCAGAAATGCACCATGAAATCAATACCAGCCTAATTAAATAAAATGGCCTGGGACATTCTATACACCATCTCCTCCATTTATGACATTACTTGAATTAATTTGCATGAATTGCTCTAGACAGCTGGCAGAGGGCTGATGGATGACTTGTACTTTTTGCCCATTATCTGGATACTGGTCTGAGGGGCTCCTGAGTCATACAGGAACCATGTGTTAAGGTGTGCCTTTTAGTGTGCATTTCAGGCTGTGTGTGTGTCAGTGCCAGGGGGATTGTTTTGACTGCTGGATCGCTAATGGTCTCATTAGGGGCTGATGGGACGCTACAGCAGAACTGTCTAGATACACTCTTAAATGTACACACAAACACACAGACACATACACAAAGTTAAATAATGAATAGGCAAGTAAACAGACCTGTATCAACAACACTACATGGTCAAAATGGTTTAGAAGGAACATTTAAAATAAAGGAACATTTAAAATAAATAACCCTATAAAACCTGAAAAATTATACAATGAATTGCTTAACAATACAAATACAGTATCCAACATATAATATGGTAATTTGTAACACATACACAATAAATCCATCTACACATTTTGGGCTTTTAGATTGCTCTTTGTACAGTTGAAGTCAGAAGTTTAGCTACACCATGGACCGAAATCATGCAGATATTGGACTTTAAAGCATATTCTGGGGCAGAAAATAACATGCAACATATGCATGCAACTAGAATTTGGTGCATAAACTTTTAATAATTTTAGGGGGGTTCTGAAATCAACACAGTGAAAATAACAAAAATTCTAAATGTACATACCCACACCCCTTTAGATTATTGAATCAGTGATTCTGAAAGGCCTGCCATGAACTGGAATCTGCTGGAAAACCAGCATCACTGTAACCAGCAACATGTTCTTGGGGTTTTTGATACCTGCACATTTTACAAAGTGGATGAAATGCTAAAGAAAGATGACTACCTCTGCTGAAGAAAAATGACTAGAATTTTTCAGCATAACCTCAAACCATCAGCCAATATTGCAATGACAATTGTCCATGATGAGTGTACGTAAATTATAAACTGCTTCAGACTGTAACTGTATCAAAATAAACGCAACAGCAGCATTGGGAATCACTTTGTTGAAGGAGAAGAGTGGATTAAACGGTAAAAAGAGCCAATCTTTACCTCAGCATTCAATCAATGATGTCTTGGACTACAGCTGCCACCCCAGCCCATTTCCTTTATCCACTCAGGTCGAATCAATTGAGTGACAGTGGAAGATGCTCTACATCTTTGGCTGTCCTCGTTGCTGTAGCTCAGCCATAGCCCACCTGAGCCTGTTCTGACCTGGACATGACTCATCTCTGGCTGCCTGTATGAGGGCTCATTTTCTGCCCGAACATGACTGCTGCTGCCAACTTCTTGGCCTCCAGCACTGCCGTAGTATTGGCAAAAATATGAGCAGTTCTTCATTCCAATGGGCCTTTTTCTAGCGCTGTCAGAAGAAGACAAGGATTGCTCTAAGCATTGCAGTTCTACATGTCAATATAGTATGAAACCCGTTTATAGTTGGAGTCGTCTATGTGGCATGATAATTCCAAGGGGAAAAATAGACAATATTTTACATACAGCTATGAGACTTAACATAATGCTTGGTGCTAGTTATACTTTAGACCTGTCTGTTTGAGGAAAGAATACATCAGATTCAGTCATGGCCATTATATAATTTCTTCTGCTGCTGTTTTTTGCTATTTAGGTCTTCAGTAGACTTGTCCCCTCTATTCCTTGTGTCTAAAACATGGAACTTGCTTCCCTAATGCTACATGGCAGAAAGGTGTACAGTTTCAGAGGTCTTCACCTGGGACAGAGAGAGTGGTATAGAGAGAGAGAGAGCGAGAGAGTTTCCTTTTCACATCCGACTGACTCGGGCTCTGCTTACATACGGCCTCTGAAAGCCACATGTCATTGATGAGATCCTTCCTTTCAGCAAACCAGAACCTGGCAGCTGGCCATGAAGTCTGAAGTATAACTCCCTCAGCAGTTTGCATGATCATAAAGTATGTTTTACGTTCTACTGCTGAACTGTTATCCCTCAAAATCCGCGGAAGACAAGCGTCCAGGTTTTTTCTGTCCTGGCACCAAAGTGGTGGAACAAGCTTCCCCTGGGTGTCCGAACGGCCGAGTCGCTCGCTGTCTTCAAACACAGACTGAAGACCCACCTCTTCCGAGAGTACTTGGACGATTAGAGTACTATGGTCACCTTTTTGTCTTGTGTTTAGTAATGTCTAAGCTTAGAGGTATCCTTTGAATTATTGGTCTATTCTTCTATGCTAAGGTTTTTCTTGGGTAAATAGCAAAGCACTTTGTACGTCGCTCTGGATAAGAGCATCTGCTAAATGCCATAAATGTAATGTAAATGTAAACTGTTACAGTAGAAAACAGCCATTGAGCCATTAAGGCAGAGTAGATGTCTTTTACTTTATCAGGCAGAAATTAGTTCTCTTATTCTCATTCACATTACAAAAGTGCTATGCTGTTTACTCAGAAAATATCCTTAGCTTGTTTGTATAGACTTAAAGATTCCTTAGTCTAGATGCTACCCAACACAAAAGTCAGCATGGATACTTGGATAAGCAATACTCAACAAACTACACTTTGCCTGAATGTGAAACAAATCAAATAAGACATGAGTACTATCGTAAGCCTGAATAAGTGCTGATATAAGTACTCTGGGAAGAGATGGCTCCTTAGTCAGCGTTTGAAGACAGCAAGTGACTCTGGAAGCTTGTCTTTTATGCATCTTAAAGGATGGTGTGTCAATCTGTACTTAAAGCTTAAAAGGCACTTGGTAAAGATCGGGTTTTAACCATTGCCATCAAGTATGAATGGGGCTGATCCATTTTTGGCTTTGTAGGCCAGCATCAGGGTTTAGACTACAGGAAGCCAGTGAAGTGAACATGTCTGAACATGGGAACATTTTGTGGACAAGGAACAAGTTGTGTATAATAATATTATGCCATCTCAATGTTTAAACTCATAAGCAGCAAGTTTATTTTCTTAAGAAAACCATATTCTATTTTGCTGGTTTGGCTAAGCACAATGTCTGCTGCCATTCCTGCTAGTTCCAGACTTTCTTTGCCTCAGCCTCATCACGCTATTTTACTCTTTAGCTCAATATGACAGACCTGTAATAATTTTTGAGAATTATGTTTCCATAAAAATGTAAATACAAGCATTTCATTACTGCAAATAAAAAATCTTCCAATGGCAGATTTTAATCCAAGTCATTTTTAGAGCATTTCTATTGGTCCATTCATCATGACATTTTGGCATAATATATAAGAACAGCTATCAGTCACATTATTATAAAGTGAAAAACAACAAAAATGGAGATCCAAGGTCTTTGTAAGACAGCGATCAAATGTCTGTATGCCAGTTTGGGCCTGATATGAACTTTGGCTGAAATGTTGACATATTCGATTTTGCACTCATGCAGCCAAATGTCATGAAGGACACAAAAAAAACACACACACCCTGTGTGAGCTGGATGACCTCCAACAGAGTGACTTGAAAAAGCTGTGTGTAAATCTGCTATATGCATACAGTAAGCCTGTCAATTTATTGTATGTGTACAGTCATTGATGTTGCAGAGAGAGACAGCATATTAGAGTCCTTAGATCAGTTTGTGCTACACACACTTACCCCTCCTCATGCAAGCAGGTCACATTATCTTATGACACTGTGCTGCTAAACATTTTTTTATTAGCAAATAATGATTCATTGTTTTCTGCGCAGGACACGAATCATACATATAGTCATTCATCTCTTTGAAATTGTTGCCCTTTGAGTCATGGTGACTTGTAAATCTAACTTTTTAATTTGCTCATTAACTCATTTCAAGACAATTTATTTCACTTCCAGCGGTTTGTTAGAGATAACCAGGCAGTAATGGACTCAACAGCGTCCAGCAGTTTTCGATCAATGAATGTGACGTTGTGGCTGGTTGAAAAGTGAGAGGATGATAAACTGGGACCTGTATGGAAAGTCAAGTTTCATGTTTCATGAAATGCTGCTGGATCTTATGGCTGTGTGTAGACAGTTGAAGCTGTCATGAATCGGCCTGTTGCCACTCTTTGTTCTTCTGCCTGCTTCTGATGTTTCACTGTCAGCAGATACTAAAGAGGAGCTGATGGATCGATGGGCTCTTGGATGGATGACTCAAACTAGCACAATACTGGATCATGTTTGGCAGTGTGACAAAAATACAACAACACGTTACTTCAGAACATTTTCATGAAACGCAGTGTGTACATATACTCAATATTGGGTTTCTGAAGTGCACATGTTCTCCTCCAAGCTGTCCAATGTTTTATTAGCAGCAATTCAAAAGGAAGCAGTTGGCTGGCATCATGTGACTTGGAAGTACATGCTAGGCTTCACTCTCCCAGCACTGTAGTAGCTTTGTGTGATAGGGGTGCTTTTATAATGGGCTAACATCCAACCAGCTACCTCTACATGTTGCTGTTAAAAAGATCATTGCTCTGTATCTCAAATTGGCATGACAGGAATAGCTGTGGCATGGCTAGCTGTGTGTAGGGTCATGGTGTTTGCTGCTGTTTATTTTCTTTATGACCGTATGCATTTGGACTTCTGCAGTGTGGGTGCCACTAGGCGGACTGTGGCAGAATTTTCAGTCGTAGCTCTGAAGTTAAGAAGCATGGAATAGTAAGATAGCTGTCATCTGAATGCTGCATGTAGTTTATGCAGATACTGTACAGGTTGTAATACATATTGTGACTTAATTTAACAGTCAGTCCGTTCCTGAAGGCTGTGTAAAAGCAGGAAAAATAAGCAAGGATAAGATTCTGAGCCAATTTGACGAGCCAAACTGTGATGGCTAGACAACTGGGTCAGAACATCTCCAAAACATCAGGCAGGTCTTTTGGGTTTTTTCTTTTTTCTTTCTTTTTTTTGGTATGCAGTGCCTCCTAAATGCCAGCATGCCAGTACCTACTAAAGGTTATTAAAGAAAGGACAACTTGTGAACCAGCAACAGAGTCATGGGCACCTCTAACTTATTAAAGTGATCTCTCATAACTTGCAGGATCTGCTGCCAGATACCATAGGATGCCTTCAGAGGTGTTGTGGAGTCCCTGCCTAAAATGGTCAGATCTGTTGTGGTGACACAAGGGGGATTAATGGTATGGCTACTCTCTGTCTGTAGATGAAAAGAAAAAGGATATTGGCATGAACCCAGAATTCCCATATTGGTGCATCCCTAATTCTATTGGATCCAACTCCTCAAGAGTAACTTTTTGTGAGTGCCAGAGCCTAGGGGCCATTATCGGGCCCCTGGAGGGCCTGAGCTAAAATCTGGTCTGTAGGGGATCATAGTGATCCCAGCTGTGTGCGAGACGTTCCAAATTTCTTTCCGATGAGACTAATCACCCTGTGTGACTCACTAAGGGAACTGAATTGAAAATTTCTTCCTTAATTATGACTCAGTATGAATTATTCAATGACCTTTTTATAGCTCTCATGGCCTGTCATGATTTTTTGGGTAGCCTAATTATGAATGTTCGGAGAGAAGTGTTTCATTCATTTCAAGTTAAACTCAACTGCTGGATTTCTTTTCCTTAGTCTTTATTTCCTTTTCTTGTATTTATTAGTTTAATTTAGAAATGCCTTTTCTTATAAAACACTCTTTTAGACTTCATTTCCTCGGACGCAGTGTGATATACTTGCATCCTCATTTAGTTTGTTGTTTTCCAATCATTTCATATCAGAGTTCTCATTACACTCAAGTTCAGTCATGTAGAGTCGATCAGTTTCCATCAAATTAATAATTTTTTATCATTTATATCCTGTTCTCTAAATAAGCAAGCCTGCGTCCACTGAACAGGAGCTCTTGGCTTTATAGGCAACTTCTGGAATACAGCAATGCAGAGACCTCAAATAGAAGTATCCAATCCATTTTCATTTTCTCCTTCAGAGTGGTGTGTTTGAGACTAGGATGTGGAGAGGGTTGAGAACGTGTCCTGGGTCAGAACAGCCTGATAAAGGCCCACCTCGTCCCCTCAGACATGATTAGAGCACCGTGATCACTGATCCAATGTCTCTAATGCAGAGGGAGAAAAGGAAGGCACGTAGTAATGTGGGTGTGGAAGTGTGTGTGTGTGTTGAGGGGGGGGGGGGGGGGGGTGTTTGCTTTGTGTGCTGGGAGAAAGTTAGGAATGGTCAAGTGTGTGTGACTGCCATGTATGGGTTAAATTCAGAGTCTAAAGCTACAGGTTAGAGGGCGGGGTACCTGGACAAGCTGTGTGGGTATGTGTGTGCGTTTGCACAACAGTGCAACCTACAGTTGCTGAAAGCATTTATTGGAATGGCTGTCATGTCAAATGTTTGTGGACACCACTTCGAATGAATGCATTCAGCTACTTTAAGTAACACAGATGTGCAAATGCACGCACAAACAGCTTGTGTAGTCCCTGTACAGAAGCATTACCAATAGGGAGCAGATAAACATAAACCTGTAGATTAGGTTAGAGGCTAGAGGGGTATAAAACCCCCAAGCACTGACCTGTGGCACAATAGAACTGTGTTCTCTGGAATGATGGTGCTCCATACAATAGTTTTGGTATGAACTGGGGAGTTGGGGTTTAGGTAAAGTGATCATCCAACATCCTGACCTCACTAATGCTCTTGTTGCTGGATGTAACCAAATCCTCACAGCAATGCCCCAGAATCTAGTAGAAAGCCTTCCATGGGGAGTAAAGACAGCTACTCCTGCAAGAGCAGGATACACTCTTTTTAGTACCCTGGATTTCAGAAGAAACAATGAATGAGCAGGTATCCCAATACTTTTGTCCATATTGTATATTTTCTTATCAGGATCTGATTGTTCTGATTGGTGCTTGACAATGCACTGTATGATTGAATAGAAACAGAACATGAATTTAAGACATGTATTAATCCTAAAAATGCTCACGGCTATATTACAGTTTATACTATCATATTGTGTGTAAGCACGAGGCACCAACTGCACCCATTGATGCTGTGTTTGCATGCACACATTCTTGTTTCTGAATGTGTCTGAGTGTAATGCATACCTACATTCATATAATACAATATTGATGCACTGCAAGAATTGGCCATTTTCCCTGGAATGTCAGCAGTCTGTATCTGTGTCATCTATAATCAACACAATATCCAATATACCATAAGTAATTCTATCTAAGAATTCAATTCAAGTGGGTTCTGTGGCCACACGGTCTGCCGTTAAGATCTCATCCAATCAGGCCTGTTTTTGACTGCTGGATATTCTTTCACTTCCACTAAATGTAAGTTGAATTGGGCTAGCCTGTATTGATTTTTTCAGGGGTCGGCAGGGGCGCACTTCAGGTGTCTGAAAGAACAATTTGTCTTGAGGAAACTCTGCACTGGATCTGGACCTGACTGTCAAAACAGCTATTACTAAAAGCGACTGAATGTTAAGCACTCCTCTAAAGCATTGGGTGATTATGTTTTATTACACATTTGAGTGGCCAACATGGCCACACCTTCAAGCATCTCTCTCACACACACACACACACTTCCATTTCAGGCAGTCAGCAGTCGGTTTCCACCTGCTTTTAGTATCAAACACTTTTTACGTCTGGAATGGCTATTTACCTCAAAGTTCAAGCTGTGCATTGTTACTTAACTTTTATCATAAACTCTGAAAGAATGACCCCTTTACAGATTTTATACCTGCTTGTGATTTGCTCCATTTCTCAGTGTAATGTGAGGCCATATTTTTGTAGTCCTCCAATTCATTATTCAGGAGCCATTATGTGGGCTTTCCAGCGTTAACGACTGTGATGCAGTCCATTAGATTCTGCAGTTTGGATGTATACTCTTCGTCAGTGTGTAGCAGTCTGGTTTGGGGCACAGCAGTCTCTAGGCATCTTCTGAGCTCTGACAGGGGTCTAGTTATTAAAGTACATGTGGATATAATACAGCAGTGTTACTGACATTAAGATTTGCCCATTGTTCCTTCTAAATGTTTGTTGAAAATGTGAAAATTCATGAGGGTAGTAGATCCTCAGACCTGAGGATATTGAAATTATATAGAGTTGAATAAAATGGGTGACATATTGAACACTGAATTATATAATCATAATGAATTCATTCTACAATTTTCAATCAAAGGAATGAGTGCATTAGGTCATAATTGCTAAAGAGTCTACACTATATGGACAAAAGTATTGGGACAACTGTTCATTCATTGTTTCTACGGAAATCAAGGGTATTAGTTCATTCTGCTTTTGTTGGAGTAACTCTTTGCTGTCCAGGGAATGCCTTCTACTAGATATTGGAACATTGCTGTGAGTATTTGATTGCATTTGGCAACAAAAGCATTAGTGATGTTGAATGATCACCACTCTGCCTCATCCCTAGCTCCCCAACGCATCTCAAAAGTATTTGATAGAGCGCCATCCTTCAACAGCCTAATGTTGGGATGCATTACATCCCTCTAGCCCACACCTGGCATTAGGCATGGTGCCAAGGGGTGTGCCAATACAGATTGTCTGAGTTTTTGTTCATTTTGACAGGCATTTTTGCTAGCTCACTGGACTAGCTAACATGCTACAGTGTGGCCAGTCAGTTGATGCCCGATGAGTACTTGCTCTATAAGAATTAGGCTGCAGGTTATATTGAATTTGATGATTTATTGTACCAGCAGTTGACTTCAGTGAAAGTATTTTGTCCATGGACACCTCTCTAGAATCTCTAGAATCCCCAATTAAGCTTTGCGATTTTAATTGGTAGCCTTACGGTTGCTGCCTCTCTTACTAGGCCACTAGCCACCCCAGTAAAATGAATGAATATTGTAGATTCAGTGTTTCTTGTCAGTGGATTATAATCTAAATTGTATTAGATTCACGGATACTTTGCTGTTCCGTCACCATGCTTAAATAGATGTACACTGGTTTGTCTGCAGTGTGGCTGGAAAATTGGTGCAGAGAGTGGTCTTATCTTTTAGTTGGAAACATATATCATTGTGCCAGTATGAGTGATCTTGTCGTCTTTTTGCTGAAAGCAGTATCACACTGCCCCTTTGTGGCAATGTAAGGTATGTGAATGCTGAGCCCCTATGTCTGATTAGATCATTTTTAGCATAGATGACCCTGTCTGCAGTTTTAAACTTTAAATAACAGACATAAGGCTTTAAAAAAACAAAAAAATGTCCAGACTATAATCTCAACTGTTAGTGGATCAACAGTTCAATATCTGCAATAATGTGAATGCTAAAGGTCTTTAAAGCTCATATCTTGTGACTGTAAAGACAATAAAAAAGAACTATGCATATAAATATTATGCCATTCAAAACCAGTCCATCCACGGCACATTTAAAGCCTTCAATCTATAACTCCTGTGCCCAGCTGCATGGACTTTAATTTCATGCTGTTCAGGCTGCAGGATGGACGATGGTGCGCTGCTATGTTTATAGACCCATGAAGAGATGGAGAGTGCGAGTAGAGAGCTGTTCTGTGGTGCATGCCGGGCCATGTGTGCATCGATTGTGGAGGAAAAGAAGAAATAGTCCCACCCTATGTCTCTGAAGACACACTAAAATCCACCCAACTGACTTATTGACCGGATCCTCAATAGCTAGCAGATCCGTTGGCGCACTTGCAGCTGTGCTTTGTGAATTATGCTTTGTGGAAAGAAAAAACACACACACACACACTTCCACTTTTGTTCAGTATGTTTGAGTGGGAACCCCCATTTTACCCAATTTGCTGCTCACTAGCCTTGCTTGACCACAGCTTGCACCCACATCAGTCATCTTAATGGAACACCCTTGGCCTCATAGCTCAATTACTTTCACTAGTAGTTCTATGCAACATCCCTGCCTTTCACATACTTCTGACAGCTTTCCAAGGCTGCAGGGAATTATCTGGAGAATGTTCTTGGACCTATAGCTGGCTTATTACTGGCTTCTCGAAGTCTGAAAGTTCTGGAAGTTTCTTATTGAAAATAAATTGTACCAATTTACAATAAAATTGTAAACCAAGTGTAACTAGGCCTCAGTATTTTATTGAATTAGAATATGGCAAGAGGCTATCTATTGTTGTATTGTGTTATATTAGCTTGTGGCTAGCGTGTTCGATTGAGGCACTTTAAAGCACAGCTTTTTTGCTTTATTGAAATGTGTATCCTGGCACATCGCTACATTTTTATATCTGTAAGTTTATACCCCCCTCCCCTCCTAATACTAGTAATTGGTAGTGTCTCATACTTACGAATTGTCATGCAAGTAAAATGTGAAATGAATTCAGGTAACTGGCTCAGCCAGAAAATGGCTAGCCTATGCATATATACCCAAATGCCATTAATCTAAACTTGGTCTGAAATGTGCAAATTTCCATAGTACAAAGGGATTTGGCTTCTGAAGCACCTGCTTAACTTGAGTACAACTAAAATCGAGAATTGATGTTCATGTATTGTCACTCACACACTTTGTACACTATATTGCTAAAGGGTAATGATAGTGAATTTGTCCTCCCTTTGCTCTTGTATTAGCCTCTACTCTTCAGGTGAAGGCTGTTCACTAGATTTTGGAGCAGTGGTGTATTATTGAGGTCTATTGAGGTCAGGTACTGAGGTTGGATAATCTGCTCTGGATCACAAACACCACTCAAACTCATCCCAAAGATACTGGATGTAGCTTCATCACTCCAGAGAATACTCCAGAGTTACACTGCTCCACAGCCCAGTGCTGAAAGTCCTTCTACCCCTCTAGCCCATTGTCATCATTGGTCATTTTGGCCTTAAACTCATGTGCATCTTCTCCAGAATGTCTCACTATATTGGCAGTGCTTTTTCTATGGAGATAATAAAAGCAATATCTGAATTTACTAATATTAAGGGTTGTCCACAAGCGTTTTTTGGCATACAGGTGTATTTTGACTGTATGTATATGCCGTGTAAATGCTTTTTTCTACTATATAATGAATATTGGGGTTTTTTTGCATGGTGTTATTAATTTAGGAAAACAAGCAGCAGTCCTTTAAAGCTAGATCTACCATCTCCTGCTTATCTCTCAAGTACTCCTGCTCCTATAAGAAGCTGAGCATTTTAATGAATTGTGGCAGTGCAATATGTCATGACATTAATGTGATGGAGCAGGTCTATTGGACTGCTCTAATGGCATTACCTACTTTACTCCGAGGGAGTGCAGACTGAGTTATGGTAAGCACAGTGGAGAAGAATGTGAGAAGGAGAGAAGAGTGCAGTGTTAATGGGGGTTCCCTGAAGATACTGGAGTTTAATTACAGTGCTCATACACAGCACAGCACACACCACAACACACATACACATACCCTTGAACACTTATTTATTGCTTACTCCGCGGCCTGTCCGCCTCTCTGCATGTCACTGCACAGACCCTGGGGTTACTGCAGGGCTTGTGGAACGTGATCTGAATCCAAACCAGGGGAAGTTGATTATCTGCTTCACAAACAATGCTTGGAGTCTCCCAGTACTGACATTTGTTCTGGCCCTGATGCTTCCCTCTGAGAGCTTAATCCAATAGAAGAGACATACCTGCCAATGCTGATTGGAGAGGATGCAATGAAGACCAATCCATTCAGGTTCAAGTGGCCAGATGGAAGAATCTGGACAGATAATGGCCTTTTCAGGACCTAATGGCATTTTTGTTGAAACAATGCTTTTGTGGTTTGTTACTGTGCATTATCAAAACATTATGACCAATAAATAATATTCTGGTGGTGCACATGCCACCAAAACCGCTCACTCTACAAGACATCTGAAGGTGTCCTGAGGCAACTGCCACAAAGATGTGAGCAGCAAAGTCTTGTAAGTTGCAAGGTACAGCTGCTCTTAGACTTCTTGAGGTAATCTCACAATTAAACAGCCTTCTTCTGTTGCCCCAATGTCCATAAGTATATGGAATGAGCATTTACTGCCCAACACTGTCTCCAATTGGTGGGTTGTCCTTCCTTGCACCACTAATGTTGGGTACTCTCCACTGCTGACAAAAGCTCCTGAAGGCCTTGTCGTTTTGGTTCTGACCCAGTCGTCTGGCATTAACAATTCAGCCATTGTCAAGTTGCAAAAGTCCCACAACTGTACATGTGACATTGTTATATGTGACATTGTGTCATCATGTTTTTGCATATCAGTTATTTTGGATTAAAATAATAACATTTTTAGATTCATTAATTAGAACATGTACATGCAGAAACCTAGTTTAGATGATTTATTTTAATAATAAAGTGATATCAATATTGGCCAATATTTTTTTTTTTTTAGTTTTCTCCATTCTTTAAACCCTGTTGTTGCCCCGTACCATGTGAAAATAATTCTGGATAAATGGACCAATAGAAATGCTCCAAATGGACTTGAAATAAAATCTTTCTACATTGACTTCCATTAATAACGTTTTTGTTCTCCTACTGTAAAGTTGCAGTTTTGAAGATGCATGTTTTTCATTGGACAGTGACGATATATATGCTGAAGGCCCTGCATGTTTAAAAGGGGATGATGGCGAGAAAGTGGAGACTCTGAGCACTGCAGCTAAGAGACAGGTTGGGTGACTTATGCAGATATACACAGGCTGCTATAGGAGCAGAGTGACATCTAGTGGTCACTTATCATTGCATGGTAGAAGGAGTAGAAAAAACTCCATGTTTTGTTTATTGGTGGTTATTTAGTGAGGGAACATGTGCACACATTCACAACTAAATTTATATCATTATGGTTTTATTACGGATTGTTTTTAATAATGTACTTTTAAGGCGTTTTGGTGGCACAAATATTGCAGTTTTCACCTTTCACCTATCCTAAACATAGTGGATTAGGTATGTTTGATGTCTAAAGTTTACTTCAGTATCCTTACACTCCCGTTTAGGAGCCCAGTTTCAAAAGTGGCACTGTAGATAGTCTATAGGCCTGTGAATCCTCTGATGTGGACCTCGGCCTGCTTGTGGCTTCACACAGCAGTCCTTCCTCCCTGCTGTAAAGTAAGCCAATCAGAGTTTGCATACTGAGTCACATGATCTGAGTCTACAGGCAAAACATGCCCCCTTGTGACCTTCATCAGTACCATCCAAAGAAGAAGAAAGGTTTTGCACAGTTGAAAATGAGAAATTAAACTCATTAAAGGATCCATACGTGATTAAAAAAACATATGTATGTATGTATAGAGCGCAGCAAATTGAACACATTTGATTGAAATAAATATAAATAGAATCCAGTAAGTCACCGTTTTATGTATATTACAGTGTTCCTTTAGCCATTTCCAAACGTCAGCTTGAAAAAAACCTTATGCACTATATGGACAAAAACATTGGGACTCACCTCTAATCACTGAATTCAGGTGTTTTATTCGTCCCATTGCCACAGGTTTTTAAAATCAAGCACCTAGCCACGCAATCTCTCTTTACACACATTAGTGAAAAAATGTGTGGTTCTAAAGAACTCACTGAATAACTGTGAGCGATATTATTGAAAAGTGGAAGTGTTTGGGAACCACAGCAAAGTGTCAGTCTACATAAAGTTACAGAGCAGGTGCATAGTGCATAAAATTCACCAACGCTCTTCTGACTCAATAACCTGCTGTTGGAGATTCAAAAGGCAGACCAACTCTATATTATTGCCTATGGAATTAGGATGAGGTGTGAGAAAAGCTCCAGTGGGAGTATAGTGTAGATGTCTCAGTACTTTTGCCTATATAGTTTACCTATATAGTTTATCTTCTACTTGGTTTGGTTCATCAGTGCTGCTGTGTTCATACCCAACTGCTCATACACTGACTAGAATCATTGATGACACATGATCAGACCTTTTGCTCTTCTAATTAGTTCCTAAGATTTGTTAAATGACAAATTCTAAATATAAGTGAAACAATCCTATTACTTTTAAATGCATTTTATTTTATCTTTATTAGACCTTAAAATATCAAATTGCACAAACACATTTATTGCCATTAAAATTAACAAGATGATCAGATTATTGCCCTGAATACATGCAACTTCTTTAAACTGAACGCTCGTTCATCCCTCAGCTGTGTAGTTCTCTCCACTCACCACTTATAGTAGAGTTGTAAATAGTGCTGTGATATTTTATTCAGTATACTGTTTAAAATTCATCCTACGGTCTGTGTTTCTTACATACCGTAATACCTTTATGCAACTAAAGTGCAGAATGAAATTTAGCATTGCGTAATCTAGACGCATCACCAACAGCACAAACATTTTAGCACAGTATTGCTTGCAGCAGTAGGCTAACACACACACACACACACACTCACTCCCCAAGAACCCCTGGGCAGTTTTTGCCTGGACTCTACAGTATTGTGAAGTTTTACACCTGATATAAGGTGAACCTGCTCGCTTCTGCTGGCTAGTCGCAATTACAGAGGAGAGGTTGTCAACCAGCGGCTCGAGAGATGCTGCAGCCACAGCCCCACCCAACAACTCACTCTCAGCTAACCTCTCTCTTTCTCTCTCTTTCTGGGGGGCTTTGAGCAGATGGGACCCGAAGCCAGACAGAGGTTGAGCATAATTGGACCATCAGGAGGAGCAGGGGCAGTGGTGGGGGGCGAAGTTTCGTCACGACAACAGTGGCTAGTACTCATTTTTAAAGCCTTCATTATATACATGATGGGAACGTTTGTTATATGTATTTTTATACACATTTTAAATAAACCTATATAAAGTCCCTGAAATTTAGGTCATCCAGCCCAGCCCTGACTGTAAACTGTTTCATACTCAGTGGACTGCTTTTGAATAATGAACCAAAATATCAGTTACATATGTCTCTCTTAAAGGCATATTTTTTTAAAATAAATGATTTATTCCAAGACATAGGGGTGGGGGTTGGAAAATATCCATGAAAATTTGTCTGCATTTAATATTAAGAGATTTGCATTCATCTGCATCTGCTCCAATGCTCAACTCCAAGCAGCTGAAAGAGGGCATGTTTTACACAAGCAAAGCCTTGGTTGACACACTCTGTCTGGTTTTGGTGAGGAAACAAGTGTAGCAGATGTGAACTCTGCTCAGTGATCTTCTGCTTAGATTGTTCTTTGATTTAATTTGATGTTGGGTGTGCCCAGTGATTCATGCTGCTGTAAACAGTACTGTGTTCTCAGGCCTAATGGAACATTCACTGTGGATCTTTCTCCTCTGTTGCTTTTTTGTGTTTTTACAGGCACCAGTGATCCCTATGTGAAGTTTAAGATTGCGGGGAAAGAAGTGTTCCGAAGTAAAATTATCCATAAGAATCTGAACCCGGTATGGGATGAAAAAGTCAGCCTGCTGGTGGACAATCTAAGAGAACCTTTATATGTCAAGGTAAGACAAATCTGGCATATTACGTCAGTAAGTCACTAAGTGTGTTTGATTTTTAGATGTTCTATATACACTCTTTGTCCCTTTGTTTGAATTCTTAAATTTGTTACATTTCAATCTTTAAATGATCTAGTGCATAAACCTGCACTACCACTATCACACTTTGCAGTTGATACAAAGTGCTTACTAGTGTTGTAGTGAAGATTGCTAAAGCCATGTCTGAGTCAAGACAAACATCTAATCTAAATTCTAATCTAAATTTATTTCTAATTCAGTATTCTTTCATCATCTTTCATTATACATGAAATGTACTAATAACTGTACTAAAATGTACTAACAACAATTATTAATAATTATTTTGTACATCTAATTAATATTATGGTCTTAAGCCCTATTCGGACAGGATTCGTTTTATGTGGAAACATTTTCAGTGATTTTTTTTTCATTTTAACAGACTGTATGCTCCTGTGTTGGTAAAGATACTGGTGCATTTTACCTTCTGTAAAATGAACAGAAAATAACCTATGGTTATATTAATCCCATGTGAATCGACATGTGGGTAAATATTCTTTCGTGTCCTGTTGATAATGAGTTTCTTAGTGAACTTGAGACAAGGTTTTTGCTTTGCTATTCTCTCATGGATCCCATGTTTTTCTGATGGTTACTTCATGAACGCTGACCTCTGACATGACGGGACTCAGCACTTACATTGGTTAATAATCACTGATCCTTATTAACACTTCAGTTTGACTGCATTATTTATGTGTTTGTGACCATCTTTTTTCAACTGAATATTACATAATTGATATCTTACACACCAAAGACACAGAAGTCAACTGTGTATAGCAGGGTCCCAATTTTTGATGCACAAATATATTAATTCAGACAGGGGCAAACACTTTTTCACAGCACTGTAAACATGTGTGCAGTTAGGAGACATAAAGTGGGACAGTATGTAGTTTTGAAATTGCAAATAAAAGAATGGTTTGAAATAACTTTTCTCTCCCTCTTTTTTCTGTCAATCAATCTCTCTTTCTTGCTCTCGCTCTCGCTCTTACAGGTCTTTGACTATGACTTCGGGCTGCAGGATGACTTCATGGGCTCTGCATATCTTTATCTGGAGTCCCTGGAGCATCAAAGGTCCTTTTCAGGCCTTGTGACAGTCCTTATCTAACAGTCTTACTCTGCTGGCTTGAAGTCACCCTAAAGTTGCTGCATTTTATAGCAATCTTTTTAAAAGATCAGTATAAGTGTTAAACAGTGCTTTAAAGGCTCATATATTGCATCAAGTTTCCAGAATTGAAAATAAATGTGGAACCTGTTTAAATGGGTCACCAGTAGTGCATTTCATTTGGGATTTTGATTTGGGGGGGGGGGGGGGGGGGGGAGCAAGCGTAGATGGGTGTTAAAGTGCAAGACTGCTCTCTAGTGTTGTATTATGATAATGCAGCTCTCAGTATGAAGTAGTGGTCTCATTCTGAAGTAGTATATATATATATATATATATATATATATATATATATATATATATATATGTCTTGTGTTCTGTTGGTGCTTGTTTAGGACCTTGGACGTCAGCCTTGACCTGAAAGACCCTCACTACCCGGATCATGACCTGGGCTCACTGGAACTGGCGGTCACCCTCACTCCTAAAGAAGGGGACCTCAGGGAAACTGTGAGTGGTCTCTAAATGTTCTGTTCTTTTTTCCTCTCTTTCTCCCCGAAGACTGACTGGTCCCTGACCTGTGTGTCTTAAGGGGGTTTGCCTTTGAATGAAGTGCTGCTCCCTGGTTCCACTGTGAATTGACTGGTTTGTTTAATACCACATGGTCATTCAGTTTTTTATCTAATGTCAATAACATGCAAAAAGGTCTGTGTTAATTTTTGGTCTAAATATTCTCTGCATTTTACTCACGTTTGTGTATCCAGTGTATTTTAATAAAGAAAAGTAGTAGTGATGAGATCTACAGATGCACTGAATTAATCAAACTATGGGTCAGAGTCTTACAGAGCTTGTACAGAATAACAAACACCTCATGAAAAGTCAAACCCCAATTGCTGGTGAATATGTGAGTGTCTTATGTGGTGTTTCTGTACATCTTGAACATATTTACAGTGTACATGAAAGTAGTTGTACCTACAGGGTATATTCTTACCCTGAAATATTTAGGACCCTGATCTTTACTGTATTGCTGTGGCTTTTCAGCTAAATTCATTTTGACAACTATACTTCATATTAATATTAAATAGTTAATTAATCTTATGAGTCTTCAGTTCACATTAAACAAAATATATTGTCATTTGTGATTTAGATTTTAACCATTTTTATGTGCTGAATCTTTCAGCAGTTGGTGATTTAAAAGGTGGATTTGTATCCAAAGCTTGACGTTTTGGTAAACTCTTATAGTCCTTCAGTTTCGCTGCCTTAGAGGGAACATAATTCAGTCGTTGAGATGTAAACAAAGTTATGCTGAGTGGATTGATTAATTGACAATTAATCTCTTTATAGTGGTAATTAAAACCAGGGGTCACCATGTGAACAGCTTAAATATAGCCATTTTATTTACTGTCCAAAAAGGCCTGTCAATCTAAGCTTGTCTTAGTTTTATATGTAATGTTGGAGACTTTGGTCACTATTTCTCTATGGCTTCCACCTTTAACAGATCCGTGCAGTGAATACACACATACACACCAGTAAAACACACACTGTGACAGTGAACACACATACCCGCTAATTCCTGAGTCACCACTGCCACATATACAAATATATACATGTATACAAGTACCCTGTGCCACGAACCAACAGATTAAAAAAAAAATCATCTAATAGATTTTGTAAGATAGCATTTACAGCTAGTAAATGTTTGAGATGTCTGGTTTCTGTCACTATCCCTGTGAACACTTCTGTCACGTTTCTTCAGAGTGGAGAATTTCACACCAAACCCACTCCGACTTTGTTTACATCTGATGACTTAATTATGCATTTTGAAAATTTGGTGGAATTCCCCTTTAACATTGTTCCTGTCTCTCGCAGCTCCAGGGTTTACAGGCCTGCATCCTGCACTTTACAGAAATTGTTTATGACTTGTCCTCCCCATTTGGTTCAGCTTCACCAGCTCTTTTAAGCATCTGTTACATCAAATATGTCTGTCTCCCCAGTGGAAAGACATGACAGATAGATTTAGTGGGTTAGCTGAAGTAAAACAAGGTTCTGAAATGATATCTGTAGCTCTGAAATACTGTCCAGGGAGATAATGCACTCGTTACAGAGAGCCAGCATTGTTTGGCAGCATTTTGAGTAGCGAGAAATGAGTTCAAAGCTAAGCTGGCATGCTCCCGTCCTAATTGCGTTTAGTTCTGTCTCTCACTAGGTTTGCCTACATGTAGGGGTGCAGATTGGATTTTGTACATCTAATTCATCCCCCTAGCAAGTGTAATGTGAGGTAGGCAGCTCAAGGGGGAAATTTCATATGCTGTTTTATCTGATCTTTTTGTAATGCTGTAAAGAACTTATGGAAGAATGAGAAACAAAGCTGTTAACTTAATGTTGTCAATAATATGTTTTTTTTTGTTTGTTTGTTTTTGTAATTTGTTTGCTTTAGCACCCTCTAGTGGTGGAAAAAGTATCAAATCTAAACTGTTTAGCAATAGAATGTGCATATATATGTACAGACAGTTCTTTTGTGTGTGTGTGTGTGTGTGTGTGTGTGTGTGTGTGTGTGCGCGTGTGTGTGAATTATTTTAAGCTCTGGATGGCAGTGCTTCCTTTGTATCCATGTGATTGGGTGTGTATGGTGGCTTGTGTAGTGGCTGCCGCCCCCAGCTTCCCTTGGCTGCCCACTCCAAATGTATGAGGATCAACCTCTTATAGTTCTTTAGGATCACCTTATCATTTAGCACCTTTAATCCAGGGCTATAGAGCTTATAACACCTTTGACATTTTAGCAAATAGCACATTAAAAGTGTTATGTTTGTTTTAATATAGAGATTTTGTCTGGCTTGCAGAGGTGTTATAACGCTCTTAAGTCAAGAGACTTTCATTTCAGTGTGCTCCCCCAGGCCTGAACTAAACTAACAACCTCATCCCATTGGGGATGAAAAGGGTGGCTATGTAACTGCTTTGTCTCATTTACAGACCATGCTTTTGAGAAGGAGCTGGAAAAGATCCAGTAAGGTAATATTGGCATGATCCACCTATACTGATGCCCTCTCCTCCTTACCCTCTGCAGTGCTCTGCTTAGACTGAAGGGTGTGCCGGTGCCTCTGCCCTTGCTTTCCCCCCCCAGTCACTGTTACTTCCATTTCCAACCTTTATTTTCCGCAGGCTGCAATATACAGGAGAATCCCGAGCGCCACCTAGTGGACACAATAATGACTGCATCCACAGTCCGTCTTCTTGGTTTAACAAATAGTTCTTTAGTTACAGTTCAGGAAGGCTGGTATCCACTCTGTTTGGTGATATCACTACCTTGGATGTGAGTAAACCTAATAAACCAGGTGTATTTGAACTGAAACATCACTAAACTGTACTAAACACTCCAGGACGGGAACTGAAGTACCCTGTTTAAAAAATTGCCAGACATTTTTTTTTTTATCCAGTACTAATGTGATAAGCAGGGGCAAACGTATGCCTCGGTTATTTGTAACTTATAGAAGTGTGAAATGAAAGCATGGCCTCACAGGCAGGCCCTGACCATTTAAGGGGTTAATATGGTATCATAAAAGAAACTGCAAACAGCCCCATCAGTATTGAATGTGTTCAGAAGTTTCAGCTGTGTATTGCAGCAACTGTTCGAGAAAATAAAGCTTTTCCTTTTTATTCTTTTGTCATTATTTCATACTGCTTGAGCTCCACAGCAGCCTGTGAAGCAGAGCATTTGTTTCTTAAGGTAATATTTCTGAATTGGTTTTACACAGCATTGCTGTGAGTATTATCCTGATTATTAAGAATTCACTTATTAAAATGTACTGAATGAACAGTTTTCCATACTGTAATGTACTTGTAATGATGATCAAAGCAACCAGGAAATGAATGTACACACGTGGACAAAATTGTTGGTACCCTCGGTTAATGAAAGAAAAACCCATAATGGTCACAGAAATAACTTGAGTCTGACAAAAGTAATAATAAATACAAAATTCTATGAAAATAAACAAATTAAAATACAACATTAATTAATTAAATTAATTTAATATAACATGCTTCAACTGACTTATTTTAAAAAGTACACTCATTAAACAGGCCTGGATAAAAATGATGGTACCCCTGAAAATAATGTTAATAATGTTAAGGGACATTAGCATCACAGGTGTCTACAATCTTGTAATCAGTCAGTGGGCCTATATATAGGGCTACAGGTAGTCACTGTGCTGTTTGGTGACATGGTGTGTACCACACTCAACATGGACCAGAGGAAGTGAAGGAAAGAGTTGTCTCAGGAGATTAGAAAGAAAATTATAGACAAGCATGTTAAAGGTAAAGGTTATAAGACCATCTCCAAGCAGCTTGATGTACCTGTGACTACAGTTGCACATATAATTCAGAAATTTAAGATCCATGGGACTGTAGCCAACCTCCCTGGACGTGGCCGCAGTAGGAAAACTGATGACAAATGAAAGAGACGGATAATACGAATGGTAACAAAAGAGCCCATAATAACTTCTAAAGAGATTAAAGGTGAACTTCAAGCTCAAGGAACATCAGTGTCAGATCGCACCATCCGTCGTTGTTTGAGTCAAAGTGGACTTCATGGGAGACGACCAAGGAGGACACCATTGTTGAAAACAAATCATTAAAAAGACAGACTGGAATTTGCCAAACTACATGTTGACAAGCCCCAAAGCTTCTGGGAGGATGTCCTATGGACAGATGAGACAAAAATTTAACTTTTTACCAAGGCACATCAGCTCTATGTTCACAAGCGGAAAAATGAAGCATATTAAGAAAAGAACACTGTCCCTACTGTGAAACATGGAGGAGGCTCCGTTATGTTCTGGGGCTGCTTTGCTGCATCTGGAATAGGGTGTGCAAGGTACAATGAAATCTCAAGACTATCAAGGAATTCTAGAGAGAAATGTGCTGCCCCGTGTGAGAAGGCTTGGTATCAGTCACAGGTAATGGGTCTTGCAACAGGATAATGACCCAAAACACACAGCTAAAAACACCCAAGAAGAGGGTAACATTGGAGGAAAACATTGGACTATTCTAAAGTGGCCTTCTATGAGCCCTGGCCTAAATCCTATTGAGCATCTTTGGAAGGAGCTGAAACATGCTGTCTGGAAAAGGCACCCTTCAATCCTGAGACAACTGGAGCAGTTTGCTCATGAGGAGTAGGCCAAAATACCTGCTGAGAGGTGCAGAAGTCTCTTTGACAGTTACAGGAAAAGTTTGATTACAGTGATTGCCTCAAAGGTTTGTGCAACAAAATATTAAGTTAAGGGTACCATCATTTCTGTCCAGGCCTGTTTCATGAGTTTATTTTTTTTTAAATAATTCTGTTGAAGCATGGTTGAAAAGCAATGTCTGACGCATTGGTTAATTTTCATAGCATTTTTATTTATTATTGCTTTTGTCAGATTCAAGATTGTGGGTTTTTTTCCATTAACCGAGGGGTGCCAACAATTTTGTCCACGTGTGTATATTGTAAAAAAAGATATGTCGTATTATTAATGCTGCAAAAACATGGCCACCACAACTGCTGATTACTTGACAGTAACATACATGAATTCAGAAGAATAATTAATAAAAGTCAACACTATGTCTATTTGACATGATAGAAATGTACTCAACTAATAGTGCTATAAGGGTAGGATTCTGCTTGTATCTTTTCTCAAGTGTGCCTTTCAAATCAAGACCTGCCCTCAATCCTGTTGCCTAAAAACCTCAAAGGAATGGTCAACTCTTAGGATTCATTTGCATTTTTATTTCGTCATCATCTCCTAAGTTGACTCATAAGCTGAGGTTCCATCACTGATGTGGATTGATGAGCTTTGCATTTGTTTTTCTCATGCTGTGAATGGAGAAGGTGGCATGCTGGTCTCGGGTCTGTCCGTTGTCACTGCTCTATGCATGAAGCATACCTGTGAGAGGCCTAAAGGATCCTTTACCAAAAGAGGTTTAAAACTTGTCTGTACTAGAGATATCTACTACAAAGTGTTTTAAGTGTGCATTAAGGAATTTAAAATGAATATGCAGTATAAAACTAAATTAATGTGTGTGTATTATTGATTAAAACACAAGACCGAATTGAACCAGATCAGTTGATACTTACATTAAGGGTCTTGAATTGGGGGCAAAAAACTGGATCAGAATGTCCCTAGACATCCCCATTTTCTTATTATTAACTTCTTAGGTAGGTTTTATGTTTGGCATGGAATTTACTGTTTATCACTGGTTGACAGTGGACATTATAATTAAGCCTTTAGTTTTGGCCAAATAACTTGTTTGCTCCACTGTCACTTGCTAATTATATTGGTATTTATTTAAATGCATCTGAACTTCTGTAGGAGGGTTCACTTGGCTGCATAAATCTCAAGGGAAAAGTACTTATTGGATAGTTTTCCATTTCAATAAGGTTGACCATTTTCTTTCCAAGGAAAGGAAGAGTATTTCTGTCATACTTGCTGATCATACAAGAGTGATGAGTTAAAATTACAGTTTGTTTTCACAAAACCATTAGCCCTTCACTGCAGGCCTAGAAGGACCTGTTTCCCATTTGCTTTGCATTCAATTTGGGCTGTGAGTGCTAGCTCAGTATGAAGGTCAGTTAACTGCTAGGCTGTATTAAAGTTCTCCTCAAGTCTTGGACAAACCCACAAATATGAAAGTGACTCTTCAGCATGTGCGAAACGGCATCCTGCTGAAATGCATCCTCAGCCCAAGTCTTTGAAGCTCCAAAGTGGGCCATGTTGGGTGGGACTCGGGAATTCTGTAACAGTGCTCACGCTAACTACTTCCTCGCAGTTCCCTTCACTCTTGGGTGCCTGTTTGTCTATTTATACATCTCTCTTTCATGAATCCCAAATACCGTAAATGATGCACTCAGTACATGCAAACCAAGCAGTATTTCTAATTATGATTCAACTTCGAAATGAAGATTTCCACAGTAGCCTGAAATTACTGTGAAGAAAGCTCCGAGAGGCTCTAAAGCAGCGCTAATGTTAGCACAGGCAGCTCATTTGCTTGCAATTTACACTCATTTTTTTTCCTAAAAACTGTCTCTGAGCTACTCTGTTTTGCTTTGCTTTTCTCCCCCTCTTATGTGTGTCTGACCCAATTTGAACTACAATTATTTTGACACAAATACTTTTCATTTTAAACTTCAGACCGGATTTTGCTGTCTTTATGCACAATTAGCACTGCAGCAAAAACCGATGCCCCATTCTCACATTGCTTTTGGCAGGGAGTTCTCACATACCCCCCCTCCATTCTGCATTCTGGCTACTGGAGTGAAACTAACGCAGGTTGGGGCTTTATCGTGGCTCTGCTAGAGTCAGCACACTTAACGTTAATATCTGGAGAGAAACGCATTAGCCGCCTGCTCCTGACATCAAAGCTGTGTGTTTTGCAAGCAAGGGTTTGCGCAAAGTTTAATGAAATGCACTTGAAACAAAAGCCACACTAATGAGGCCTCCAAATTAAGCACAGAGACTGAGACGGAGTTCTCTTATATAAATGTGTTTGTTTGACAAATAATGCCTGATGTCTTACTTTACTAGTAGAGTGGTGCACACACATTGTTCAAGGCAGTACAGCTCAATTAGGAGTCAAAGACAGGCTTGTTTGTTTTTTTTCTGCTCTAATCTGTGCTTGCACTTTAAATGGGATTATTGGAAAGGCTGTAGAAAAGGTGTAGCGTTTAATGCAGTGTTAACTGTCGTGGTGTCTGTGAAGCTGTATGTACTGTATGTCTGTGTATATTTGTGATGAACAAACATTCCACGTCTACAGTATTTTTTCCTTTGCATTCATTTCCAGTACAGTGGCTGAGTGTCTACCTGGTTATGTGCATGTAGGATTGTAAACTTGCCCTAATTAAAGTATGTGTGGCTTATGTGGATGTGTATGTATATTTAATATGCAGCACCAGAGTGTGAGGTTATCAGATGTCTATAGGAAAGCCCAGCTATGGAGAGGAATTGTCAGCATCAGTTTGATCGAAGGCCGCGATCTCCAGCCCATGGACGCTAACGGCTTAAGTGATCCCTACGTCAAATTCAGAATGGGACATCAAAAATACAAAAGCAAGGTAACGCACTATGCGGAAGGCCTTTATAGTTTTCCAGTCACTGCAATTATAGAGAGTTCATAATTAGTTCCTTACAGGTTGATTTTATGGATATATACCAATGAAGGTGGGATTAAGTCTAGTCCTGGACAAACTCACATTCTTTTCACATTATTTTCCTCTTTTTATTCAGACTGCTGTGTAGTCCAGGACTAGGCTTGATTCTTGTCTGGAAAGGCCACTCCAAATGTTCCATAATCACAGTCTTGCTATAGTCTTATTGTACACCAGCCTCAAAAAATGAGTGTTTTTCAGTTGAATAATATGATGCATTGAAATTTCTCTCACCTCACATATACAGTGGAATGGAACCTTCTTTTTTTGCCCCTTTCTTCTGCAGACGATAAACAAAACACTTAACCCCCAGTGGAGAGAGCAGTTTGACTTCCACTTGTATGATGAGCAGGGTGGCTTTATAGATATCACTGTTTGGGATAAAGATGCTGGCAAAAGGGATGACTTCATGGGCAGGTGGGTTTGCATTTAACTCATGAGTTTATGTATTTATTAATGGCCAGCTGATCCTTACAGCCAAAGAGTTTATACAGTACAGTTTATACAGTATAACAGTACCATATAAGAATGGTTCTGTTAATATATTGTTGCTACACTCTGAGTGATGCCATAGAAGAACCACTTTTGGTTTCAGAAAAAAAACATTTTTGTAATAGTCATTAAAGACCTTTAATGTCATCAAGAGAAAGTTTTTTTACTGTTGAATTATAAAAATGAAAAAATGTATATACTTTACTAAATTACTTATAAACACATTTCTTTTGGGGTTGTTGACAGTTGTAGTAATTGCAGTAGCCATGTACCAGCATGTACCTGCCTGAAACTCTTCATATTCTTATTACCAATCAATCAGTAAAAGTATCTAAGCACTTTCAGGCACCTTTAAAGATAAGTGCAGACTTAACAGCACATTGTCAACCCAAAACACGACACTATAGGGTTTTTTACTGCTCCAGTGACCACAGCCTGCATCAAAATTTATAGAGCATCATTTAGGAGGTATGTTTCCTGCAGATAAAACTGTCAAAGAAGCCATGAAGTGTGTGTGTGTGTGTGTGTGTCTGTGTGTGTTTAGATCCATGAGTTTAGTGCATATCCATAGACACTGTGTTACGTATTAGGTGTTCCTTATAATATTCTAGTGCTATATACTATACTTTTCACAACAATAAATGAGAAATACATGTTGATGAATAAATGAATATTTTGCCACATTTTTATTTTAATTAAGTCCTTTATCTGTTTTAGTAACATAGAATGTAATATTTGAACGACTGCTGTTGGAAAACCACAAATATGTGTTTTTTCTTGGGAGGGGGTTTGTTTGACATAACTAAAAAAAGTTTATTTTTAAGAAGCCCAGGCCCACCCCCTAAAAAATACACCCAAGCATTCCTTGTACGTCCAGTGTTTAATCATCTTATCGTTCTTAATCACTAATATATATCAATAGTGTTGAATCTATAGATTCTAGATTAATATGAATATGCACTGATCTGATCTCATTTTCAGTACTAAAGTGAGTATTCAGTAAAATGTGAAGCTCAAATAAATGGCATTTATAGACTGAAAGATAAAAGAAGAGTCAGAGTAGTAATGTGCTATCATTCCGACTCATTTCATTCAGGGTCCAGCACTCTATCCATACCATTACTGTGTGTGTGTGTGTGTGTGTGTGTGTGTGTGTGTGTGTGTGTATGTGTGTATATGTGAGAATTTGTGCACAGACACACATCTCTGTCCCTGACAAGACTCCATTAACCGTGTGAGACAGGGGAGCTAATGGCTATGGGAAGTGGGGAATGGGCTAGCAGAATATACCCAGCAGCTTGTCTTTTCCCCACACACTCCCTCATGCATGTTGCCGTTCATACAGATGGCTTGTCTAAATGACTTCTCTTGCCACTCTTGTAATTGGTTCCTCCCCTTTCCTTAAATGCTCATCTCCTCGAGTCCTCGCCCGTACTGATGTTCACATTGACTCTTCATTCAGGTTCAGTTCAAATGTTCATTACACACACACACACACACACACACACACACACACATACACATAGATAGTGGGCCGACTGGCCAGGTGCTTAGTGCATTATAAGCTTGTCACTTTACTGGAAGAAACGGGGACATGGGGAGTAAAAAAGCTTGCAGTACAGAATGCAGTACAGAACTACATAGATCTCTCTCTCTCTCTCTTTCTTTTTTTTCTCTTTCTGTCTCTTGCACATTCTCTTTCTCCCACATTTCTTGTGATTTGCCTCTCTATCATCTGACGTTTTTTCTCTTTCTCTCTTCTCCCTTAGCCTTTCTATTCCTTTCTCTCACTTTCACTCTCACTCTCCACATTCTGTTGCCATTTGTTCATTTTCCAAAGGCTGCATAATGTATCATGGTTGTAAATGTGATCCAGTCTTATCAGGAACAATCTGTGACTGATGTATTTTGTGTTGAAGATAATAACGACAGTAGTCCTGTGTCCATGTGTGTTCGTGTTCATTTCAGGTGTCAAGTGGACCTCTCTCTCCTCCCTAAAGAATGCACACACAGGCTGGACCTCCCACTAGAGGAGGGTGAGGGCACGCTCGTGCTGCTGGTCACCCTGACCGCCTCCGCTGCCGTCTCCATCTCAGACTTGTCAGTCAACATGCTGGACGACCCGCAAGAGAGGAGAGAGATCCTTCACAGATACGTGAGTGCAGATGAGTTCCAGTGCATTTTAGCGTTAAGCCCTTTAAGCCCTTTATGGGCTGTATGTGGGCCCACACTACATGACTACCAAACACTCAAAGCAGTTACTGAATAACGCAGCATCACTCACTCAGCATCACAGTCACCCCCTATTAGAGAAATAGAGCACTATAAAGTGTGTCAGTTATTTGGCAGAATTCTGTGGTCGTTCCCAAGGTCAGTGTACTATATACTGTTGTAGAGTGGATGAGTTAACAAGTGAACCATTTCAAACACAAAAGCATAAACAATTTGAGGCTTTAGGGTCAAGCGTAGGATGTGTGTGTGTGTGTGTGTGGCCTATATTGAATTTGGAAACTGAATTCAAGTAATGCCATCTAGGTTTCATATCTCCTTCATTAGTTAGAACTTTGACCTATCATTTTGTAGTTCTTTTATTTGTCTACCAAACCTTGAGCTAGCCTCATTTTAGTTTAAGCAACCCAGAGTTGGGTTTCTGTCATGCATGAGGCCACTCATCAGCTCACTAGCCCTTGGCACAAGGTTCCTACCTCTTCCTTGAGGTCACTTGGAAATGTGTCTGGAACTTTCTCTGGAACTCTCCTCGGACAACAGGTTCATGGCAGGGAGGTGTTCAGGTGGCCTCTACTGAAGCTTACAGCTGGCAGATGGAAGGTACTTACAGATTGGGACAATAGAATCAGTGCTTCCTTTCAGGGATCACATTGAAAATTGGGAAACCTTCCTCTACTGTCAAGGTCTAGCTGGTCTCAGGTAAAGGCTTCTCTCTGGAAGTCTCCCATAAACCTGTATTTGCAATGGGGACATGTCCACACCAACGGTCAGGCCGTTCTACAACCTTCTGTATGTATTTGAATGTTAAATGCTTTGCCTCCACTGAGATTTGAACGATTCTTAAGTGAACTTTCCTGCCTGAAGTGCTTTCTCTCAGTTTTGCAGCGTACACTGACCAGATCGACTCCAGGTGACACCACAATCGAACCAACAAAAGATTTTGTAACATGTAATAATAGCAGAACCCTGAGTGTTGTGTAGAACCAGTTTAGGGCTCTTTAAGTTCAAATAGTTTCTAAAAAACCCTTGATAAACCGTTTTAAACATATTGTATATAAGGTGTTTTACATACACCCTTTTTTAAGGATTCATAGATCCATTTACCAGTTATAGTATGTATTAAAACAGCCTCTCCATTTAGATATTGCTCCATATATACATCCCAGCACCACCACCGTGCTGAATTGTCTGCCTGTTTGGCGCTGAGTTCTCAGACCTGGCAGCACCTCAATGATGTGACCTCCTTTTCAAAGCTGCTCAACCTCTGGGGGCCAGAGATTGGTTCAGGCCTGGAGAGCACGGGATTGGGCCTCCCTGTTCTCTGAAGAGAGGGATGAGGAGAGAAGAGGAGCGAGGCGAAGAGTGAGAGAGAGAGAGAAGGAGAGGAGATGATTGGGACAGAGCATTGGAGGAGAGGCGTAAAAAGGAGGGGGAAGCTCTGACAGCCTCTTTTGAGGCCGGGTGTGCTGTTGAAAGGCAGACTCTGAAAAGAGCCCAGTGCCCCTGTGTGGGGGCCTTTGGCCCTCAGCGGCCCCGGGGCCCTCCATCTCCTCCAGCCTGTACAATGCTCTCAGCCTGTCTCTTTGTCTTTGGCCTGTTAACCCTTTGCTCGCTGCCATTTGTGCCTCTCCGACACCTCTTTACATGCCAATAGCAAGGGACAGGGCAGACATAAAAAGGGGCACTAACCACCTCTGATGCATCTGCTCTCTGGAATAATGACACAGATGAAGCTCTTGAATTTTCGTGTCTCTGTCTATAAGGGACCAGCTTTCAAGCTTGGACTCCTTTTCTTTTTTCTTCAACGCCCACCGTAATCCGCTAGCTAGGTGTCCTAGCTCGTCGCAAGTAGATGGCTTGCGAGCGCGGGACAGGCTGTGCAAATTCTACTCTAATTGAAGTGGAAAGTCATGCTGGGAGATGCGTTTGATCACTGGCAGAGCAGCGGCGGAAGCGTTCCACAGGCCAAACAGCACGCCGCTGACCCACATTAGCGAGAACGAAGGCTCATTGGTTGACAACGGAGCGCCGAACATCACGCAGCCACGAGGGGGAGCTCTTAGACCGAGGGAAGAAGCGAGGAACTCGCAGAAGCCTAGAGATGGAGGATGAGAAGAGAGGGAGAGAAACGTGGCATGGGTGGGGAGTTGGGAGGGGTAGGTATGCAAAATGAAAAGAAAAGCTATTTCACCTTGCTCGAGTCTTGTCGGGTTTTTTTTCCCTTCTTTTTCTTCTCCTCCTCCCTCCCACCCCGCTAAAGGATATACTTTTTACTCCCTCATTCCTCGCTTTTCTGCTCTCCTTTTCTCCCCCTCTCTCCTCCCTCTCTCCGCATCTAGGCATTCATTAGCACCCTTGCCTGCAGTCTGATGGGGATAGATATGCTGGGCTAGAGACGGAAAGGAGGGAGGAAGGGAGGGAGGGAGGAAGGACAGTGGATTTAAAAAAGGCAGACTTTAATTTGTCCTCACTATTAGCATATTCCCTTTTCCCTGCTTGACACCCTTTCAAAGAAGGGAATTTAATAAAGATGTACCTTATCAAGCTGGGCAGATAACATGAAGTGCTGCTGCTAATGCCGCACAATACTCCTTAAACAGATTAGCGCAGGCTAGGTGGTGCTGCATCTGGAAAGGGGGAGGTATAGGTGGGGGGGGGGCTCTCTATCACTGTAAAATCAGCTGGCTGAAGATGGCTGTATGAATTAAAGCGTCCAGCAGCAGTCATCAGCTCTTAAGTCCCTTAAGCACTGGCCCGCTGCTGACGTTCACCAAACAAATAAAGCGTTTAGGTAGAAGGGTGAGGTGGATGGGGAGGCTTTGAAGCTGCGGTTGCTTCCCTTCTTAAACCTTAAATGCCTGCGCCATGAAGATTGTGGGGGGTGTGGGGGAGGGGCAGGGGTGGGTTAGGCTAGCCCGAAATGCAATTAAATCTCTTCGCGGCTGCTTCACGTACATCATTAAAGTGGCAAAGGCATATCAGATGACTTTCAGCTGTTTGCATGTAGGGCGAGCAAGGGTGGGTGGCTGAGTGCCTCGTCAGGGTGTGTTAATGGCCCAAAAAGCGCAATGAAGATGTCGGATGCTAAAAGCCTGTCCACCTGTCATTCCCGAGGTCACGTCTTACCTCATACGCTCTGGTCTACGTCTCTGTGTGGACCAGACAAAGCCCACCTGAGGATTCACCAATACATTTGGAGCCTCTCTATTGCCATAATCATTACTGAATGGATAATAAATATGATGCTGGTGTTTTCATAGGCTCTTAAAAATAAAGGTTGCCAATATGAATTCAATATTCCTTTCAATATATGAAAAACCTTTCAATATATGGTTCTTTAGAACATACTACCACATAAAATACAATTTGAATGCCACTGAAGACTTGTCCTAGAAGATACACATCCCAGTAAAGAACCTTTGAAGAACCTTTATTTATTTATTTATTTATTTATTTATTTATTATTTAAGTGTGTAAAAGCAATTGCGATTTTCTGCCCTTTTTGAGTTTGAAGGCCACAGGCTTTATCAGAATCCTAAAAATTGCTGAGTATGCAATGAGTTTGGTCTGTTCGTGAGCAGATTCCTCTCTTTTCCCATAGGTTGCCTTGTATTGGTCTTCTCTCAGCTTTTTCAGTCTCTTTTAAAGATTAACCGTCTTGTAAGGTTTGATAAAGCAAGAAAAGCCCTGAACATGACCTAAGAGCTGCAGGAAGATACCATATTGCGAAGATTTCCTTATTTCCTGATATGTTTTTTTCTTGTTGATGGGAGCGGTGCGGCTTTTCTCCTCGGCTGTTGTTGTAAGCAGACAGAAATTATGCATTTTAATAAGGAGAAGGCGCGAGAGTGTAATGGACGTTAATGGGCGTCAGGGCCAGGGTGACCTCTGCTCAAGTGGTGGCACCCAATTCCACACTCATCCTGTCCCTGGCTTTAAAATCACACAGCGGACAAATGCACTGGAGAGTGTGTGTGTGTGCGAGCGTGTGTGTGTGTGAAAAGGGGAGAGAGGGACCGAGTGAAAGAGATGTAAAAGGAAAGAGCAAAGAAGGGAAAGAAGGAGGGAGGAATGGAGGGGGAAGCTGTTAGCATTCCATTTTTATTATGACATTTCACAGTCATCCGATTTAATGTCCCCTGACCGGATTGTCCGGCAGGAGACGGTGGGCTTGAAATGTTATTTAGAGCATTGATAAAAGGTGAGCGCCTGCGAGATGACAGCAAGTCATAAGGCTCCGCACGGTGACATTCATTTTCTCCACAACAGAGATGGAATAAGACGTCACGGTGACAAGCTGTCAATCAAAGCCACAGCCCCGCCACCTTCCCCTCCCCCAGCACATAGTCCCCACTTTCCGAGGGGGTAGAACGCATGCACTGTGGAGTGTGTGTGTGTGTGTGTGTGTGTGTGTGTGTGTGTGTGTGTTTGTATTTGTTTTTGTATATTTGCAGGAAAGAATGTCTTGACTATGGATGCATTGTACAGAACTACTAGAAAAGTTTTAATTTTGTAAATTATTTTGAGATAATTTTGAGATTATGACTAAAATTATTTTTAGGTTTAAGTTTAAAAATGTGTTATTACTTGCTATATAAATGTTACGAATAGAAGACATAGCATGAATGATATGTAATATATGTAATATTTGCTGTGTGTGTATGTATGTATGTATGTATATATATATATATATATACTATATGAATGACCCTGCATCCTGACAAGGTACAAAAACTAAATTACGTGTGTTATGCATCATACTCCCTCATACACACACCTAGCCCACTTCCTTGTCCTTCCTTGCTTTCTGGTAGGTAAGAAAGTGTGAAAATATATTTTTCATGTTTTAAATAAAAAACATAAAGAAACCTCATCTCCAGACTTTTTTTCAGTCTCTTTCACTCCACACAGGCATCAGATTTTTTTCAGCTATTGAAATGCTCTTCCTCCTCCCAAAAAATCTAACATTTTCTATTCAAGGCCAAGATAATTATAAATAACAAGCTATCTGAAGAGAAATCATGCATTACTGTTGTGTGGAAAGAGATTTCCCCCCTCTGTCATCAACCCTTCTATTCTACTCCCTCCCCCCTCTCCACTCATCCACTATCACCAATTTTTTTTAGTTTTAACAATAATATCAGCAGTAAGAGGCGAAGGCAGCTGGAGTTTATAATGAATTAAGTCCATAGCCTGGACTTAAAAAAATCGAATTATAATTATTCCTCTGTGTGTGTGTGTGTGTGTGTGTGTGTGTGTGTTGGGGGGGCTAGTGCCAGAAAGAAAAATAAATTGAAGTATGTTTTTTTTTTTTTGAGCTGGACGATTTGGTGCTGGCTGGCTGTGACAGCCTTTTGTGTAGACTGCTGCTTGGCAGGCTTCTGGCCTTCAACTTTTGATCTGGTTCGTATGATGCAAGCTTAGTTACCTGAGGTTATTATTTAAATAAATAAATAAAAAATAGATATTCATTCTGAAAATGTAGTTTTTGTTTGGTTTAAGTTCCCAATACTTTATACTAGATTCTTTTAACATTGAGAAGTAGGAAGAATATGTGTATTAACTTTAAACATCTGTGCAAAAACAACAGATTTTTGTAACAAGTGTCAAGAACTTCCTTTCTAAACAAGAAAACAAATGACGAGGAGTACACTTCAGACTTCAGTCACCTTTTACCTGTAATTCCCATTAAACAATCAATAATAACCCCTTAATGCCCTGATTTTAATTCTAAATGAGTGTGTGCACTTACTCTGAAACTATTAGTGCATCCAACAATAAGGACAGCATGATGGTCTTTTTACAGTGATAGAAAACACAGTAGCAAACAGAAAGCCCCACATGCTGACCTATCTTACCCATCTTGTGTTCAAAATTCAATTACTTTGGGGCTGTTTAAATTATTTACAGGTGACAAAACCAAAGTCTCTAAATGTATAGGCAGGTCATCATATATGCCATCATATATTTAGAATATATGATGGTATAGGATAATATCTATACTATTCGGCACTACCAGAGAAACACAGGCGAGAGGAAAATCCTTGGGCCCTAGCACGTAGCTAGCATATGATGCAGCATTTGTTTCATCGCTAAATGTCAGCCCTTTTAATGTTCCATTGGACACACAAAGGAGCAGTTAAGGAGCATTATGCTGTCTGAATGAATGGCTTTTATCTGGACCAGTGTAATTGGCCCTCTCATAAATCATAAGTCTTAAAGAGGCTTTGGAGGTGTGCTTGCCTTTGAACAGTTTAACCCCTTCTAAAGCCTGTCATTTGCAGCAGCGTCTAATGGAGCTTAGGGAAACAGGCCTGGGTGGTGATGGAGAGTTTGGAGCTGAATTTTGAAGGCTGATATGTGGGTGGCTGGTATGAACTCCTTCTGTTACAAAAGAGCCCAAAAAACATAGCCAGGATCACAGAAAAATAGACAAAGACAGACTCACATTAAGCATGCACACCATCACTGCTGTGACAAAATATTTGAACATTTAAGGCTTCAAACTAAATTATATATATATTATAAAACTATGTTATAAATTATATAACAATATATACAAATACATTATACGTCAAACTTTTATGATGAATAAACCAATAGAAATGATCCAAAATGACTTGGAATAAAATCTTTTGATACTGACTTCCATTAGATAGACAACTCCGGTAATTACTTTTTTGAAGACTTGAAGAATATTTCTCAGCTACTTTGTGTAAAATTCCATGATAATCAGGCTAATACAAATGGCTCAAATTGTCATGAACGTTAACTCATAGTAGGTTATCATATGTTTCCTTTTTTTCTCCTATACATTTTTCATTTTGGAAAATGTCAGAAAGTTTTCAGTGATGATGTGTCTTTATGTCTTAATTATGTACCTCACCTTGGTCAGCCACTGTTATCAAAGGGTGACTTCATATATGCATTTTTATAACCTACTTCCAGTACTGTGCAACCGTCTTAGTCACCTGATATTTACAAGCGATATCAACTATATTTAAACAGCTGTTTATCTGCAAAGTAAGCCTTTATTTGCTTAGGAAAAAAAACTAATATTGAAATCAACACAAAACCAGGATTATTTGTAGATATTGTCCAGTAGCTTGTTGGCTAGTTTTCATTCATTTAAATCAGGTGGGCTCCTGGTGAATTTGAATATTATCTATGTGATGCGCAACACCTTTTACATCTGATTAGACATTCAGACATTGTACTGCTTTACAGTATGGTATTCTAATGCTGTATAGTGTTTAGAGCATATTTAAGCTGTCTTGATACTGTATGGCCTTTATAATAGTAGGTGTTGCAGAGGCCCTCTGCTCTTGTTCTAACCAGCCTCATTGCTGTAACCCTGCAGAGTCTGCTGAGATCCTTCCACAACATTAAAGATGTGGGTGTGATACAGGTGAAGGTCATTCGGGCAGAAGGACTGATGGCAGCCGATGTTACAGGTGATGACCTGCGCGCACACACACACACACACACACACACACACACACACACACACACACACACACACACACTCATATATAAGACATAGTATTCTAAATTATCCTTCACATGCTTCTCTTTGTCTCTGCTGACTGATACCAAGAGTATTAGTTCGCTACAAAGGCATAACAAGAGCCTGATGATGTTTTCAGCATTCTACTAATGGACGGAAGGCACTTTTCAGTCTGCCGTGTGTGTGTGTGTGTGTGTGTGTGTATGTGTGTCTGACACGTATTTTCCCACGCTTCTCTTCCTTTTCCATTAATTCTTCCTTTTAATTAAGTCTACCGTGGACAGGCCTAGTTTCTGGCAGTATGTATTATGGAGCTGAAAAGAGATTGGAGCCGACGCACGACGCTGTTTTTCTATTCACAGTACAAGAGACAGGACCATTAACAAAAACACTTACCACGGGCCATCCTTTTCCTCAGTGCTAATACTCCACTGGCACAAACAAAATGTGCATCTGCATCTGTTATGTCCAAAAATAAATAAATAAATAAATAAGAAAGAAGGAACAAAAAAACTACATTTACAAGTCCCTCAGAAACTGCATGACCTCAATGCTGGAGTCATCCTTCAGTTTGTGAGGGCTATATTCAAATAGAGTTCTCTTTCTGTAGTTCCTATTTTTGGGAACGTGCCCTCTGCCCTATTTCTTGGGTCTGGATTAAAGTTTCATTTGCGCTTGTGAAGTGTCTTAGTAAGACAGCCAGTGCAAACTCTGTGCAATTTAATTTGTTTATCTCATCGGTACTTTTCTTTAATGGCTACAGTGTTTATTTTAAGATCTGTCATTTTCTGTTGTTATTAAAACCCAATTTTTGTTTACCTGTTTATTGTAAGATTTTTTTTTTATCAATGTATTTTCTTAGCCAGCATTCGAGAGGGAGGGAAAGTGCATGCAGAAGACAGAGAGAGAGAGAGAGAGGGAGAGAGAGAGAGAGTGTATCATCCTGAAGGTGCAATATTTCCACACACACTTCATCTCCCCAGCCTGTGTGTTCTCTGTCTGTGCTACCTCTCTGGCCTTCTTTAATTAAGACATGCTCTACGGCAGGAACCCTTTCAACACACACACACACACAAACACGCATAGAGAGAGAGAGAGAGAAACACACACACAGACGCACACTTCTATCTGACAGCTCTGCAATCTCCCCCCGATCCGGGGGTCCGGCCCGTTACGTTGACCTTGAAGAGCGGTCCGGCGTTCCCAAGGTAACCGAGGCCACCTCGTGAGCTCTGATTTCACACTCTTTTCCTGCCATAAAGCTGCGGCTCACAAACCCCCTTTGGAAGAGCCTCGGGCTCCCCAGGGCCCCACTGTCTCAAACGGGTCCTGGCACCGAGGCGTCAGCCAACAGGGTTACGGGCCACGGAACAGTGCCTTCTCTAATAGAGAGCTCACAACAGACAGGGAGAGTCTGCGAGAGCTAGACAGAGAAGGAGAGAGAGAGAGAGCGAGAGAGCAGGCTTTGAGTAAGGGAGAAAGAGAGAGAGCCTAATGTATTCTCATCCTCCGGTTTACCTCGTTTGCACTCCAGCGTCCATTGGGCCTGATTTGTTCCTTGTAGTCTCTCTCTCTCTCTCTGTCTCGCTCTCTCTCTCACTCTCACTCTCTCTCTCTCTCTTTCAACCTGTTTCTCATTGTAATTAACTGAGGTGTTTATCTGGAGTGCCTACTCTCCAGGCCGCGCAGAATAAATGGACAGAGTGTGTAAAAACCAACAGCGTTTAGGCAGAGTGGGTTTTGCACCCCCTCTGACTGGCCCTATTCAGTGCAGCTCCACATCCTCTCCTGGCTCCCGCTGGACAGAACCGTATTACACAATCATGTGAGCAGCTATTACAAACCCCAACTCACCATTTAGCTTGTATTCACATTGAATCCTATGTCTGTTATTTGGTTATTAGTACTAATGCAGAAATCATTCAGAATTATTTAGAAACCATTTAGTGTAGCACATTATGTAGTGTTCTGCTTTAGGGTTTGTGAAACTGTTGCTAATTGTAGAGCTCAAGTATTTAAGAACTGAGGTGTGGGCCTGTAAGGTGGTTACCTGTAATTCTCATTTTTCATCTTCGTGGTGGACAAAATCACAGTATGCTATCAATATCACAATACATTACATGATGGTATGCTTTTATGAGCATATGGGAGGTATCATCTATTTAATGTCATTTCTGTAACTGTAATTCTAATTTGTAGTCCTAGTGGTGGGCACAATGACAATACACTACTGATTTCATGATACACTGCATAATTTAGGAGAGATATCTTCTGGTTCTCATCACTTCTTTTACCATGTTAATCTTAGTAGTTGGCAGTATAACAATATGCTATATGACAGTTTATCACACCCTATGTGTTTGTTATATATTGTGTATATCACAATAAATACCACCATGATATGTTTTTCTGAGCGTATCGAGGGGGATGTATTCTGACGTATTCAGAGCATATTCTGAAGGGACACCACTTTTTTTTTCTTTCTAGTAGTGGGAGAGACTGTCATTTAGAGTATGAAAGACATGCTGATACTTTTATATTATTTAGATATGGTTACTGTCAATCGGACGTTTCACATCATTTTCTTAATTTGCAATGAAAGGCAATGGAAAAAAGATTTTATTCAAATGCATTTTGGAGCATTTATGGTAAACTGATAAAATAGTGACATAATATTAAGAACAAATGGCTAAAATGAAAATGCAACCATGACACAGGCAGTATGTTTACATGTATATTTTAATAGTACATTTCAAAGCAACACATTAGATGAATGTCATACAGTGCTGCACATCGGGTATTTTAACAGTCTCAACTATCATGATATTGTATTGAATTGAACTGTTTGTCAACAACACACCAGCATCTACTAGATACTGTAATTGCTGTATAAAAATTCTTTGAGAGGTCATTCCAGGTGTAATCATATACGACGACTGTTTCAAGTGCTTGGGGAGCAGCAGTGAAACGTACAAAGTGTCTGGACGTGGCTGTTACATGCAGGCTTCTGCATAACACGTCCCCGGATTTCATTTAAGACGCCTTCCAGACCTGAAAAATGTAATTACTGTGCCGTACGTTTGCATTCGGCTGGTCAAATTGGAGCCAAAATGAGGTTGAACTCATCTCGCCAGTCGGAGTGTGTTTGCCCGAAATTAACCCGTGGAGGGTGTCTCGCCGGCCACACCTGGGGAGTCAAAGTTTCATCCAAGGCGAAGCGTGAAATGCGCTCAGACAGCCGCCTCACAAACAAGGTCAGAGTTCGTCGCCGAGGACGACCATGTGTCATAGGCAGGACTGTAGCGTGAGGATGTGCAGTTTGTTGGTACATTTCTCTGCCTATCAGTTCATGTTAATTTAGGCATTAATATAAACTGCTTCCCCCGGTGCTTGCCCGCTAAGTATGGGAAAAAAGAACTGAGAGACACTGACGAACCTGTTTAGACAGAGAAATTTAATGCTTATGTACAAACAATTAGAACCGTCTGGAAGAGCTCCATTTACAAACGCTGTCTAATTTATTCGGGTCATTTCTGGAGTCACTTCATGTCATTCATGGAGTTTGGAAGACGTTATTTGCATGTTTTGGGTGATATTTTCAGTGCTGCCTGGAAGCAGATATTATGCACACTGACTGGCTTTATAAAAAATCCACATTTATAAACTGGGTTGACTAAAAGTCATGTTATTCATTTGTATAACGGATAGGAATATTTTAAAGTAAACATAAGCATTAAGCACGATGTCACGATACAAAAAAACATGTATCTTCAAAATGACAACTTTTTAGAAGGATTAGTAAACTTTCTAAACCCTCTAAACCCTTGTGTAAGCCTACATTACTGCCAGTTTCATAAAGCCTTAAATAGAACCCTGTGGGACTCCACATAATGTGAAATGGTTAGCTAATGTATCTGAATAATAACTAAACAATAAAACTAAAAAATAAAAATCAATGTGAATTTTGTGTCCTTGGGTTACTGTCCTCCTTTAGTAGAAGTCAAGATTTGTATTAGAAGTAATTTTGAAGTATTTCTATTGGTCCATTAATTTTGGATGCAACTGCCAGATTCAAATAATAAAAATATAACAAAGTAAAAAACAAAAATGGAGATGCAAGGTTTTTGTGAAACAGTGACAATATGGTGCTTGCAGGATACAAGCAAATGAACACTCCGTTTACAGTCATTGCAGCATTTGAATTTGAACTGAAGCACATAACTGCATTTTAGAACCGCATTGATTACAAACATGAACTTATCCAGTGCTGGCCGATCGATGAGCTCTTGAAAGTGATAGGGCTTGTGACAGCCAGGACTTTGCATTGATCACGGTGACATTTATTCTGCACGTCACTGAAATGTCCTGCTTTTGTCGTACCCAAAGATCAATGGCAGGCTCTTATTCATCTGCTGGGAATTGATGCATAAACCCTTCTTCTACTTTGTTGTGAAGAACTTGCCGAACGCTCCCAGGTTATATTAGCTCGTGATGTTGAGAAACAAGGAAATCTCAATTCCGTCACGGGAATACCAACATATCTTTGTTGTCTTCTGACCCATCTTTTAAAAACCGTGTTCTTTTACAAACAATAAAAATGCTCCCAAATGTTTTGTTCAAAGTTGAGATCAAAGCTGAAATTAGGAGTTTGTTGTTTGAGTTTTGCTGGAGGAGGAAGCTGGTCCTTTCAAATTACTTAGATATATTTACATGTATATTTTAATAGCACATTTCAAAGCATATAGGGCACTGGTTTTGATTTAATATCTCTCCAGAGTTGACTGTTTATGATAATTTTGTGTTGTTTTTTTGTTCCATGATTTGGCAGAGGCTTTAAATATTCACTGGAAGTTACTGTTTTTTCACAGCAGGACTGTTTTTTGGGTAAACTTTAAATACCTTTGTTTGCGATAGCAGATATATCTGTAGTACTGTATGTGGTACAGTGTTTTAAATGCAGTCATTCAGATTCAGTGAGGATACTGTATTAAGTCTATAGTTGAAGTCTACAGTAGTGTTTTTTTTATTTTTTATTTTTTATTAATTATCTAAATTGTGTGGATTGTTGTGACTTTTAGATGCTTTTAGGAATTTTACAAAAGAATTTCTTGTGATTATAAACCCTAACATGTCTGTTAGGTGAACTTAACAGCCCTCTATGAGTGAACATCTGCTTATAAGTGTGTGTGTATGTGTGTGCAAGGCCGGGGGCAGCAGTGCGGCTAAAACTCTTATCTACCTGCACGCAAGGCCAGCGTATCAGTACAGCGTGAGGCCGTGACACCGCAGACAGGCAAAAATGAATACATCAAATCAGTTTGGCGATGATAAATTGTCCCTCAAGCTGTGGTGTGTTTTAAACGATGCAGTGGGGTATAATTTAGCCCTTTGGCCCAGCTCTCCCACACCTTTATCAGGTACAGAGAAACTCTGCCATTTACCAGTGCAGCTGGTAGCCAGTGGATTACACTAGTCTACAACAGATAAAGGTAATGTGTGTGTGTGTGTGTGTGTGTGTGTGTGTGTGTGTGTGTGTGTGTGTGTGTGTGTGTGTCCCTCACAGGCAAGAGTGACCCCTTCTGTGTCGTAGAGCTCAGCAACGACCGCTTGCAGACACACACAGTGTACAAAAATCTCAACCCAGAGTGGAACAAAGTCTTCACGTTGTGAGTTAAGCCTGATATGTGTAGCACACATACTTTACTTATGTGTATTTCCTGCTTATTTATTAGTTTTATTAATTTATTTATATCATAATGGTAACTATAATTAGCTGGTGTTAATTAATGTCAGATTTTTTTTCATTTCAACACCTCATATCTGCTACAATTTACACTAGAATAAAAACACTGTGTCCTATTTAAGGGCAAATTGTTATGTTCCATAAAAAGTGATAAGAGCAGAAGAACATTTAAATCATTTTAATTTAGTTTTATGTCACAGGCTCTACATGGACTTGTTAGATATAAGTAAACTTTTTTGTTCCTTAAGGACCAAGATTAACCCCAGGATGAAATTACACTCCCCTAGCAAGTTCAATCATTGAATGCTACGGTAATGTGCCGTACATAATTCCTCACATTAGTTTGGAATCTAGAGGTTGTTCCATTGATGTTTTTTCATAATCTTTCAATCTGCCCAGCTGGAAATTCATTTGTGAATTCCCATAGAAAGCTGGGTAATCTAGCCTCTCCTTGGAGTGCCCGTCTCTTTAAGAATAACCTCATTTTCTTCCACTCTTTAGCCTACTTTTCAAAGATAGCATTTCAAAGGGAGAATCGCTGCATCTTTTTTTAACCCTCACACAATGGAGACTGTCACCAAGGCTTTAAATGAATCAATTTTTTTTTCGCTGTGACTTCAAAGATCTTTTTCGATGGTTAATATTAGTCAATGACTTCTTTTCCTCCACCTCCCCTCCACCTACCCCTTCCCAATTTGATTTTGTCTTTCAACCAGCAACGTGAAAGACATCCACTCCGTGCTGGAGGTTACAGTTTACGACGAGGATCGGGACCGGAGCGCTGACTTCTTGGGCAAAGTGGCCATTCCACTGTTAAGCGTAAGTCCCAAGCTGCTTAAGCCTGTGAAAAAGTCTACAGATTAGCATGCAAGGCTTTAATTCTGAGTAAATGAGAATTTTCTAATTTTCCAACTGATTTGAAAATGAGATTTTAAAAAAAGTGCCTTGGGAAATGTCCAGATGAGATTTTTAATCATCATACCTTGACTCCATAACTTACTCCACTAGCAAAAAGAGAGTAACCCCAGGAAGAAACTCTGCAAATTAGTTCCCAAGGCTTTTTAATTCATAGTAATTGGGGAAATTCCCACAGATTTTTTTCTTAAAGGGATTGGGGGAAATGTCCAGCTAATATGTTTAATCATTGTCACTTTAGGTGGGGGTAGCTACAACCACCACCATCAAAAAGGAGTGAACTTCACCCAGGAGTGAAGTCCACAAATTTGCAGGATTTCAAAATTGGATTTTTAGGTGCCTTGGGAAATTCTCTGAGATTTTTTGTCAGTTTTAGGTCAGAACAGCTACAGGAGACTGATAAACCTGACCACATTACCAAAATGACCTAAGGAGAAGTAACCTAGGGAGAAAAGTCCACCAATTAGCATTCAAGGCTTTAATTTAAAGTAAATGAATTTTCTTTGTTGATTTGGGGAAAAAAGTGCCTTGGGAAATGTGCAGTTGAGATTCTTAGTCATTGTAACTTTAGGTGAAGAAAGCTACAAAATACTGAAAAAACTAACCCCACTACGAAAAGAGTAAGTTAAAAAAAGAAGAAAGGAGGAGAAAAGAAAGGGAAAAAAGCAGGAGAGCGTAATGTGTGCTCCCAGGCTGATCCCCCAGGATAGTTAATTTGCGGCTGACAGTGGTTGGGGCGTAATGAACAGGTACTTGTCAGAGCCGCCACAGTTGTTTTGGGCTCTCTGTCAGATGCAGCAGCTGGGGGTCAAAGGTCACGCGGGGAGTGTATTCAGCTGGGTATTGCCAGACAGACGGCTGTCATGTCCCTCTCCCACAGATCCAAAATGGTGAACGGAAAGCTTACGCCTTGAAAAGCAAGGAGCTGACAGGGCCAACAAAAGGGGTCATCTTTCTCGAACTAGACGTGATTTATAATGCTGTAAGTCCCTCTCTCTTTTTCTTTCTACTTGTCCCCTCCGAACACACACACACACTCTCTCTCTCACACACACACACACACACTCAAACACTATCTCTCCCTAGCTTCTCTTTCTATTTGTTCCCTTCAACATGGTCGCTCCTGTCGTTTGAACGTGGGGCTGTCCCCCTCATCCTGCTTTTTTCTTTAATTACCAAAGGCTCCCCTTCTCCTTAAGCTTTTGTTTGCGGGTGTGTGTGTCGCTGTTTGCGCCGCGGCCGCCATTTTAGGTGGCAGAGCGAGAGAGCGGCACATGGCTATGTGGCACCCAGTACGTGAAATGGAGGGAGAGAGCGAGATCAGTTATTATAGAGATCAGTCGTTAGCGTTGTACATCACTGTAGCGATATAGAGGACCAGAGTTTAAGACACTCCAGCCATGGTCATTTTACTTAATGGCATTTTAATTCTTAGAAGTTTCAATGTAATTACACAATCACATGAATATTGCCACAGTTACAGCAAGGTCCAGAAGTGTGGTCCACATTGGCAATTGGATTTGTTCATGTAAACCAACAGTGTTCAAAAGGAAGCATTTCTCAGGAGAAGCTCATTCTCAAGTGGGTTTGATCCACCTTTGCACAAACATATAAGTACATGTTTATGCAGCTTAAGTGCACTCTGCCATTAACACCTTAAATCCTATCTGACCAAATGTCTCACAATCTTTCAAGTAATGGGTTCTAAATGGTTCTTGGCTTGGACGTTCAGTTCTTGGAAACCTTTCTAAATGGGCATACAGACATTATCTTATGCAGAGGTTCTTTAATCTTTAAACATTACGGCAAATGTTATATCATATTAAATATTTCACCTGGAACGGCATGTTCTAAGTAAGGATGTGGAAACCTATATTGTTTGAGGATGATAGGGTTAAAGGGTTACAGATTAAAGAACTTCCTGGTAGAATTTCAGGGAAAGCTTCTGTGCTACTTAATATTTTTGTCTAATTCTTACCAAGAACAATTTAGGAACCTGTTTATTGAAAAAAGTTTATCTGAAATTAAAAAGAATGCAAAATTGAAGCATTTTTACTAGAACTCTTAGACTTCACGATATGTATTGTGTTACATTCAGTTTACATTCTGTATCAACAGGTTCAACACATCTGTTTTGGTTCCTTTAAATGCCAACAAATGACAGCGGAAAATAACAAATGCACAGAATAATAGCTTGCCAGCCGATACCAAATTGTCTCTTGCATTTATAAATGTGGTTGGGACTTTTTTAAACAGAAGTCTGTATATTTTAAAAAGCCATGAGAGTGAAATAGTTAACTTTTACTTTTTCAGGTAAAACTTCTCAAGTTAAAACTTCCTAAAGTTGACTTTAACTTTAAATAAAACCCCAAACATGGCCATTTATTGCAGAAATTTTAAAGTTCACCTTCCCATGCATTTTTTCCTAATGAGATAACGAGTGTGTGTGTGTGTGTGTGTGTGTGTGTGTGTGTGTGTGTATGTATGTGTGTGTGTGTGTGTGTGTGTATGTATGTGTGTGTGTGTGTGTGTGTGTGTGTGTGTGTGTGTGTGTGTGTGTGTGTGTTTGTGTAGGTGAAAGCTGGTCTCAGGACGCTGATGCCCATCGAGCAGAAGTACATCGAAGAGGAGCCTCGAGTTTCTAAACAGGTAAAAATAGAAAAGAAAAAAAAAAAGAGAAAAGAAATAAAGAAGACCTGCCGCAAGCGCCGTGTTAATAGCTGCTACTGAACAGAAGAGTATGTTTGACACACAATATAGACAACAGTGTCACTCTCTCCTCACTCTCCTCTCCCTCTCTCTGGTCCCTCTCCTCTGGAGCGGCTGAATAGAAATGTCATGCTGTCAGTTGTGGGGTGCATAAGTAGATTGGCCATCCTTTAGCTTGGCCCTCGGTGGCACCGCTGCAATGCACTTCATTGTAGGCCCGCTCAATGTGTCCCCCTTGGACAAAGAGCTGAATTGGAGGGGCTGTCCCAAATCAGGCCTGTCACTGGCACACACAGACACTCACACACACACACGCACATACTGAGTTCACAGCACAGTCGATCCATTCTGAGCTCCAAAAAGTGCATGCTCGGCACTTTGTCCACTTTGTCTCTCTCTTTTAGCCAGTCTTGAAGTGTGTGTGTATGTGCATGGGAAAGTGTGCTTACACTAGTAAGGAAGATATCAAGTAGCTCTAAAAACAAAAAATCTGAACGGAAAGGCCAACAGACAACAGATCCAACTTGCTGTGAAACTTCTGATGTTTCACAGTAAAAGTCTGTGTTCTGTCAGTATCATTTCCATAATGTTCAATTACAATATCATGTAGTTTTCCATCACTTTGTACCTTGTATCACCTCTCATTTTACTTCTGCTTGTTTGGTCCCAAATGGCATGCAAAATAGCCTAGTTTAAAGGGAGACTCGAGAGCAGTCTGCCAAAGTAAATGCAGAAATTTGCTATGATCAAAGCCTGCAGCATTTCGGCCATTATGAGCCAGTGTGTGTTTCATCTTGGTTGGAACACCAGAACACCACAGTCATTTGCAGTTCAGACTAATTCTGAACTATTATTGTTAAAAGGGATAAGAAAGAGAGCGTGTTCTCCTTTAATGGGTCTAAAAAGTATACGGTATATTATATAAGAACACAAGTGCCCCCCCCCCCGGCTGTCTGTTGGCCACGTTCTCTGTTTGATTGAAATGTCTCTCGTACTTGGTTCAGTCTTCTGGTGTTATTCCTAGATAACAATGCCATGGGACAATAGTGCTTTTCCAGTCTCTGACTGTGTGCCAAAACTGGCGTGGGACTCCAAAGTGTGGCTCGATCGCTCCCGTTTATTTACCACATTTTGTGTGCCAGACGCCCCGACGCAAGTGGCGATGTGACAGTTGCCAAAGCACACTTATTTTGAGCCTTGTAGTCGTCATTTGTTTTGTATAGTGATTCATACCAAATTTAGACACTAGTATAGTACCTACTGAAGACTGTTTAGACGACATAACTTCTCTCAGAGCTTACACTGATGGCAGGTCAACTGAAAAGCAGCAGATAAGCATTTTAACACAAGAAAAAGCCGGCTGGTCGAACATGAGTTTCTTGTTTGTCCAGAAGGTGTCAGCGTTGGGAGAGGGTCTCCAGCTAACCCCCATTCCCACCTTTCTTTAATGTTGTCTTTTTTCACACTTTTCTAGAACCCCTTTTCCCACAATCATAGAAGTGTGTCCTCAGTCATGCTGTTCTAAAAGGTTCTCCTACATAACACTGGTTTATTTGTCTTGTTCTACAACAGTATAAAACCATCCCACCAATTAGCATTTGTTGTTTCAATGTGTTGTGCGGGCTATTGATGACAGGGTTGTGGGTTCGATAACCAGGCTCGGTAAGCTGCCACTGTTGGGCCCTGGGAGCAAGGCCCTTTACCCTCTCTGCTCCCCAGTCGCTGGAGTTGGCTGCCCACCACTCTGGGTGTGTGTGTGCTCACTGCCCCTAGTTCACTAATGTGTGTGTGTGTGTTCACACACAGATAGTTAGAATGCAGAGGACACATTTCGCTGTACATAGTACACCTTTTTGCGCCCCTTTTAAACTGTGCTCGACTCTGACCTACCCTGAGCAGAACTGATGACTCCTGACTTCAGGCAAGACTGACATGTGTTTATTTTTTTCTTTAGTTGCTGTTACAGAATTTCAACAGAGTGAGGCGCTGTATCATGTTCCTCATCAACGCTGGCTGCTACATCAACAGCTGCTTTGAGTGGGAGTCTCCTCAGAGGAGCATCTGTGCCTTCCTTGTAAGAAGCTATACACTCACACACACACACTTACACACACATTTTCACACACTCTTAACAGGCCTCACGGTACTGGCCTGACTTCAAATGTGAGACTAAACTGTGCCAGGTATCAACAGCTCGCTTCACTCACGTAACTGTTTTCATATCACACTACTGATTTAACATGAGATGTTTCCAGACTTTAGCCCAGCAACAGCATGATGGAGCATGATCTGTCTTTCTCACTATATCTATTAGGGAAGGGCGATGTGACGATACGTTAGCGTGATCAAATGTGTGGTACCATGTTCTGAGGATATCATGGTTATGTTTGTAGAGGCAGTGGTGGCTCAGCAGTTAGAGCTCTGGGCTATTGATGACAGGGTTGTGGGTTCGATACCCAGGCTCAGTAAACTGCCACTGTTGGGCCCTTGAACAAGGCCCTTCACCCTCTCTGCTCTCCGGGCGCCGCAGCCATGGCTGCCCACCGCTCTGGGCATGTGTGCCCGTCACAAATGGTCAATGTGGTTGTTTAATGTTTTAGAAGGCTGTCTTCATTCACAGTGGGTCTAGGATATTCTCACTGTTCTAGAATGCCTCCATACCCATTATTTTAGAAGAGTGTCCTTATTCACACGGTTCTAGGATACCCCAGTTCACAAAATGATTAATGATAAACTTTTCTGAGGATATCATGAGTATCGTCCATCTGCATATCTGTTTTGGAAGAGAGTCTATTCATCTATTTTTTTAATCAAACCAATCGTTGGATTTAAACCAATTGTTTCAATTCTTAGATAGTTCCTTTTTCCAAAACGTTGAATTGACTGGATTAAATTTACTGGTGCATTTAATACTTTTCAGTTTGCTCAGGGAAAAAAGAGCAGCAAACAATCAAAATACCGAGGTTCATATCATGCTACATTTTTGCTGTACCACCAACCTTTAGTATCTGACTATCTCCCTCCAACTCCCACTGCATAGTGAAGAGAAAGCAGGACGTATAATTGGACAGCTGAGCTGTCGCTTAAAGGACACCCTCTCCGAAGCTCGCTGTGTGACTGAATGCTAACAGGACAGTGGAGCTAATCCTGCTCTGTGGCACTGCATAATATGCAGCAGGATCTGTCTGTTTTAGTGTTAACATGTCTTTAAGTGCCGCTCGCATCGGCCGTTAACATTTGCCGCTTGACACGTTTTAATTTTGCTACAGTTTAGACAGCAGGGAAGGAGGGACGGGGGCGTCTGTATCGATCAGTTAACATTTAAGTTCTAAATTTTTTTTTCCTTTACTCTTTCTCAGCTGTTGTGCGACGGGGAAAAAAGCTTGAATGAAAATATCAGAAAAAGAAATGTCAAAAGAGTCTGTTAAAAGCACGAGGTCACACCTGCTTCTTCCTTCTTTAGTTATTTAGGGAGGAAATGATTGCATAGTGATTCATCCCCATTATCTTTAAATCAATTAAGGGTCTAATTTGTCCAAAAACTAAGAAATAAATGAAAAGCAAATGTTGGTTGGGGGGAAATATCAGCACCTATCTTGTTTGTACTATTCTGACAGCAACTCATTGAATTATTAATAGTAGTTGTCTTAATGTTCGTACAAAAGAGCTTTCTTAATCACTTAATTCATTACTTTAAGAAGCACTTCATCAGCAGCCGTCTGGTCAAGGTGATTTCATGCAGCAGTGTTGATATCCCCAGCTGTGTGGCTTTGCCAAGTTTCGACAGACTTCAGCTCAACATACAGAGTGTATTATACGCTCTAAAAAATGGCACGGCTGCTTTTGCAGAACCTCTACCTCTTCCTACACAAAGGTTAGCCACAGCAAAGGGAATGCTAACACTGAGCAGATGAAAATGGCTGTGAGGTGAAGCGAGTGCTGTGATTTGCTATTCTGGTATTTTTAGGTCGGTACCTTTTGACACGGCTCTAATATGATTTTTTAGGTTACCGGTTTGTTGTTGTTGTTGTCGTTGTGCCGTGATGTTAACAACTCTCGCAAAGTTGAGAACTTTTGCAACTAGTGCATTTATGTGCTGTATTGTGCCAGATCCTGCTGTGCCAGCTATCTGACTTAAAATGGCCTTATGTAGGGATGTGGTACAACACACAGACACTACATGGGCAAAAGTATTGGGACATGTTCTCATTCACTGTTTCTCCTGAGTTTATCCTGCTTTTGTTGGAGTAACTGTCTCTACTGTCCAGGGAAGGCATTCTATTTTTGGAGCATTGCTGTGAAGATTTGATTGCATTCAGCAACAAGGACATTAGTGAGGTCAGAATGTTGGATGATGACCACCCTACCTCATCCCCTACTCATTCCAAAATAATTGGATGGAGCACCATTATTCCAGAGAACACAGTTCCACTGCTCTATGCGTTATACCCCTCTAACCCACAACAAACGTTTAGACATAAAGTGAGAATCCTACCATTCATGACAACACTACCTTTTTAATAGTTGTGAGTTTAAAGAAACTTTTTTTTAAATAAATTTTTTATGTAAATGTTCTTCATAGTCACACTATTAGAAACATGGTTCTTTGTGGAACCAAAAGTTCAGTGGACCGTTTATAGCACCTACATTTTGAGAGAGCATTGATTCAGAACTACTTTTAAAATTATTTAAATGTAAAGTATAGTACTGTGCAAAAGACAGTGGTAAATCTTTATTTATTTAATTTCCATGTGAACTGGCTGTTCAGGTCTTCAATTTTCAGAAGATATTTGTAATAAGATAATGCACTTCCATACGGAAGAGGAAGGTCAAAAACTATTCAAGTTCAAACAATGATCAAAAGTTACAGAGGAAATGGGACCTCTAACAACTGTGCGAGGCCTCAAAACCACCCTATCAGATAAACAGCACTTGAAGCTTTCATCTTAGAGAAAGAGGAGAAAATCAAGCTCCACTCTCACTTCAGATCTCAAAAAGTCTACAGGTGTTTCTGTCCAACCTTCCAATGTGAGGAGATTCTGTGGGTCTAAAAGAATGTATTGCTTTTCTTCCTGGGAAAAGCAAGCAGACAAAAAAGAACTTTTGACCATATCAAACTACTGAAGCTTCTGGTGGTCCCAGAACAATGTACTGGCCGGCCCAGAGTCTAGATCTCAGCATTATTTAATGTTATTGGGGTTTCTTGGATGATGAGAAGGCAAACTTTCTTCTAACACTGAACGTTGGAGTGGTGGAAAACTCTTTCTGCAGATTTTTGCAGAAGAACTAAAGTCTCCTTAAGCCTTGGGTACACTACACGACCTTTAAAGTGGGTACAAATTATAAAAATACGAAAAGGTTTTGTCAATATTTGTGGCAAATGAAAACATGTCTATTGCACAGTAAATGACTAGAGATCATACACTACACTACAACCTGTTGCTAAACTAAACCAAACACTCCTGAAAGCATGCATGCCTTGCGTTACCCAGAAGATGCCGATTCGCACCACCATATGCACTGACCCAAATGAAAGAAAGGTCAAAAACATCTTTGGGTGAGGTTGTGGGTGGGAATACAGAGTCAGCATGGTCTGTACAGACTGCAGAGGGAGCTGGAGGTGAGTAGCACAGCATGCATTAGAGGCTACCCTACCTTAAATGGTGCTGCAGTGTCTGACATGTACTAGCACTGCAATATAGCTGCTGCAAGGTGGAGCATTTATTTAAAATAAACTGCTTAATAACTGCCTGAAAACTGCACTTTCCGTGCTCAGTTTTCAGGGGCTGTTGACGGGACCTGTTCAGATTGGGGTGCCGACCAGTATACACTGTTAGATAACCCTCGGATCGGGTCCCAAAAAGTTTAATGTACTCCCACTGGTCTGAAGCACGATTGGGACGCCAAAAATTGGAGTCTGCGCTTGTCACACAGTACTCGATTCTCTCCAGCTGTCGAATCAGACTAATCTGTTGACTAGAGCCTCGGGGCTAAAATTGGGGTAAAAATTGTGTAACCCTGGCTTCAGAAGAGCAGAAGCTGTAATAAAGGTAAAAGGTAGACTCACTGAACACTGAAACAGTTGATATTCTGTTTAGTTGTTGAGGTTCTGTTTCAGTGCCAGTTTTTTCTGCTTCTTTCCTGACTCTGAATCATAAATAATTAGTATTTGATGGCTGTTTTGGCAATAAAATAAATGAAAGGTGGGCTTTTTGATGCATAAATATTGTTGTAATTGCTATTATATATCATTAAAAAGTTGATTTAGTTGAATCACAATACATCTATGGATTTAACACTGCATACACACATGCATACCCCCCGCCCACACACACACACACACTCACACTCACATGCTGAAGTGCCAACCATTCATGACTTGATCAACTACAACGCTGAAGTTTGTGTGTGTATGTCTGTATGTGTGCCCTTCTCTCTCTCTAAGCGGACACCTGTAAGCTGAGCATTCCTCCACCCATCCGTCCGCTGTGAAAGTGGGCCATTGTTGGCAGTGCTGGTGTCGGGTTCAGAAAGCCCGCTGTGTGCCAGCTCACCCTACGCGTTTCTCTCTCCCGCTCTGGCCCTCTCTGCGCCCCGGAGCGGCCAAGCCTCACCAACTCTTCCTCCAAACAAATTTGCCGTAACTTTAGCTGCAATTTGGCCCTGAATTGGGAGCAAATAGAGCAGGTATTGAGTAGCATGGGGAATAGGAGCGCTGTTTGGATGTGTGTGTGTGTGTGTGTGTATGTGTGTACTGGCTGAGGAGGCTTTATTGGAAGGAGGGGGTAAGGAAATGATACCCAGCTCTTTTATGTGGTCTAAAGTAGGGCTCTTATCAGTGGGAGAGCCCAGACAAGAGAGGCTGCTGCTACACGAAACTGGAGCAGCCCTCACCTGCTTTGCATTTAGATAAAATACACCCATCCAAGAAAAAAGAGAGGAAGGGAGGAACAAATGCTCCAGTGTGTATGTGTGTATACATCTGTGTGTGTGTATATGTGTGTGACCTTGCACTGTTTTCTTCAATGTGACACCTTTTCACTTTCAGTTTTCCCTAAGCACATATACTGACAAGGGCATAAAGGGTGGGATGTAGTTTTTTTTAAAAAGACAGATGATTCTTCAAATGCTAATTCTGGTCAGTTATCTGTGAGGAGGAGCTGCTGGGAACTTCCTATAGTAGTATTTATTATTTACAATATAAGAGTTTACCATGTTATTTAATGTTATGTATACCTGAACTGAAGCAAGTATTTCAGAACTGAAACTGATGCAGGTATTGTTGTTAATTGTCAGCATCCATGAATGATGAGAATCTAGTTTTAGTAGTCAAGTCACTTTTAGTACTTGTCGTTTTGTGTTAGATGTGAGCACACCAAAGAACACTCTATTATTGAACACATTCTTAAACAGATGCAAACATTTTCCAGTAGTTGCGGTTGCCATTTAGAAAGTTTGAGTAAATGGTTGGCACTTTTTTGTACAGAAAATATGTTGTGTGACATTGACATTAAGTGTTGTGACAAAATGTCAAAAATGATAATCAACACATGGCAGGTCTGGGGATAACAAGAAATTGTGCCTTTTTACGGTGTTAAATATTACAGCGGACTTACAGTGTTATACATTGTTGAATGTTCTATTAGTGAACCTATTTTAAACAGAAGCAAGCTTTTTCCAGTAGTTACAGTTGTCCATTTTCAGCCAAGCATTCCTGCCAAAGCAAATGGTGTTTTACCCAATGCTAGTTTAGACTATAACGATAAGAAATGTTTTGTCCCTTCTTTGAATAGTCGAGAATTTAAAGTGATATATATGACATTATTGAACCCATTGCTGAACAGAAACACTCCAGCAATTAAAGAAACTATTTGACACTTTTGTATAAGTAAGAATTTAAAAAGCTAGATGTGACATTATTAAACTTTCCATTGAATCATATTTCTGTAAAGCAACCACTTTCTCGCAGTTGCCACTCAGTCAATTTGAATTAGTTCTGACAAAGTTTAAGGAAATCGTGTTTTAGGATAGTGTTGAGCATTTTTATGTATAGATATGAATTTAAAGTGTTAAATGTGATTATTGAAACTATTCTTGACTAGAAGTAAACATTTTTCAGCAACTGAAGTCTCACAGTACTAATTGTCATCCTTTGTGTAGTTAAGAATGTACAATACTAGATATAACTAAAGTATTAATCACTCCATTATTGAACCTATTTTGAACAGAAGCAAGCTTTTTCCTGTCTATTTTAATTAGTCCTGCCAAAGTTTAAGAAATGAGTGTTTTAGGATGGTGCTGAGCATCTGAGATGAGAAACATTTTATTGCTTCTGTGTATAGAAAAAGTAATGAATTAAATCAATTTCTGAATAGAAATAAACATTTTCCAGCTCATCTGTTCATTTTTAGGTTTCCACAGGAAAATGATAATGTAACACATAGGATAATAAGGAAGTATGTCACTTTCGTATAACTAAGAATTTAAAGTGTTTTGCTTACATTTTTAAACATTTCATTACTGAACCTAAACACAAGCAAACGTCTAGCCGTCATTCTCTCTCTTTTTATTAGTCCGGACAGGGTTTCACTAAAGGATGATTTCCCACCTGCGATTACTAAGTATCCCAGAATTACGATTAACTAATCATTTAAATGGAAGGGGTGTACATTTTTGAGCATTGCACTTTTAAACCCATTCCTGAACAGAAATATCCATTCTCCAGAAGGTGTAGCATTGCCTGTTTTGATAATTCATTTCAAAGGTTAAGTGCATGTTGACTAATAACACCAGTTTTTTCGAAATGCCAGAAGGTGGCAGTGCAGCATCACTCTTCGGCAGCGCTCTTACTGAGGGCCCCGGCCAAAACCCAGATGAGTTATTGACGTCCATAATCAGCCTCTCATTTGGCATATTTCTCCCACCGTTGGCACCATTTAAAATAATCAACACCACTATGATGACTCAATTTCTCGATTCCAAGTAGAAGGGCTGTTGTGGGGTGTGTTGGTAACACACTTTTAATGTGCTAATTCTCAAATGCATTCTCCAAAGTGCTCATACCCCACTCCAGAGCGGCAAGTGCCAAAACGATATTAAAATGGACTGCCAAAACAGAGTCCACTCTCTTTTCCAAAAAAAAAAAGTATATTGAGGAGAATGTGAAACACTTGGCTGTTTCGTGTGCTTCTCTCTAAAAGTCAGAGCAATAGTTTTGACAAGGGACTTCATCTCAAGTGTATTGTGATTGATGTGTAAAATCAAATTGATAATTAAAACAAACTTAAACAGTGCTTGATATGGCAGATGAGCATGACTGTAACCTACTTTATGAGTGCTGAAATGAATTAGTACTGCTGCAGTGATTAAACAGAGAAGTGCATTAATATAGATGCAAGGACTGTTGAAAAGGCACTAATTAGACAGTTTAGGGCCGGAAAACTACCTTTCAACTTTACCACAGTGTTTAAGGTGAAACTTTGGAACGTCTGCACAGGGATTCAACTTGAAGAGTGTCAGGGTTAAGCTTGTTTGTGTAACTTAATGAAATTGTTGAAGGGTTCAGTGGTGCTGTTTGTACCGTTTTTGCATTTAGGCACTTAGTGCCTTTTTATTTGAGCTTCTGTTGGACTCTCCAGGACTTTCTCCTGAAACTTATGAGAGATAAGTGGAACTGGAAAAATCTGCTAGGCTAGTAACCAGAGATCTTTTAGTTTTGTTTCCACAAAAGCTGAAATAAAGGCATATTAAATGTTTTTTTGTGCATATAACCTAGAAGAAAACAAATGACTTTCATTTAAAATGATTCTCTTGGTTCTCTTGTTGCGCCCCCACAACTTTTCCACAGTGTCCCAAAGTTCATGTCCATTGAATGTACTATAAAACGCACTATAGGCTGGAACAAAGGTGGTCATTTTCATTGCTAATGCATATTGTATTGCTCAATGGACAATGAAAGTGGATTTTTTCAGGTGCTACAGCCTTAGCGCTTCGTGTTCTCTGACCGGCCCAGCATTGCACCCACACAGTGAATTGAGTAACCCGGCATTGTGGCTTCTCCATGGGTGTTCGGGCCGGCATGGACTGTCGGAGGCTGATATTGTGGCTACCTGGATGGTTTCTGACAAAGCCAGCGGTCGCGCATTCACAGATTCGGTTTCTCTTTTCTCGTTCCTCTGGCCAGACCCTTTCTCCAGCTTGGTTTCTGTTGAGGGGGTTGTCGCTCTTATGTGCCTGAGAAGGGGGGTACAGAGGTGAAAATAGGCCCCTGCTTTTGGGAGAATGGCCCCGACTCTCTGGGCACCTCTCCTCGGGCCGCCGGCCTGTGTGAAAGGGAGAGGGGTCACCTCCGAGCGGTCGAAGGTGTCGTCTAACGCCGCTGTCAATCAACTGCCGGCCCCTCAGCTAGAGTGTCCAAACTCCAGGGATTGCGTCCAGCGACAGGTTAAATAAACCCCCGGGCATATGAAAACAAGTGGGACGCTGAGGAGCTGAGACAAAGAATGGGATTTTGTAAGTGCCTTTTGAAAGTGGGAGTTATTTTTTTCTATGAAATTTCCCTTTTAATCTAAAAAATATTTAAAAAATAATAAATAATAATAATTACAGCCAATTCAGTATGAAAAGCATTTTCGGCATTTCTCCTGAAGTAGCCTTTTTTTTACCTGAGGCTATTTTTGGAGCGTTTGTGTTTTTGAAAGGTGGGTTTGAAATAAATATCATAGTATTTTTATTTTTGCTTCACACTGAGATCTGGAGCGCAGCAGGAATAAACGTGGTTAAGTCTCGCCGCTGTTCGTGAGTGAATGTGCTAGAGAGAGCGTGATGTGTTGTGGAAGGCATAAGCGATGCTGAGTTCATTCAAAGAGAAAAGAAAGAGATTGGTGAAAGACAGGTAGGGTGGTGCATGTGTGTATGTGTGCATGTGTATGTGTGTGCATGTGTGAGTGTGGGAATTCATTTAATTTGATAGGAGGGAGTGTGTGTGTGTGTGTGTGTGTGTGTGTGTGTGTGTGCGTGTGTATGTGTGTGTGTTTGCTTGCCTGTAAACATTGTTGAATTATTGAAAATGATTCCTCCCTATTCCCCGAACACTTCTTTATTAAAGGAAGAAAACAAAAAAACTCAAAAGAACTGTAATGTGTTGTTTTCTAGCTACCGCCTGCTACACCCCGGCCTATTGCGATAAGTTATTTTGCTCTGAGCATTATGTTAATGCTTTGGCCAATTCATCTATAATTCATCATTTATATCTTTATTTTGTTATGCTACACTAAGATTCATCACTTTCCAATGTGTGTTTGTGTGTGTGTGTATGTGTGTGTGTGTGTGTGGTGTAGTAGTTTACTGTGTTTAAGTTGTACATCTCAGGCGTTATAATGCTCAGATGGTGTAAATTAAAGTATGTCAGCTATATTTTCTACATTTATATATATATACTTTGTGTATATATATATATATATATATATATATATATATATATATATATATATATACACACAAAGTATGTATATATATATATATATATATATATATACACAAAGTATATATATAAATATAGAAAATATAGCATATATTTTAACATATGTATATATTTGCATTGTTTGAGCACAGCTCTATTGTTTAATACAAAGTACAGCAGTCGACAGTGGTTAAGTCATTTAACACAGAGCGAATGTATGTTTCTTTAACTAGGGAAGGTCATAGCTATAAGCAGGAGCCCCCTCAGTGTTGCAGCATCAGTGTAGTTAGCAGTAGAAGCTTGATTTCTTGCAGTATAAAGTTTAAAGCTCTGACTAGTTATCCGTAACAATATACACGTTTGTTCTCTGGCAATATTACATTCGCACTACATTATTATTCATTGTAGTAAACATCATAACTCATCAGCTGTTTCATCCTGCCAGATCCATTATTATTATGGGTGAATGAAATTGTCACACCCTGCAGTGCTTTATATTCAGTTGTAAATATGTTTCGCAAAAAATAATCAATGTGTGGAAATTTTCATTCGTAGTCTGGTGCTTTTTTGATGAGTGGTTACATGCCTGGCTTTGTGAGTGTGCTTTTTGATTAATAGCTATTACAAGAGGAACATAGATGGATTCCTAAAGGTTGGACTTGCAATTTCTTTTTTCCCTGTTTAGCTAATTAAGAGTGAGCACACTCATTCAGCTGCCGTGCTTCAGTTTCAGCTGATTGCTTGAAATATTCACAGATTGATATTGCACTTTCACAAATTGCTGTATATAGAAATTAATACGATAATCTGGAAGCCTAAACGTCTGCCCTCAGCCGAGTTCACTCAGCAGGATTTTTCTTAAGGTTGCATCTTGTTCTCGGAATTTGAAGCCATGTGCGCTATCTTGCAAGTTCAAGTTAAGGTCCGGTGCTGGCTGCAGCTTGATTTTTAATATAGTAAGCACATATGAGTGCTATTTAAGAAAAAAGGGATTGATTTGCTACATTCTCACACTCACAAGCTCCAGATACACTTAAAAGGTTCATGTTTAATCACACACTGTAGGACTAATTTATATACTCAATGTCAGGTTAAAAGTGACTCGAAATAGCAAATCAGGTTGTTTTTGCATAGTATAACTTCTAGTATTATGTCATAATAGTATCTATTATTTGTCTGTTATTACATCACAATAGTATCTATTGATCTATTCTTACATCATTATAGAAGCACTGTAACTGCACACAGTACAGGATTCTATGGCATGAAATAAAGGGGATCCTCAAATAAATAGATGTGCAGAATTTGAAAAATGTCCTGCGCAAGCTTCCATCTGATCTGTTCTTTTATGTCCTGCCTTTTGTGTCTCTTTCTCTCTGTCTCTCTGTCTGTCCCCGCAGCTCTTCATAGTAGTGGTGTGGAACTTTGAGCTCTACATGATCCCACTGGCTCTGCTCTTGCCCTTGGCCTGGAACTACATCCTCATCACCTCGGGAAAGGACACCAGACAGGGAGATGTGGTGAGTGTCCCTGCGCACACTGACCCACACTACCGTCCATGCTCGCTTCAGCGCTGCCTCATCCTGCAGCAAGCACAACCTTTATCCTTACTTTTTTATAAATCGCAAGCTGGACTAACTATAAGATCATTTGTGAGCTTAATTTTATATTCGTAATAAAACATCGAAACATGATTAGTTTCATGCTTCCTAAATACCAGCAATTATGGTTTGGAAATGTAAATAAGCTCACAAATATTAGTAGAAATAGTAAATCATATCATTAAAGAGTGCAATTGTAAATAGGTTTACAGCTTTATATGTAGCTTTAATATGCAGCAATGTGTTAGAAACATCTAAGTTAAATGTAAAAAAAAAGAGAAGAAAAAGGAACACTTAAGTGACTTTTTATTAGAATTATTCTATAGGCTTCATAGGTTGTAGTAACTAGAATTTGCTCATTTAAAAAAGCAAAGATTTTACAAGTGTTTTTAAACAGCACCTCTATCCATTTTACTGCAGTATTAACGCTCTAAGAGTTTTTTGTTTGTTTTTTTTTTTTCAAAAAGAAAATTGTGTTCCACTGTGGTGTTTTTTTTTAATGAATGTTTTTCACTTGCAGAACAGGTGGAAATAATAACTTCTCACCTCCAGCTATTCTGAGACACTCACTTATTTTCTTGTTTATTTGTGTTTTTCCAATTAAATGGCGCCAAAACAGTGCCACGCCAGTACTGATATTTTTTAATCATGTGGAGGTGATTTTTAAAATGCCTAAATGTGATATGCCTAGGATTATGGTGTGATCTTGTGTTTCATCTTAATGCTCATTTAAATTGTGATGTGTGTGTGTGTATATATATATGTATGTATATATATATATTTATATATTTTTTTCATGTTAAGATGGGAGTAATATTACTTTTGCTTTATATTATAAGAGAATATCATTTTTGTGACTTTTTAGAGGCAACTGAATGCTGAAGAAAGAGAGCCTAATTGAATGGATTTGGAAAACTGTTTTTACAGAATTACGCTCATCAGTTTTTCTTACTATGAATAATCTTATCCTAGAAAGTATCGCAGAGACACGTTGAATAAATGGAACAAGCTTTTGAACTACATTAGCTGGCGTCCTGGATACATGGAATTTAATTTTTTTTTGATAGACTCTATTATTCTGTCTGCTATTTCATATCTTATACAGCTGTAAGTCTGTCAAGGTAAGAAAGAAAAAGGGAAACATTGTGTGAAAAGTAGAGATCAAATCACTTTGCCTTTCAGCGCTAGTGGTCTTTCTCTTTTTTCCTGTAGATGGCGACATTGTTTGCAAAAAAAAAAAAAGAGAGAGCGAGGAATCTGAAAGCAGGTTCCATTTATGCACTTACCTACATATTCATCTCCAGTATGCGTTTATCTCAGCTCTTTTCCCATTCTGTTTAATTTGAGCTAATAAATCAAACGTGGAATGAGGTAAACTGGAAAGATTGTGTATTTACATAGCTCAGAACGAGAGAAAACGTGCAGACACTTTGCTCCTTACGTATGTACCTCCTGTTATGGCTTTGAGGACCCTCTGGTGATAAATGCATCATTATGTATTCCATACATTTGCACAATGCGCTGTTCTTTGTTTCTGTTACCTCTGAACCTGTTCGTGTCAGGAGTCAGGGTTTCAGAGCTGGGTAATGGGTCAGGGGTTACAGCGTGGGGATCTGTGGATGTGAAACATATGAAGGGTCTGAAAGCTTGGGGTAATGCTTTTAACCCCCCCCCCCACACACACACACACACACAACACCACCACCCCAATACACCCCAACCCCCTTCCTCCATCTTTCTTACTCTCCATTGTTCTGCATTTTGACGACTGTAACCACAACAGATGAGCCGCTGGTGGGGCTGGCAAGAGCAAGAGAGTTCCGCTCGCCGACACAATAAACAAACACACACACACACGCACACACAGTCACACACATGCACATACACATGGGATCTGCTTTTCATTAGACCGAAACCCGCTGATGAGCCTCAGCCTGGCCACTCTCTCCCAGTCCATTTAAAAGGGGAAGTTACTTTATTATGAACTCTAGGGGAAGGAATTCAAGTGTTTCTTTCCTTCAAACACGAATGTGCGGATGTGTGTATGTTTGTGTGTTGGCAATGCATGCACATATACTGCAGCAGAAGGATAACCTACATCCTCTTATTCTTAAATGTGTACAACTGAAAGTAGGTGCTTAAGATCAGGGCTTATTCAGCGGCTCCAATTTCCATGTGCCCTCTGTTATATTCAGTCCTGGGTGTAGAACCTCTATATTATTATGTATCAGTGATCCAGCCAGAGCAAACTGATCCTTTCTAGGTTATATTTTCCTCCAGTGCTCAGTTAAGTGATGAGCTCTCAAAAATATCCCCCTAGTAGAAGTTTATCATTCATATTTTCATCACTTGAGTGGAGGTGCCAGGCTCCCGGTGCCTGGCAGGATATAATTTCAGATAGCGTTATGTCTAACCCTCCGCAAAACCCGCTGACACATAAATGCAGGCTGCTACGGTGTAGCAGTCCAACCTGCCTCTCTCTCAGTTAGACAAGAGCTAGAGGCAAGGGATCTGCCCAGCCTACATGGCTCTCTAACAGACAGTGTCCAGATAGTGTCGAAACATCTGGATCGGATGTTATGATCCGTGTTTGGAGCTTTGGCACTGTTATAGCAAAAGTGTGAACTCAACAACAAAAGGGGCCCTCGAGTGATGCCACTGTTGGTTCCAGAAAGAACCTTTAAATTGGTAAAGAACCTTTACATCAAGTGACATTTCTTTAGACCTTTAAAAGGTTCCTCACATTCACATGTCTCTATTATAAAAAGTGGTTCTTTTGTGGCGTGGCTCAAAGAACCATCTGTAGCAACGTTAAGGCCATATTTCCACAGTCATTTCAGAGATGTGAACATTTGCTACAATGGAGTTAGATTAGATTAGTTAGATACACTGCAGAGGTGAAAGTGTTAGTCTCAGACAGTGTACCATCTAGATGTTATAGACGGTATCACATCTAATTAGCTTTTTTTTGCATCAAAGCTATCTTACCCTTGAATTAGCCAACAGTATAATTCCTAATGTAGGCAGGACTGTCAGTGTGTGTCAGTATCCTTTTCGCTGTGTAGATCTTTTTGAACAGCATTTTATTACTACCCGCCTTGTTTGTGTGGGTGTCTGTTACCACTACAATGTGTCCTTGTTGTGTCTGCATTCTGTCGCAGTAAATATAGGCTATTAAAAGACATGGCCATGAAGGTACAAACACACAGACACACCATATGTGCTCCGGTCACTGAGATAAACGTACATTGTCACTCATATTGGATGTTCTTTGTGTTAGTCGAACAGTATTCCAGTGTTGTAAATATGGTGGGAAGTGGTGTGCTGTCTTGGAATGAGCCTCTGGTTAAGTGGTTTCCTCTATGGACTGTTTATGAAACCCCAGTCAAGGCCCTGATACGTTGGGGAGAATGAAGAGAAAAGAAGGAAAGCAAAATCCTGCCATTGCTAATTGCTTTTAACAACATGTAAACTTAAGCTATTGTCCTTGACCAGAGGTCAACATTTGGAAAGTTATGTTTTCCAAAATTCTGGGGTTGGGCTAATGCTAAAGGAATTTTCCTTGAACTCACTTTTGGAGGACACAAACAGACATGCTAACGCTAACCTAAATGCGGGCGGAGACCCCAAGGTCTACGCCTTGCAATAAGTATCCATTTTTTTATTATAAGCCACAACCACAGGCTCGTATGTTCGGGAAAAAACAAACACCCACTTTCAGCTGTCATTTCCTTGAAAAGGGTTGTTACCTCGAGGGTTGACATGCTAGCTCAACTCTTAACCTGTAGTCAGCTGACCCCTGACTCTCGTATTCTTTCCCTGTGCTCCGCCTGCCACCCCTCCACCAATTACCTGACCCCTCTGTCAGAGTCTGTTATTGTTAAAGGTTCTTTTTACCATCTGGGAAGGCTATGCTCTAAACACTAGACTATACCCTTAAACTGGTGTCTCCAAATGTGAGATATTTAGCAGGGTTGAGGACTGTATAAGTAGGTTCCTTTGGTTTCTTAAAGAGGTTTGGCAAGCCACAGTGAATGGATATCATGTGCCTGAATCGGAGGGTTCATGGAGGGTGTCACCACATTTAGATGCGAGTCAGATAGATCACGGCTTTTGAACCAGGCCTGTCGATCATCAGACACCATCTGGGTGAAGAAATATGGGAAAAAAGCCACAGTGGCCCTAATAAAGTATGCAAATGTTACTTTACACTGGTTGGAAAGGAGACCCCTACTGGTGAGGGTTGGAAGTGCCCTCAACCCTCAGGTAAGGGAGCCCCGACCCAGCAACCCAAGCCAGGCTGACAGAACCTGTCAGTGGCCAGCTCACTCCCCGCTGAGAGACAGCACTCATGGTGCCTCCATTGACACCCCCTCCAGCCCCCACTGGCCTCCAGCTCCATTTGTTTGGAGACTGGAACGGTTTGGCGGGCTCCAGGACGGCCGCTTGGGCTCACTCAAGCGTTGGACAGCTCAGCTGGAATGGAGAGGAGTGAGGTCCGTGGCTGGCCCTGGAAGACCCAGGCTGCCGGATCCACTGGCCCGGAAAACAGTTTACCAGATGTTTTGAAGGTGTTAATTATAGCACATACTGTCAGAGCTGGAGAAACACAGTGACGTCTCTTTCACCAGCCCGTATGCAATTAAGCATCTTAAGGTCCTCCTTGGCAACCTTGTCAGTGGTTGGGGGGAGAGGTTGATGTATTCCTAGCACTTTTTTTTCTCTCTCTCTTCTGAATCTTTTCCTGGTGGTTTTTAATGTAAGCTGATATGAAGCTGTGTATGGCAACATACAGGAGCTACATTCATGTGCCTTGCACAAAGCACACTCATATGCATATTTCTATATGCACCGACAAAGATACTGAAGTTCCGTAGAACTTGCGAGTTTCAGTCACTTCGGGGTGTTAGATGAAAAACCTTTATTCATTATTATTCAGGTTTTTCTTTGCTTTCCCTGGATTTCAATATAGCATTGTTCCAAAACATTACACAAGCCATCGCAGGCCGATCATCATGCGGATGGTGGGCTCTGTGCATTGTTTCAGCCACTCTGATGTAGGCAGTCAGCTTGAAGACCTGAAGCTTCTCTGTCTCCTTTGAGGCTTGATCTCACCAGAGTTTCTCGGGGAGAAACCTGTCATCGATCCGTCACTCGGCCCAACTTCCAGCCTGACATCATCGCAGTATGAGCTGCCATCATCTCACATGGCCAGTAAAAGAGCTAGCGTGAAGAAAGACATGCAGCACTTCAACGTCATATATATTTCATCAGCTGAAAAAGAGTGGAAGGTGGTCTGCGTTTGATATACTTTTACCTCAGCCCTTACAGTAAGAAGCTGCAGTAGTTTTGCACATTGTTACAGATAAACAGATACTCAAGCAAAGTTTATTTTTTTCTCTCTCGCTCGCTTGCTCTCGTTTTGTCTGGTTTGAGCCGTGTTTTGTCTGTTTCCGCTCCTGCGCGTAATTTGAAAAACAAACAGCTTGGATGGAGCTTCATGAATAAAGGATAGGCTGTGTTTTTTCCTCGCCGCCTTCTGGTACAGGTGGGCTGCTCTGGGGGGATCGAGGAGCCTGTCAAGCCCACCTCCAGCGTCAATCACTGTGCGGTGAAATAAAGAGAAACTCAACGAGAGCCTGTCTGGCAGTCGCTCTGCTAGAGGTGCTTCGCGCTAAAGCTTCTCGTTCCTCCTCGTTCCTCTCAGCCTGGCTGAGGCCGACTGGGGACGGCGCACGAAAAAGGGAGAGCGTGACGGCAGGGGCCGGGAGAGGAGGAAGAAGAGGAGGCAGAAGAGCCGGAGCGGGTTCTCCGGCCTTTAATCCGTCTCAGTGCCACCACCTCTTCCAGAGAATCTCGCGCCTGGCAGACGCCTCTCGGCTCCTCCGTTCTGCCAGCCCCTGACAGGTGACAAAATAAAAAAAGGTCACGTCACTTTGAACTGGCAGCGTTTGTTGCCCCGCTGATTTCCCCCGTGCCGCCGTGGCTCCGAGCCGCTCACAGGCGAGGGTTTGAAGCGAGGCGGGAAGTGACTTTGGCAGCTCCCCACACTTCATCCCTGTGAACTTTTGTACCCGCTATTTCGCTAACGACGAGGCGGCTCAGCACGTTTTTTTGTCACAGCCTCTGCCGCTGTTGTCGCGGCAGCCGCCTCTGTCGTCTGTGGGTTTTTTGTTTACAGAACACTGTGTGTGTTTTTTCGGGGGTATCCGGTGGGTCTAGGCTGCTGCAGATTAGAGCAGAGAGCGTAAGCTGTGGGACTGATAGATACGCCGATGCTTCTGGCTTTCGGGAGCACATGACCCTGGCACATTCCCAAAATGGAGCATCAAACCCGGCAGCATTCTCAGCAATCTGTGTGCCCTGTATAGCTCAGCCCCAAAGAGACGTGGCGGTGGTGTTGTCTGCTCTGTACAAAAGCATGCGAAATGGCACCGTGTCTGACCCTCGTTCAGCTCAGTTAGCATAAGAAGCATTTGGAAATGTAAGATTTTCAAAAGACTGCAATTGGCATTCAAAGCGAAAATCAAGTAGTAAAGCAGACACTGTTGGGCAAATCACAGGTTTACCCTTGTGCTGAATCAGTAGGTTGATAGACGAGTGCTTATACTTCTCTCTGTGCCCCTCTTTTGCTGGTAGCTCTACTCTTTGACTCCAGCCTCTGCAGGGGTCAGCCCACAGTCAGCCAGCGCTGGCACAGACACAAGCCCTCCCTCTGACCAGCAGTGCTCTGACAGCCTGTGAAGAGGCTGTTTGGGCTGGAGGTGCTCCGACGAGAGCCCTTATCAGCCTTCCAGGCCTGGGCTCTCCCGAGCCCCCTGGTCCACACGCAGCATACAAAGCAGGGCCAGGCCCCGAGCAGCTGGAGACGCTAGAGATGTCTCCCATTTCAAAGAGGAGCAAGAGGAGGGAAGGGATGGAGGGGGGCAAAAATGAAAGTACATATCTTCATGTCGGATGGGTTGTCTGGCTTGGCCGTCTATTCCCAGCGCACCTGTCACGGCGAAGGTTAGAATTAAAAGCACAGATAGTGCGGTTCTTCCTTTGCTGATAGTGGAGGGGAGAAAAAGTGCATTAACTCGCCGGGATGGATGTCACAGAGCAAGGCTGGAGATGGTGCCAGTGCTAGAAAGGCCAAAGGACGCTTTTCTTCTCGGTTTCTCTTCAGGCTCCGGTCTGTCAGTAAGAGAAACACTCTGGCCGATTCCTGACCTGCACTTGCCAATATCTTAACGCTGCCCAAAAGATGTTTTTCCCCCTACAAAGATACTCTTTCTGTCCTTGGTTTATTGCTTAATTCTCAATATGCAACTCTTGATTGGATCTGTCTTCTTTCCCCAGTGCAGCAGACTAGCCTCTGATTAACCCTGCCATTGAAACCGCATTACTCTGCTGGTAGATTGATGCATCCTTACCACAAAACATCATCATCAGTTCACTCCCAGCAATCCTTGCAACTGTCCTGAACCCTCCTTTTGTTTCTGCCGCTAGCAGCATTTACATAAGAGGCTTATGGCAGCCATACACTCTGCCTTTTAAACAAGACAAAGGAACAAAAGCTATTGTTTGCCTAAGTAACAATTTTTTGGATGTCGCAGAAAACTTATTTATGGAATGCGGAGAGCCAAAAAATCATCAAAAAGGAAGACTCAACGCTCCCCCTGATAGCTTTTGGGGCTTTTTCAAACGCAGTAGTTGCCTTATGTAAATAGCGTGCACATGACCTTGAAGCTTTTGATGTGTGATTGACAAGAGGAGCCACAAGAGGAGAAATAACGATCTATGCGTGTTCCCTCCTCCGGCAACGAAAACAGACATGTGATATGGACTCCTTTCGGGCTCCCAGGAGCCGCACAGGCTTGATGGAGTGTTTTCAATTGACCGAGATAAACTCTTTATATGTCTGCCAACACATTGTCTGACTTTTGTGGCTGTACCTCAGTGTTGGCTCCTCCAGCTTGGTAAATGAGATGATGAGATGTGAATAATTAATGCCCCCAAATTACCAACGCAGACAATAAGAGATTTTTCTGACAATAATTCATGGCTGCGACGATATTTCAGATTAAAAGGCCATTTTTCCTGTGACCTTGCAGTGTATCATGTCGTGGGCTCTCACTATAACACATATTGCAGGACTTTGTGATTAAATGTCTGAATTTATACTGCACAATTACGAACTGGGTGAGTGAAAACAAATATTTATTGCTATATGTTGTTTAAACAAAAACGTTTTTAGTGTTTAAACAATATTATTACATTATTTAACTAATTTTAATATTTTTAGCTTGTTTTAAGTAAATTGATCCTGTGAGTGTCTTCTTCCATTGCTGATGTGAGAAATCGGCTTTATTTAGATAGATAATAGGTTGTTCAAAACAAAATCATGTCATGTTTTAAGATTACTCTGTTGTCCAACATGTATGATTATAAGATAAGATAAGATAAGATAAGATAGTCCTTTATTAGTCCCGCAGTGGGGAAATTCACAGTGTAACAGCAGAAAGGGATAGCAGGACACTCAGTTACAAAAATTTAGATAAATAAATAATTTACACTATACACACAATATAGATAAGAATTAAAAAAGCAATAAACAATATTATTTATTTACATTATCCAATGTATGTCATCAGTGTCATTTAAAAACCATCCATTTTCACTTTTTGACATTATGTAAATCAGTCATTCTTTACATTGTATCAGAATTATATGATGAATGGGGCGACAGAAATGCTCCAAAATGACTTGGAATAAAGTATTTTGACTTTGAAAATTACAATTAAAATTAAGAATGTTTTGTCCATCTTCTGTAAAGTTGCTGTTTTTGTGCGACAGTGATGATATGTACACCTCAAAACATCATGTATGCTACATTCACCTCTTCCAGAAATATTTATTGTAAATGTTTATTATATAAGTTAACTGTTAAGAAATACCTATGATTGATTGCTTTATTTGCATTTGGAGAACTACGGTGTATTGAAACTATATGACTCTGCCACAAAAACATAATTTAGCAGATTTGACAGGTATTTTTTAATGGCATCTGAATTTTCAATGTAGTTCCATATCTGACAGCTTCATGTAACCAAACATGGCTCAGTTGACACTTTGATTAACCAAATAGTTGAGTGTATAACATCTATGAATAAAACATTTTAAGGCTATTCAAGCCTAGTCGCTTACAATGGATTACACAGAGAGGGAAGAGCATTTGTATACTGCAATCTTCTAGCTGTTCAGCGTGCTGTGCTAAGCATGAGAGCACAACAATTACTTCCATAGACAGGATAACTTTTGTTCGCCTTGAACACAGTTTTGCTTGGCAACCAAACACAACAACACTTAGGCACGTATTCTTTTCGAGCACTGAAGATGGCTTTTTGCTGTCCATCTTCAACTCCTGCTATTCTTAGGCCTTTGTCTGTCTTTGTATGATTTTTGTGTTCTTTAAAGAGAAGTGTAAGGCCAAACATTTACTTTGGGGTCATGGGCACATGTAAGAAGGAAATCCTAAGGGGGTTGGAGGACACTATTGTTGTCAGGTCTTGGTCCACTGAAGCATGTAGTTAGCGTTCTGTGTCCACACTCCCTTTGCTAAAGCTATGGTTTTAACCATACAGAGATGGATATGCAATTGAGACATTAAGAACATCAGGGTCATTTGATTTTCTTCCATAATGCACTGTATGTCCAAATGTTTGTGGACAACCCTTCTAATGAATGCATCCAGCTAGTTGCACCCATTGCTGACACAAATGTGCAAATGCACACACACAGCTGGTCTAGTCCCTGTAAGAATATAATATAATAGAATGGATTAGATGGATGAAGCAGAAAAACATGAAGTTTTTGGCACCATGCCTAAAGGGGTGCAAGCCCCCAATACTTTTGAGATGAGTTAGGGAAGTGGGGGGCTGTGTGGTGGGGTGGTGATCACCCAACATCCTGACCATACAACGCTTACAGCAATGCTCCAATATCAAGTAGAAAGCCTTCTCTGGACAGTAGAGGTAGTTACTCCATCAAAAGCAGGATATACTCTTTTTAAAACCATGATTTCTGAAGAATGAGCAGTTGTCTGTAGTGTAAATGTTAAGCATTGTCCACATGAAACTTATTCTCAATTATTTCTAATTCTGAGCCTCTTTCTTTTGTTCTCTCTGTTTTTATGCTCACCAGCAAGCAGTGGAGGACTTGCTAGAGGATGAGGATGAAGACTATGACAGGGATGATAAGGTAATTATCACAGATGCTTGGAGATTTACAGTTTGGAGTCTAAAGCAACTTCACAGTTGATGTGAAGTTGCTGTTCGGTGGTGCGACTTGCCTTGCTAACCATAACATTATTGAGCGGCCCTGTGGTTCAGCTGGCCCTCAAAATGGTTTTGACTGTGATTCATTTTCAAATGTTGTTTGCTGAGAAGATACTTTCACTTCACTTTCATTTTCAGGCACAGGTTTCTCTCAAATCTCCTTAGGAGGTTAACATTCGGTTCATGAAAGCGCTCTCTCGTTCAGCTTTGACATTTCGAGTACGTCACGTACAGCCGAGGTCCACAGCTGTGGTCTTCGGCTCAAAGTAAAAGCCGCAGTCTGCCAGAGCTCGCCTCAAAAGCCCAGCCTCTGGTCCACAGAGCCATTCAGATGTTTTTTCTTCAAGCCCAGAATAAAGGTGAATGGCGCACACATAAATAAACTTGGCTTGAGGGTCCCAGTGTTGAGCTTCTGATATTTCTCAGGGCCTTTGAAGTGCAATTAATAGCATTCACATGTCTGCAGGCCAAATGCACGGGCAGACGGAGCTGATGCTTATGACTGAGAATTTAAATTGGACCACGAGAGCGAACTGCGTTATTCTTCTCCAAAATACCAGCACTGTTCAGTCCTTTGTCTCTAAATGGGTCGATTTAACTCTAGGTCTGTCTTTGGAAGTGGGATTAAATGAGAATTTGGCAGCATTGATCTGCAAGGCCTGATTCTTTTTTGTTCTTTTTAAGTTGTGAAACATAATTTGGAAATATACTTTTTGTACAATGACATTTACCCTAGAAGTGATGGGAAAATGGTTACATACAAAGCCATATTTGCAGTGTTGCACCCTAGAATGCAGCATTTATTCTCTGATTGTTTCTTGACAGAGCTTTCTTATAGATCTATGCAGTATCAAATATCAAATATCAAACATATATTAATCTCTATGTCATTAAACTCAACATCATACAATAACTGTACAAAAAGTGCAGTGGATACAACTTTGCAGTAACAAACCAATGGTGAATTTACAGTGTAAACCCCACTCTCAACTTCAGAAACCTGATTTTTCTTTTTTTCAGCATGTTGGACGTCTTTGCTTAGGTCAAGAATTTGACAATTTGTTTAGGTAGAAAAATGAACTCAAAGTTTGATTATTAGCTGTCAAGTCATGCCATATTTTATTGGGTGTACCTGCTGTGGAATCCAAGCAAATTAGCCCTACACTCTGGCCAGTATGTGGTGATTGTTTCCACGTTTTCATGTGTTTTATCTGGACAGCTTATATCATGTTTTCTTTACAATTACAATTACGCTAATATGGTGTCCTGGTCAGTGTTCATTTGCTTTGGCAAGTTTTTAGAAAAAACATACATTAGTCATGGGACGCTACATTGAAAGGACCACATTTCCTTCAAACCTTCTCAAAGTATCTCTAGCTTTCATTTTAGCTGGTTTCACCTGGACTGAGACTACCTTGTCATTGAGCCCAGAAACATTGCTTATGATTATCAGAAGCAGTATGCTAAGCACTCTACAAAGGCTACAGCATGTTGACCCTCTGCCTGCACAAATTTGATGTACAGTTGGCTACATAGAAGTTGAAAAGTCTTTTTTTCTTCTTCATTCTTTTATTTTCTGCTCCTATCCTATGTGCCCTTGGTTATGACTCCATGGACACTGTCCTTTTCCCTCAAACCTGGTTAAGCTGACTGTAGATGTAGTTGATGAGGGTGTACAAAAAATGTTCCACATCTCTCTCTTTCTCTCTTTCTCTCATTCTCTTTTTTTCTCTTAGAGTCAATGACCCCATGCTCTCATTACTTCTTCTGTTTGCTCAAATAGTAAAATATTAAGGTCAGGTCAGGGGAGGCCTTTTTTTTTTACTGGATGAAGGTTTCGAAGTTAAAAAAAAGGACGAATAAATGTGCCAAGGCCTCATTTTAATTGAACCTGAAGCATATGTTGCAAGTATGTGCAATATGTCCCAGATGTTTTACCCTGGCCTAGTGCTTGGCTCTTCCCCGCACTGCACCAGGCAGCTATTAGCTGGATAACCTTTGGCCCTGGGGCTAAATGGGGTATTACATGGCAAAAAAGTGGAGCACCTGCTTCCCATTGGACGCAGGACCCCTCGCGGGCAAGGCCTGAGCCTGGGACACATGTTTTTACTTAGCAGATTGTTGGACGATCGTGAAAAAAGTGTCTTGCTTGAGAGGCGGCAGAGAGATATTAGTCACTTACTCTCAATGAAAGTCCAAAGTCAAGGCTAATTGACGTGGACAGCTCTGTTGTTAAACTGGTAGAAGCACCTGGAGAAAAAGTGGAGGAGGAAGACAAATTTAACAGCGCTTGCCGTCCTCCTCTTGGGTCAGTTAAAAGGTCGACAGGTTTATCAGATGTCTGGTTTGGACTGAACACCTGCCCAGGTGAAATGAACGCTATATATTTAACATACAGGTTTAGATTTCACACAGGTGCTTAACACTGGAATAGCTTTGCTTTATTGACCAGTCACCAGATGATATACTGAACTTCTTATTTTGCTTATATATAGTATTTTAGCACTCAAGTTTGGTTTCAGGGCTGTGAATCAATATTTTTTTCTTGGGACCAGTCTAGTGCAAGTAGTCCTTACTTTCTATAATCTGTAATGTAAAACATTTTGCTACATATTTATTGGGCTCATTTTGTGGTAAGCATGCGCACATGCATATGCCGACTTCTTCATTCTTCCACTGGCTGCTGTCACACTACCAGTGCTGACTGATGATAACAGCACTAAGCGCATGCGTACAGACAAAAAGACGCATGAAATCCAGTCTTACCGTTTGCAGTTATATCGAATGGCCTGTTCAGTCTTGAAGGCACAGTAACAAAAACAGTCTAATTAATTATAAGGAATTTAAATATGTTAGAAAGTGGTAATGTAAACATAAAGTACGAGTGCTTTTAGTACATATAACCACAAATAAATGTCATAAGTGAATATAGGATATGTGAAAATGGACCCTTTAAAATAAAAAGCATTAAGATTGGCTTATGAAAACAATTACAGTGCTGTTTTTTGGTATCCAATGAATGAACAGGAAGCCTAACAAGAATAGCCTAACAAGAACCTTGTAAGGGTTCAGTCCACACTGCCAGTCACCAGCAGGGGGCCAAGGCGGTGTAGTAAAAAAGCAGCTGCAAGCAGCTCTGAAAACTCAATTTCCCAGAAGCCCCAGTGCTAATTACAGCTGATCAGACACACCTGCTGGGCTCTGCATAAAAGATCTCCCAAACAGTGGCTCAGTGCTGCACCTTTGTAGAGGGGCAGACAGTAAACCGGTAAAGAGAAAACTAGAACAAGAAAAAAGAAAGAAAAGAAATAAAACTAAAAATGAGAAAAAGAAAGAAAATACCGTACAAGTCAAGTGGATTCTTAATTTAGGAGGAAAACTCTATGTTTAAAGTGTGTGCTGAACCAAGGGCTCAGCTCACAGTCTAAGTTTATTCATTTCTGTGAACAAACATTTCAGTTACAGCCTTATTCTCAGCCCCAAGGCTTGGGGTGTCTTTTGTTGAACCCTGTTTGATGTTTATTGTCTCCCTTTTGTCTGAGTACGCTGTTTTGTGTGTGTCCTTTGTTTGTCGTTCCCGCCTTTTTCAGTGTAGTGGTAAAGCACTGCCATTTTGTTAAGTGGGTTGCTGGTTTGGCCCCCGGCTTCCAGCAGTCTAAGCAAAACACTCCTAATCATCACTGTTCATCTTTCTGATTATCCATTTCTCAATTTTTGTTTATTTATCTCCCTGTTTAAAATAAATAAATAAACCAGGGTTTCTACTCTTGGAACGCGCCCCCCCCCCAAGACTGGTTGATTAAACATTTGTTTATTGGTATTTATGAATGTAACATTAACTAGAAATAAATTTCAGTTGGTCTCAATGCTGCCTGATCCACTCCTAGTCCTAAACTTTTATAAAATCTTAAACTTGACTCGATTAGTCCAGGCCTCGATCTTAGTTCGGTGTGCATGAACACCACCTACATCATACACTGCTAAACCCAGTAACTGAACAGGTCCTTGTGCTTTTCCGCTGTCTCATAAGGAGTGCCCTATAGTTTCTCACTCAGCCTCCACGCGATGGCCGTAAAAGTGAAAATGAAGTCGTCTCTTCCTGCCAAAGGGCCACGCTCTGTGCTCCGACATCAAATGAGTGAGCCATGTGTTTGCTGAACACTCCTCCTCCCCGCTGTTTGCCAGGCTCGTGCCAGTGTGTGTGTGAGAGAGAAAGAGAGCACACTGCGTTGAAGAGCCTGTCTCCAGAGGACTCACTGTCTCCACCAAAGACATCACCCGGTACAATAACAGCCGAAACATCTTAACACCTGCTCCGCCAAACTAAAGTAAACACACAGACGGAATGGCAGGTAATTACCTAGGTGATAATGAGCTCTCCTCGTACTGCGGCAATATGGCTAAACCTTGCCAAATACTTATGTGTGGAGAAGGAGCACTGGGTCTCTACGCTAAAAGACTATACCTAATTTTCAGTAGGCCACCACAGCTGGCTTTCAGTTCTGCGTTTTCTCCAAAAAGTGATCACATTTACTGTGATTCCTGTAAGGAAGGTAACACTGCTGATCCTAGACCCCATTTAATTACAAAATAAGCATAACTATATTGAGAGGACTACGTTTTGTTTTTCACTAGAAGTTGAATCAGAACAGGAATCTTTATTCTTGTTTCTTGGGGTTGGTGTTACGCCAACAGATACAGGTACAGTGTGGTTAGGAATAGGATGTGCATAGAAGTGTATGTACAATGGATATGGTTGGCCTGGTGGCACTGCAGGGTGTGTGCGCGTGTGCACGTGCATATTTCCAGGGGGCAGTGACTGCAAGTTTGATCCTCGCTCTGGTCATCGTCTGTGAGGAGTTGGTGTGTTTTCCCTGTGTCTCGGTGTTCTCTTCCCACCTCCCAAAAACATGATTGGTGAATTTGGACTTTCTGCCTTGCACCCAACGATTCCAAGTAGGCTCAAGACCCACAGCAACCCTGACAAAAAAGTGAATAAGAAAGATGGATGGATAAATGGTAGTTTTAGTCTTTACCATGACCTGCATTGTACACAGCCACAGCATATTTCAAAATGGTATTACTACTATTTATTATTAGCATTTATACTGTTATAGCAGAATTATATAGTAGGGCCAGGCTAAGGTGACAGGTTTGATACAATTTTTTAAAAGGCTGATCTCAAACAGTGTAATTTGACATTTAGAAGTGAGTCCTATTGTTTCAGTTAAATAATGTTTTATCCTGTCAGGTTATTATTTATTATAAATATTCTAACTTATAAATACAGATAAGATGTACCGAATTGATTTTTTTTATTGGCCGGTTTAATCAAACCCTTGTACTTGGCCCTCCCCGGGCTCAGCTCCAACATGGCATTCCAATACATCCCTCTTTAAAATGTGAAAGTGAGCACTGTTTGATGACACATGACTGGCCATGAGTAAGCAGCCAGGCCTGGTGTTGTGTGGATTTGTGTAGAGGGCCTAATCTGTGTGTGTGTGTGTGTGTGTGTGTGAGAGAACACCAGCCTGGATGATAGGCTCCATGTCCCAGGGGAGAGAGAGGAGAGCCCGTGAAAGAGTGCTGAGATTAGGCCTGCACGCATGGCTGGGCACTGGAGCAATTCTCCTGCACACACACACAGATCCACACTCCCAGATATACACACACACACAGCCTCGGGAGGAGTCGCCCCAGATAAGATACACACAGCAATCATGTTGAGCTCACAGGCTTACCACAGCTTGCACACGCCTCCTTACATGTCCAACAGCTGTTCAGAAGTGTGTGTGTGTGTGTGTGTGTGTGTGTGTGTGGTGGGGTGGGGGGGGGTTGGTGTTCTTCTCGTTCTCTCCTGTTGTTGAACGCATCACTGGTAGCTATAACTGTGTTGCACCTTTCTGTGAGTAAAATAAACAAACATGTCACATTTAAAAGAGAAGTAGTTATTGTGATACAGTAAATAAGTGACCTGACTAAATGTGACCTTAAGCTCTACTCTGATTGGATTACTTTATCAGGGGCACATCTGTAATACACGGCTGCTGTGACATGGTCACATGAGCCCATTTACAACAGCTGCATCTGCCTTTAATCTGTCTGTGCCATGAACACACACATACACACTATCAAACTAACACATTGTGGACAGTGAGCACACATGCCTGGAGCAGTGGGCAGCCATTGCCACGGCGCCCAGGGAGCAGTGAGAGTTAAGGGACTTGCTCAAGGGTCCAACAGTGCCAGCATGCTGAGCCTGGGTATCGAACCCACAACGCTGTCATCGATAGTGCGGTGCTCTAACTGCTGAGGCACAACTGCCGCTGAGGGAGTTGAGTGGCGGAGTTTGGAACTACATACAACTTTAAATTTGATCAAATATGTCTTTTAACAAAATCAAAGGCTTCAGACCACTATTTAGTAGTGGCTGCCCATGCGTGATGTAGTCTGGCTGTGGCTTGTTCCAGCATGAGAGGTGCAGAAGCACAGATGTTAAGAGTAAAAGGGACTCAAACTGAGATTGTAGGATAGTTTTCTTGACTACAATGCTAAATATGTTCATTTTCTGATTACTAGAATTCAGCATCATGGTATGTGTGGTGTGGTTGTGGTGTGTGTTTTGTTTTTGAATTAAACTGGTAGGTGTAGGGGTGTGTGTGGCACATTCAGTAAGTGAAATAAGCAACGTTTGGAGGAAGTTAATCATTTTTTATTTCATTTCTGTTCTGTTTTTTCGACAATAAAATGGGGACTCAAAACATAGGACTTTATCAGTGAAACACCTCTCACTCTTCTGTCATGCTCAAAACGAGTCATCCATGTGCATCCTATGTATTTCTATGTTTAAAGTCCAGCTGTTTTCATTCCCCCAGGACGACGCCACCACCACCATGCTTAACAAATGGCACAGGGATCTTTGAAATGACTGCATCCCTTTTACTCCACCAAACGTACCTCCACTAGAAGACACTCCTGACTTGTGTCAGGAGTCATTTTCGACAGGTTTGTCACTCAGTCCCAGACCATGCCTGTTACTGCCATAAGATTCATTGGTGTTTATGAGGAGTGTATGCATCTGACCACTGGATAATTTCCTGCAGCGTTTCTTGTACATAAAATAAACGTCATGGAAAAATAGTTATTGAGAGTGAGTAAAAGAGAGGGAGTCCGTAGGACAAATAAAGATAGACAGCTCAGCACAGTATTCTTTAGGTTCATTACACCATGGCACAAAAAGCAGACACTGACTCATTGTTTGCTGTGCAAATCCTGTTTATTTTTTATTATCTCTTCTTGTTGATAAAATATGTGTATCTTTCATCAGGGCTCTTTCATGAAGTGAAAAAAGATGAGATGCTATCAGCACCTCCCCCCCCCCGAAAAAGAGTGGGGAAAGGGAAGGATTATTTGCAGTCTGGCTTGCATTGGCATTTACAATCAGTAATCAGGCATCTAATGGGCTGGCGGGAGCAGCTGGGGCTGTGTGATATAAGCAGGACGGTTATCGATGCCCTGACAGGTGCATGCTGGGTAATAACTGCTGCTGTATTACAGCCCTGGTGCCCTGGGGTGCCATAAAGACATGCGCTTGTTTCTATGACCCCTGGGCCTGTCGACAACCTTAATGCACATTTCACAGCCAGATCTCAGAGTCTCTCTCTCTCTCTCTCTCTCTCTACCTCTCTCTCTCTACCTCTCTCTACCTCTCTCTACCTCTCTCTCTCTCTACCTCTCTCTCTCTACCTATCGTTCACTGTCTCACTCTCCGTAGCTCCATCAGGGCTACATTAGCAGGGGAAAACACAAGCTAACCTCTTTGCACCGTGAAATGCCGAAAATCTGATCCCAATTCATGCACAATTATGTCAGTTGGAATCTAGCATTACAAGCAAGGCTTATCTGTAGATAGCACATGGAGCGCTAAGCCCGGCGGATCCGAGGGATGGGGTTGATCTGGGCGATAGCTGCATGCTAGTATGTAATTGGACTAAAGAGTGCGGCGGGGATTATTTTTAATACTTTGAAAAACTGTGACTGAAAACTTGTTCTGGGGCTATTGAGCTTGTGATTTGCTACGCGTGTCCTCAGGTACCGAGCCTTTTTTTCCCTTTCTCTCCTTTCCCTAAGTGCTGAGTGGAGAGAGGGAGGGGAAGAAAAGTTTGTGCCGCTCAGAGTTCCCTTTCTTTTTCTTTTCTTCCTCACGCCTCTGAAAGATGAAAAGCTTCATGCTGTAAAAGATGCTTTTGACTGTTTTTGCCTCCCCCTTTTCTTTTCCCCCTCCTCCTGTTTTTTTTTCTTTGGTAAATGCTCCTAGGAACTGCATTTTAATCATGTTTGGCTAATAGAAAAAGAAAAATGACGAAAAAAATAGAAAAACCCTCACAGACTCGCGGCATTGTCTTGCTTTACAAGGAAAGAAACCCTGTCTTTTTTGTCTTTGCCAAATCCACCAGATCGATTTAGATTTTTTTTTTTTTCCCACATTCTTTGGTTTCTCTCACAGTCCCTCAAGATCATTCGGTAGCCTTCAATGTTTTTTTTTTGTTTTTGTTTTTTTGTTTTTTATTTTGTTCTTAATTCTTTTATAACCCTGCTTTTAAAAAGATCTCAATTTATTCTGGTCCATAAGGTGCCGGACTCTGTCCCCTCCCATGACGGTCGGCTGCCCGAAAGCCATATCCTTGAGGATATTTTGGCTTCCTGGCACTTTGAGTGGATTCACGTGATGGTGGTAAGTGTGGCCCGTTTTGTCCCGTGTCTGGCTTCTGTAGTCCATCATCTGTCCACCACCGTGGGGCTGTGTGTTGCTTCGTCCCACCGCCTTCCTCTCACTCTGTCCTCAGCTGTCACTCGTCCACTCACCCAGCTTTTGAAGGAACTAGTATCAGTCCAGTAGTATCAGATGTTAGCGCAGCTAACATTAACAGACGTTACTGGTGACTTGAGATAGGCACTTGCTGTCTTTGCACGCACTCAACTGCAGTAGTCACATTCAAGCACCCCTGGTCATTTGGTCAGTAGGCCTGATGGTGGCAAAAAGAAAGAAATTAGCATTTCTTCAACCCCTCCACTCTTTTTGAAGTTGGTTACAGCAGCTCTGCTGCAGAGGAACGTGTTTTCCTCTGTCTTTTGTTCCCCATCTCTCTGTGCTTCACTTGAGTCTTTACAACTTTTCCAGAGTCCCCTGGGACGTTAATAGCATGCCTACTTAACCGTGTGTGTCTGAATCCCGACACATCCAGTGGTGCACAGGGTCGTTTGTGTTTGCGCTGTCACTAACCTCTGTTAGAAAGCCTCCGTGAGTGCATTTCATGGCAGCCGGTGGAGAACTTGGCTGAATGCCAGGCAGTCCATGACCCGGTCACCTCCAAGGAGCAAATCTGTAGCTTAACATGGAACAAAAAAGGACTGTATGTATGCCAAACAGGCAAGGAAGCCGGCTTACGAGGACTCTTTTAACTGGAGTTATGAATGAATTATGAGTACGGATCCTTGATGTTTGTCTTCAAGAGGGAGGAATGCCATTGCCGTTTCTGTCATTTTTAGCGGTGTACCTTTTTAAAAAAAAAACACACTGAAAATGTAGAATTTCCACATTCACGCTCTCCGAATATCAGCTCGGTGCATTAATGTGTAATGAAGAAGCTGGTGACATTTTAGAAAGCATGTTGGAAATACAGAACATTTTGTTAATGTAGCGGGAAGATGTAGGTAACACAGATTTTTCTGCTGCTGAAAACCATGTCACAAGCAGAGCTTTCTCTCCTGTTAGAGTGTCTGTATCACTGGGTCTGTTGGTGGCCAGTGGGATGATGGCTGTTTGTCTATGACGGCCTTGTTTTTTTCCCGGAGACTGAGGGGCCGGGAGCGAATCCGGGGCAGCGTCGGATGAAACTAATTGCGCCCCATTCATCATCAGGTGGCACCCTGGGACCCAGAGAGGACGGGGCAAGGAGAGCAGGCGTAGTGGGGTGAGGGGGAGGGTCGAGGGGCATCAGTGGCGGGTCGGAGGAGGCCTGGAGGGGCGGCCGGGGTTGGAGGAGGCGGGGAAACGGGGGCAGCGTTCGGCCCGACCTTGAGGCTGATGGAGTGGGTTGCCCGCTGGGCGTGGACGCCTGGGGAGTAATGGCGAAGGTGAACCCGGCTCTCCGGCGGCCCCATTAGAGCCTAATGCTGTTGTTTTAGTAGGGGGAGCGGTGGGAAGCAGAGGTCGGGCCCAAAATAAACCCTGTCCTCGATCCTCGTCTCTCTTCCTGACACGTGTTTACGCCGCTATTTATCCGAGCATCCCAGTGATGGACGCAGCGGGGCAGAGGAGTGCGAGTGGAATGATGCCACAGAGCCGCAGTTTGCTACAAGCTCACGTGATGCCGCCGCCACTTGACTTTGATTTTGTCTGGGGCTGAGATTACACTTTTGAAAGAAACGATGCCAAAAAGGGTTGTTTGCAGTGATGCCATAGAAGAACCATTTTGTTTCCCTAAAATAATTATTTTAACATTTGTTTATCAATTCTACTTATATAATATGCATATACTTATATACGTATAATTCTGAGATTCTTTGAAGAAATACTTTTGTAAATGAGATTGTCGCTGTCCCAAAATATGACTTGAGAGGCTAAGCTTTCTTAACTTAAGGTTCATATCAATATTAAGATCCTAAGTCATTTGGGGGTCAAGTCAGTAAGACCTCAGGGACAGTTTCATTCAAGAAATGGACATTACTAGCATTCCCTTCATACAAAACTGTAAAACGTAAGACTGCTGTAAATACACATGGTGAAACACATTGTCCACTTTCCTTAATGAAAAGCAAATCAAATGATCAGTTACAGATTTTAAGCCTTTGATTAGATCCTTTCATTGAATAATCCCATGTGTTTGATCAACAAACCCTCCATATTTTAGGCTTGGAGTCACAGAGGAGGTTGCCACCCAGGTTGCCCCACTTTTTCACAGTTCGGTTCTATGGGTTTGTCCATTTTATGTTCCATCTGTCTAATTTGTGTTTGTGTTTTTTGTTGTCCTATCTATTTTATGTATATGTTTTATATATTGGTTTTAATTGGTGGGCCATGGAAGTTGGTGGGTAGATAAAGAGTGCAGCTTCACCATAGCTGGTAATCATGTTGTATTTGCACTGCCAATAAGGATACAGGCTACTGCTGCTACTACTACTACTACTACTACTAGTACTACTACTACTAATACTGATGATGGACAGCTGATTTTGGTGGTTGGTGTGGTACAACAGATAACACCACTGACACACATTATGTGGGAAATGTGTGACTATGCTATGACTTCATGTCATGTAGACATAAACACTTCTAGTTTGAAGAGTTTCCACATCATTTGAAGGTTCTATAAGAATGAAATGTTTTGTTAGAACCATGCATTCAAGAACCAGTATAGGACTGTAAATGCTTCAGCTCTAAACCGTCTATTTGGTGGAGGAACCCAGCAGCTCATGCTTGTGGAGACATTGGAGGCAAGATAGATAGTTATGCACTTATGAAAACAGTATATATAAATTCCCCCTGTTCACCCAAGGATTAGTTTGGTGGGTGGGTGGGTCGGGGAATAAATAATTTATTAAAAACGCCCGCTTCAAAACGAAACATCTGCCTCTTTCATGTCGAGCTGGCGAGGTTCCAAAACCACACATTGATATCTATTGCTCGTTCCTATTGCAGCCTAATAGCAACCTCCAGCCAGGAGACCCTAGATACGGTATTTCAATGTCTCTAAAGGAAGATCACTGAAATGATCTTGGTTCCTCCAGTTTATAGTAACCACTAAAAATTCTGCATTCTGTGGTTTTAATGATTTTGACCTGTGTAGGATTGCAGTATGTCTGCTAAGTTCTTCTGCTTAGTTCTAAATACTAAGTACTAACATTTTGACCATATATTGAGAAGTTTTGTCTCTGTATGCCGAAGCTTAGCTGGAGTCATGTTTTCCAACAAGCATCTTTTTGTTGCTTTCTTATGTCCCCCAATAGAGCATCTGCTTTAGCCGTTTAAACACTGTATAACCAGCAACATGGTGCAAAGTGAAGGACTGACAGAACACACACACATGGACACACGCACGCATGCCTTATGACATGAGTTACATGTTTGAAATTGGATTAAATAACCTTCAACAAAGGAGTTTCCAGGTGTGTTGTGTTGTCATTACTATAAAGATTTCATTAAGATTCATTAAGATGCTGCTATCTTGGGACTTTTCTTCTCGAGTTATAAAATATCTAAGTTAAGTGAGCAGAGTTCAGTTTTCCACAAGAAAAGTTAGTAGGGTGGCATATATTGTTTGAAATACTGCACAACTGCTGTGTAATATTAGATTACAGGGCTAGACTGCACAATGGATAATATGCGCCTGTCAAGGGATAATATGTTCAAATGTTTGTAGGCACCCCCTCTAATGAATGTATTTACCTACTTTAAGTTGCATCCACTGCTGGCACAGATGTGCAAATGAATGCACACACACAGCTTGTGTATCCTGTGTAGAAAAGTATTGCCAGTAAAATGGGATTCTGTGGAGCAGAGAAACATGAACCTATTTGTACCTAATGCCAGGTGAGGGCTAGAGGGACATTGTGGACATTGGAGTTGAGGTGGGTAGAGGATCATCAAACATCCTGACCTCACTAATACTCTTATTGCTGAATGTAATAAAATCCTCATCAATGCTCTTTCAAAATCTAATAGAAAGCCTTCCTTCCCTGGACCGTAGAGACATTACTCCAACAAAAGCAAGATATACTCATAGTGCAATGTAGAGTGTGTTCATGCAGTGGTAAGTACCTACCAAAAGTGCACCAATGAAGGACAACCAGTGAACCGGCAACAGGGTCCGGTGCACCTAAAACTTTGAGGCGCCACCACACAACATACAGGGCTTAAAGGATCTTAGATACCACAGGGCAGCTTCAGAGGCTTGTGGTCTTCATGCAGAACAGGTCAGAGCTGTTTTGGCAGCATAAGGTGTACCTACACAATATTAGGCAGGTGGTGTTATTGTACACATGCATTTGTTGACAAGTGGAAGGATACTGATGACTTCTGAATATTACAGGACACACAGGACACTCTGGTTCTCTCAGAAGAGCTTGTGCAGCTCCACTATATTTACATAGTACAGTAGCAGCGTTCCGGCCCAAAGTGTCAGTGACAAAGACGTGATTCTTTAACCCCTTAAACAACCTATGTCCCAGCAGCGGGCCAATAAGGCCTTTCTGCGTTAATGAGTTATAGTCAAATTGCTACATAATGTTTTATTTAACAAAATAGTTAGTGCAGTACAGGAAGGCTTAAAGAAACTGCTGCAAATTGTGCTGCTGATGCTAAATGTTGGGGCCAATGTGTGTAACTTTATCTGTAGTTAAAAACCATGGTTTCCAATTTTCGGAGCCACATGATGATTCACTACGTCAAGTATAAAGTAGCCTTTAGACCACATACACCAACATACTCAGATGTGAATGACCATTTGACAGAAGGCTAAATACCTTGTAACTTTTTTGTTTTTGTTTCTTTTAATTGAGGCTTTTTAAAAGAAAGTATAACCAAATTTGTGTTGAGCTCTTTGCACTCCAATTAGTAATTCAGAGTTTTGGGGGGCAGGGTGCTTTGTACCATAGATTCCTTTATGTAAATAATTTTGGCACACAGTATTTAGGATAGCAGTTATTGGGATCAAGTGAGCAGTCGGGGGAGTTCCCATTAGTTTGAATCTGACACACACCTCAGATCTAATTATACTGCAGTTTTAATTAACCTCCCAAAGTGCTCCTACACAAAGATTTCATTGACAAGGCTTTCCCTGTACGTCTCTTCCCCCTATTCCATTCATAATGAATCAAGTGCTAATGAACTACTTTTGGAAAATTAATATACTCATCCAATTTTAAAGAAGTTGTTTTTCCTTTTCATGTCTTCCCGATAAGAGGTGGGCCCCTGGCGTGCTGTGGGGACTCGCTTTGGCTTTATTTTCCATTGAAAGTGTGCAGCTCCTCTCCTTGTGCTCTCCCCTGGGACAGGGCTCTCTGATTCCAGGCGTCTGGGTCAGCGCGCCTTTGGCTCGAAATGAGAGGAGACTTTTTTAGATGCGCAAATAATACCTGTATCCTGGGAGCAGCTCGGCCCGGGTGAAATTATTTCATTTTCATCTTGATCTCTTATCTTATCAGCTCCTTTGTTTCCTTCACCTTTGGTGCTGGCTAGATCAAAGAAGCATGTTTTCTCTCTCTCCCAAACAAGCAGCGCAAGGGTTGCAGGTGTGGATTAGCTCCGGTTGGGGGTCTGTCCTCTTGCATTGCGGCTTGGGCTTTGGTGTAAATGAAGTTTGGCACCCCTGGGACACCGTATACCCCTCCAGCCCCCTTGCCATCACTAATAAACAAGCTATGCCCCCTTCGAAGTGCCCAACCTAGGCCATGCCAATCTCATCAAGACCACCCACCTCCCCTGCTGGGTGCCCATTGTGTGCAAGTCTGGAGACCTCCTGGAGGGAAGGAAAAGTGTGAATAGCCTGATGCTGGGCTCTAGCTGCGCTGGATGTGCCTGTGCTTGCCATTATATGGCACTAGCGCTGCTAGCCCTAAGGAGATGGGTAATGGGAAAGCATTGGGTGGTTCAGGACAGATGTGTTTGTCTTTCACACTGTTTAATTATGACACCACCGGTGCCGCAGTGGACCTGTATTATATTTTGGTATTAATATACCATATTCAGTGATGAAGGGTGGCTCAAATGACTCATTTATTTGTTAGCTATAAGATAAAGCGTGTGGTAGCCTTCATAATGGATTGTATCAAAGTAAAGGACAAATTAGTTCCAGTTGTTTTGTTCACGTGGACTTGGGCTGATGTAAGTGGGTCATATGGAGTGACCCATTCTTAAGTCTGGATGCTTGAACCTTCATATACGATAAAGGCAAACTGTCTGATGTTTTATTAAAATGTTGTACAGTAGTTGCTTAGACATCCTCTTGGTAGTCACCATCCTAAACTATTTCGAAACCTTCATATTTACAAGAATAGGACAACACACATGTTAATGCTCTCTCCTGAGCAACTGTGTATCAATCTGTAGATCTCAGTCAGCTTTTCATACAAATTATTTTCATGATTCATCATCCACTGTGTATGACTCTCCTGCACAGCATGCATCTGTGTGTGTCCACATAGGTTGGTAAGGTAATGTAAGGTAATGGAATGGCCATATGTAGCATCAGCAGTCTTCAGCCCCAGCAGGCTCCAACAGCGGAGGTCCATCAAAGGGCCTGAGGGAGGCAGCTGGTGGGCCCTCTGCAGCAGGTTGCTCATGTACGCGTACGCGCACACATACACACACAAATGGTGTGTCTGTGTATGCGAGCTGTGCAGAGGAGCAGTGAAAACAAGCCTCTCTCCAGGCCAGTATTATTCCAACCTCCCGTGTCCTTCGGTCCACTTTTGAAGGCAGGAAATCGGAGTTAGCTCACGGTTCGAGGGCCATGTGGCAATGGTTTAGACTGGGGAGACCCGTGACCTGCACCTCCACACACACACACACCCACACGCTCACAGTGTCCCTCAAAACCCTCTTCTCCAATACCGACCCCAATACAATGGTGCATGTGGAGTGCTTTTGTTTCAATCACTAACGCAAACCAGATGAGGACGAGGAGACTGGAAGAAAGAAAGGAGTCTTGTAAAATATTTGAGAAGAAAAAATAACCCTGGGACAGTGTCTAATTATATCTATTTGTCTTGTGTGGGTTTTCTGGGAGGCAGTGTGGCTTTGCAGGGCATATTTGGGGTCATTTTTCAAATGTGGGATCCAGAAGGGTGAAATAGGAGGGGGTCTGGGATGAGAGACTATGGGGTTTGTGTGTGGGGGTGTGGGGGTGTGTGTGAGAGACATGAGGGCACATGGATAGATTTGATTTTTTTTTTTTTTTTTTTTTTTTTTTTTTTTAGACCCCATATGCAAAGTCTCAGCCTAACAAGACACAAGCGTATTTCTTCATTTCTGGAACATGAGAGGAAAAATGCCAGCCGTTCCTATTCAAACCTCCCTGGCAGCAGCGGATGCGTGCCTCCTCATAGCCTTGATTTCAGAATACTTGTACACATAATGTGAGTGTGAAATATATGCTAATCCCCGCGTGATATAACATCAGCGCAATTGCATTAATATCCACCATCAAACTCTCTCACAGAACGCGCACGACATACAGAACTAAAAAGTGCACAAAAAAGTTCTTACGTAACCTAGTCTGTATGGAAATGTACCCCTCTTTTGTCTTTGCCCTGATTTGCACAGCGGCGTTTGATCCCGAGGCTCAAGGCGCTGGCCGGTTCCGAGAGGGCATTATCCACTATGACAGTGACATTTCAATTGATCTTCATGAAAAGCATGAACGCGCCCTCTGTAGTGGTGCCAGGCTGGGGCCGAGCAGGGCTGGGGATGGCCCGGCTGCTTCAGTGGGACGGACCTGGTTCCCGGCCACAGAGAGCGCTAGAGCTCCTCGCTGCTGCGGAGAGAACAGCATGGCACTACTGTCATGCTGGGCTCATTGTACTGGGGCTTCTTGTATTTTTTTAAGTGCTGCCAGTTGGTTTGTTGAGGGGCATGGTCAGTGTGAACAGAAGGAGACATGGAAAAGGTGCTTTCACCTGATGCCCAAGGTCTGGGCTTATATTCCTTCTGTTTGAGGTTTGGGGGAGGGCAGACTGCTGACAGTTAGGGCAGGAACATTTTTTGCAGTTTTGTTATGATAATGGTGTAGCAGCCAAAAATCAGAAAGACAAAAGAATAATAATAAATCAGTTAGTCTTGGACAGTCTAATGTGCTTACTGGCCCATATAGTGCCTTAAACATGAAGCATGTGTTTATGTTTGTAGTTCAGTTCACTTGGTCTAGACTAAAGCAGAAAAGTATGCATTGTTCTAATTTAGCTCTTCCTTGCTTAGCAGTCAGACTGACATATCTGACGTTGCACTAAAAGATGTAATCAAGTGTCATACGGGTAAAAATCATGACTGATTAGTCACATTGGGTTTGTACATTTGGCAACAATGTCTGCCATAATATCCAACAAATCACATTGTCCTCTGGCATAAATGAGCTTGTGGGTTTTATTTGTCTTCAAAGAAGGTTAAGGGTAATAATACTTCAACTGCATTGTTTGGAAGCAGGCTGGGCCTGACCTTCTCCACTTATCTGGTGCACATGAGGGTTCTAATGGGAGCATTCTCATGTGTTCAAACAGCCAGCAAACAGAGCAATGCGAAGTGTAAACCCACCCTAAGCTGATAAAGGTGTCCAAAAAATAAGGCCAGAATATTAAACATTACAATGCATATGTTAAAAAAAACAGCACTCACAATAGTGTGGGATTATACTCCACTCACCTACTACAACTAAGTGGGTGGAGCTTAACATTTTGTTGTATGATGTGTAAAAAACACACTGTAATCAAGCCAACAGAATTTGGCAGAAAATTAGTTTGACATTGACATACAGTTTGCTTTGCTCTAAATGAAGGTTAAATTGGTACCTCTCACTAAAACAGCTGTAACACACACACAAAACAAACTTAAAAATGGAAACATTTTGGAGAAGGAAAAAAAACTTTCTTAACTTTACTGGGAGTCAGTGTAAAATTTTATTCCTGGTCATGTTGGAGCATTTCTATTGGTCCATTCATAGTGAGATTTAGATACAATGTAAAGAGCAACTGCCAGATTCACATTAAGTCATTAAGTAAAAGCAGCAAAAATGAAAATGCATGACAGTGACTTAAAAACTAGTTTAGGCTTGTTGGTCATATCGAATAATACAGTATCCTGTATCTTACAGGTTCTAGTCTGTGTGTTTTTGACTGTCCCAGCATGTCCACTCAGTAAAACAGCCTCCGTTCTATGTCGTTTTCAATCACTGCATTCTGTTGAGCCTCCTCATGTCAGCCCAAGTGTTGCATGACCATGTTTCTTCTTCTCTGGTGAATAAAGGGGATCACGACTTTGTGGCTGGGACAGAAAATGAGGGCTTCTCAACCATCAAAAGTTAAAACAGTCAGGCCTTTCATGTTGGATACTCGAGTAATGATGCTGATGATGGTGACCACCATGATCTTACTACAGTTAAAGTTAATGGTCCAGCACGGCTTGCCCTGTCTAAACACAAGGGTTAAGCAAGTGTGATGGATCAATACAACATACCAAAATTCTTGGTGTTGAAATACATATATTCTTTGTTGCACAAAAATAAGCTCACAGTTTTAAATATGGTTATTGCTGCATGGAGAACTTTGAGTAGGTGGGAGGGGAAACAGTGGGAAAGGGAGCTTTCCAAGTCTTTGAAGCTCTGTGTGCTCTTAGTTCTTAAGGATTTAAGAAAATGCATGTGCCTAGCCTGCCTCTCTCTCTCATATTCTTTCTTACTCTCTCTCTCGCTCTCTCAGGACTCAGAGAAAAAAGGCTTCATGAACAAGCTGTATGCCATTCAGGATGTGTGTATCAGTGTGCAGAGTGCACTGGATGAAGTGGCCTCCTACGGCGAGAGGATAAAGAAGTGAGACACTGCGCCTGGCTGGGCACGCGGGCACCACACACACACACACACACACACACAGATCCTTTCTGAACCGTTTTGAAAAACCACAGCATGACCTCGTTTATAAAGACAAAGCAGTTTGCTAAAGTCTTTGGCCATACTGTATGATCCAAATGAGCAAATCAGCTTTGCCTACTCCTGCAGGGCACATAGTTTGTGCTGTAGTTTAGGCTGGTATGTCTCAGTGTTTCGCATAAACTGCAGATATGGTACTATAATACAATATATATGAGACACAGATTTTATTAAGGGAACTGAATGTGCCCTTGTGTGTGTGTGTCTCTCTCCACAGCACCTTCAACTGGACTGTGCCTTTTCTCAGCTGGCTGGCCATAGTGGCGCTGTGTGTAGCCATGGTTATAGTTTACTTCATTCCTCTCAGATACATCGTCCTGGCCTGGGGTGAGTAATGAACCTTTGTGAAGATGGTCAGACAGAGATGTTCTGTTGAAAGAAGAGTTTCAAAATTTTCAGTCAATACTGCATTTGTGTTTATAAGCAGAAGGGAAATCGTTTCTTTTTGTATGCAATCAGACATGCATAGAGTCTTGACTGCAGAATGAAAAACGATCCATGCATTTTAGCCATGTGACCACATCAGAAAAGTCAAATCTGTTCGTATAGGCTAATGCATGAATTGCAACCCACAATGTCATTAAATACACTACACGTCCACATGTTTGTGGTCACCTCCTCTAATGAATGCGTTTAGCTACTTTACATTGTACCCATTTCTGACAAAGATGTGCATGCACACAACTCTGGAATAGATAAACATGAACCAGGTGTGGGCCCCTCGTTGGGATGAGGTGGGGTGGTCATAATCCAACATCCTGACCTCACTAATGCTCTTGTTGCTGAATGCAGTCAAATCCTCACTGCAGTGCTCCAAGATCAAGTCGAAAGCCTTACCTGGAGAGTAGAGACAGTTACTCCAATAAAAGTAGGATAACATTTATAATACTATTGATATTGGAAAAAAAACTATGAATGAGCAGGTGTCCCAATACTTTTTTGTCCATATAGTGTATGTAATTTCATGCTTAGATGGAGTACTTACAAAATAAAACTAATAACTGTTGTTCTGAACTTTTGAGGGTTATATGTACATGAGAGATGAATGAGAATATACAAGTGTAGTTGCAAGAAGGGTTGCAGATGAACTATGTCAGCTGTGTTCTGTGAGCTGCAGGCTTTTGCCACCGACACAGCATGGGGGCCGCTTGAGTGCTGAGCTTGGGGCAAACACAGCCTCATAGCTAATGGCCTGTGTGCTCCTTTGTTCGCTGTTGCCGACTTGAGCAGCAGCTCTCAAAGGCCAGAGAGCAGTGCTCTTGTGGGCCTAATGGCAGCCGATCTTTACTTAGAAAAAGACAAGGCTTCAGAGAGGCTTTTGATGCTGTGCTGCTGGAGTAGACAGCCCAGGCTCTTTTGATACACTGCTGAAGTGCACTTGTTCCTCCTCAATGAGGTGTAATGGTGCCCTGTCGGCCCAACTTTCAGGGGTGAACAAATTCACGAAGAAGCTGCGAGACCCGTACACCATCGACAACAACGAACTGCTGGACTTCCTCTCCAGAGTGCCCTCCGACGTGCAAGTGGTAGGTGCACCTCTGTCTCTCCATCCCAGCCCCTCTATCCATCCGTCTGTCTGTACACCTACCTATTCCCCTCGGAGTAGACTCAAGTGCAGCACTCATCCAATCTATAATTACCCAACACACACTTTACCATGAGTGTTATGGAGTGGCCAGTCACTTTTCACCCCCTCCTATCTTTCTCTCCAACACCTGCTTTTATCCCTGCTTTGGTCAACTATTGAAGTATATTTTCATTCCTGGGGGTCAGCTTCACAGCATGCTTTTTCCCATGTGCTATCGACGAGCCTTGTACTTCTCTTGAGTGGGTCTCAGAGTGTGTTCGGAGAGTTCCAGGGAGTTTTCAGGCTCAGCTCTGTTTTTTTCTGTTCTTTAATTTATGCCTTTGCCTCTTGCTGATCTACATAAATGCAGAATCAGGGAATTCTATTCTTATCATCACAGACAGTGTTGTGACTCATTACAATGCAGAGAGTTTGAGGTGTATACTTCTTATACCAACAGACTCCACTTAAACTTTTACTCTGTTAAGCACCACTTTTTTTCGCCTGTTAAACTTCATGCCAATTGAATATTCTATTGATGAAATCTAATTATATAATGCCATCTGGATTAGACTTAATGAGGTATGTGATCCGTGAGTTCAGGCCATCCAGAACTGATATAAATTACATGTAATCTGTGAAATCCGCACCAGACGCCATGCGCCGATTTATGGACTTCTCGCTGTGTAGTAACTCTCCATGCTCTGTTATTGTAAGTCATTAGAGTGAAGCAGTAATCCGCTCCCACTCGGCCTGTACATTAAGCGTGAGATCAGTGTTGTGCAGTGTGTGCTGCCGTCCCTTCCATAAACACCAGTGTTTGTGCGCGAGCGGCAAGGTGCCGCTGTTTAACTGCAATTAAAGCCTGTGCTCGTAAACGCAGGCCCTGCTTGTTATCCGGCTTCCTCTGTGTCGGCTAAGCCCCTGTGGAGCCGACTGCCGGGGCGTCGTGGGGCTCTGATCCGGGACCAGTGGCTCTGCCACATCAGCGCCGACACACTTGCCTTTGATGGACCCTGAGCTGTGAGCTGCCTTTTGATCTTTACAGGGTCGTAATCCCTGGCCCCCACCTGACTTTTCCTGCGGCCTGCGCAGCCGCAGTTAACCTGGTCCAAAATCTCCATAGGTGCTTCTAACCCAAGCACCTGGAGCCCAGAAGGTACCGGCAGGTAGAAAGGTCTGGAGGAAGTACTAGCTAATGAGGCGAGGTCAAAGTGGTTCTGAGGGGATTAACCACCATGGCCAATGGTGCTATATTCTTAAAAACGAAGGTTCGTGAATGCTGGTTTGCTTGAATGTACAATTCTAGGAGAAATGTTGGTATGTGCCATACATTACATGAGGGATTGTCTACAATCTAGCATTTTCTGCTAATTGGACAGCACAGTTTCTGTTTATTTGCAGAACTATCACCACCTTCCTTCATTTAAAATATATACGTAACTAATGCAAAAAACTTCTCCATTTCTGTCTATCATCTTTACTCAAATCTAGCAGCTTCACATTGTGTCAAAACCTAATCTGAATGGACCAATAGAAATGCTCCAACATTATATATATATATATATATATACATATATATATATATATATATATATATATATATATATAATATAGGCGAAATTAAAGAATTACATTTTACAGGTTACAAGCAGCCTCTATCAGGCTGATCCAAATCAACCCAAACAAGCGCTGGGCAGCTTCTTTCGTAGGTGCGCCTAACCTGAACACCTGGAGCCGTCCCAGCAGGTAGTAAGGCCTGGAGGAGGCACTGGCTAATGAGGCAGGGTCAGAATGAGCCTCGGAGGACTTCGCCGCCGTGACCAGGGGCAGTAATCCACGCCAAGTAGTCGTATCATGATTCTAGGCTGCTCCGGAAAAAGCTAGAGTACATTACACTGAGAGGGGACGGCGCGTGATGCTGCACGAGTCAGTAACGTTCCGCTCTGCATCGCTCTGTGCTGCCTGCGTGGGTCCCTTCACCTCACCTCTGTTTTCTGGGTTACAGACACCCGAGGGGGACAGCGCTCACCTCTGCTATGGGACGCCGGAGACTCAAATGAAGCGTCCCCGCGTCAGGGTGTGTCCCGCAGGCACCCATGGGCCCTACTGTTCCGTATGGATGACAAATGAAGCGCTATTTTTGAGGCCCCCGCGTGACCCGAACCTCCCACACTGTCCCCCAGGTGACAGCCCTGCAGGGCTGAGAAGGGCCACTGCCTCTTTACAGATCATTTGGAGGTGCCTGAGAACAAGCAGAACTGATGAGCTTCTAATGACTCTTTATATAAAGGGCATCAATACTGCAGTACATCAGTACGGGGTGTCTTTGTGGGAATACTGAATTACCTCAGCTTCCAGTGGTGGCTGCATTTGCCCCCTGATGAAACGAGCTTATGCTTAAACTATATGGCTATAGCCATCCTGCGGAGCAGTGATGTTAGAAGTCTACTTTTGGGAGAGCTCTAGGGATACAAATGCCTTTTTACGCTAATATAAATTCGGCTAATGTACTCCGGCTCTGAGTGGCCAGGCCTTTCTGCTGCACTGCTGGAATCCAACGATACACAGAACCTGCTGTGCATAAGCTACCTGTTAAGTATACCTTTTTTATTTTATACATCATCCTTTGATTCAATATGCCTGGTGCCCTCAGAGACCGGCTTTACCTTGTACACGTGCCCCTTGGTTGAATGGTTTTGATTTCATGCCTGAGTAAGCTGGCACCCAGATCCAAGGGAATCTTTTATGTCCCTTAAATGAGGGCAGCTACTGTTGCAGACTTAAGTAGTATTCTCAGCCCAGTCCTGGAGACGCGTCCCATCACTGGAATGCTTTATGATGCCATTAGCCAGTGGGGGCGGGGAACGTGAAGTTGGATGCAGCAATTAGCACGTGGTGGGCTCCATTACGGCCTATGCAAATGAAAAGATTAAAATGCAGCCACACAAGCTGTGCAATACGACTCAGCAGTACACACATTCATCACCTGAGAAGGGTGTTACTGGGAAAGAAGCACTATGGCCTTTGGGTGTTTTTTTGTAAAGGGGGTGCTCTATAAAGAGGTCTGCGCATGTCCTGTGGCTTCAGTCCGGGCCCTCCAACTTTTTGCTCGCTATCGGCGCATATCAAAGCCTCCGCTGTGCAACGCTAGGGCTTTCTGTTTAGAGTTTAAACAGGCAATTAGCACACATCCAAAAAGCTGACGAAACTTTGCTGGAGAACTTTTCCCTTCAGCCTCGCCTGCCTTCACCTCGGCACGCTGCTTCTTCTTCTTGTTCTTCTTCCTCTCGACAATAGATGCGAAAAGCAGCATCCTCTCGTCTGTGGGTGTCTGCATGACTCTTTTTTTAGGAGAACGTTTAATACCCCTAATGCTAGGTTAGGTGTCACAGGAGATGAAGCGAGGACGTTTTTTTCCGTGCCCCCCTCCCCCTTTTCTCCTGTATAAACAGCATAGTATAGTATCATTAAAAATGTTCGCCTTTTGCCTTTACTTATTTATATTTGCCTGCCGCCCCTGTGGCTTCAAACCCTCGATCCCCGCTCAGCGGCTGGGACGACAGCGCGCGCTCCCGGGACGGTGCGTGACACCACTAAACGCGACGCACGCGCAGCACAAGGCCCACGCGGCGCCATCGCATGCACATGCATACTTCAAAGCTCGTTTTTTCCCCCTCTCTCTCTCTCGTAGCTCCGTACTGTCAGCGCCAGGGAGAAGGAGCGAGGGTGGAGCAGCCTTTGAGCGGCGCGAGGTCTTTACCCACCGTCTCGCGTGCATGTTTGCTTTGTGCCAAGCACTTTCTCCAAATTGCTATCTCACCACAGTCATTTTTTCTGTAACCCCCTTCTCTCCAATTCTTCCCTCCCTCCCTCCCCAAACTTCCTTTTCTTCCCAGTCTATTATTCTCACCCCTTTATTTTATTCTTTGCTTTAGTTTTGTTTTGCGTTCCCTCTTCGGTGGGACAGCTCTCCATCATTAAAAAGGGGGATGAGTGCACGTTGCTCCACTTAAAGATGGCAGAGCTGTCACCCATTCACTGTAATAGAACCTGTAACGCGCAAAAGCGTCTCTGCGGCAGTCCCCTTCTGAAGGATTCTTTTGATTGAGCTTTTATTGTTGTTGGGTTTTTTGTTTGTTTGTTTGTTTTTTTTCTTTTTCACCCACTTCTTTTCTTCCATTAGATTCACGATACGTTGATCCGTATCTCGTCACCTTGACATGCAAAGTTTTGTTTACACTTAGTTCAGAAAGGTTTGCGAAAGTCAGCCGCAACGGTGACACGCGAGGTTTAAATCCAAAAATAATGACCCTATTAGGCTTATCCGTGCAGGGAACAGCTCCCTGTTAAAGGGCACGCACAGCTCGTACAGAAAGCCTGCACTATTCTGGTCATCATCTCCAACCCTAATTTACTCTAGTTCAAAACTGGGTCAAACGGTAGGGCCTCTGTATTTTCTGTATATATAAAAGCCCTAGCAATTATTTTTTCATTCGGGCTGCTTTTTTATTTATTTACTGACTGAACTTTTTAAAAGAAGTGTGTAAAGAATTGTAAACAGGCCATGTTTGCAATAAACAAGCTATAGAATTGTATTACAGATTACAAAAGCTGAGGATGCGGCATCATTATAGCATCATTATATAGCAGCTGGCACTGCACCCCGAAAAGGAGCAATGCATCATATTAATTTAATTCACATAAATAAAATATGCACATAAATAAAATGCTCTATATATTTTGCTGTAATTTTGCCTTTCAGTCATTTGAATCAAGCCAATTCGGTGCATTTTCCAGTACCGATTAGGCCTTTTTACATAGTCTGTAAGATCTTACCCACCATCTCTGACTGGAGCTGTTGTTTTTCAGTCAGTGGTGATAGATGCTTATGTTGAGTCAGCAGTAACACGCACCACGTCTCCCTGGGAGACACCAGCGGTGACGTCAGATGCTTTGTGGGCGACATGTGAGCGAGAAAGCGGTCAGAAACTGCCCGCCTCTCTCTGAAGTGCCGGAACAGTACGGCTGCTGCTGTCTCATGACGCCATTGTGAAGGCTAGTGCGATGACAGCTCTGCTTGTTGTTTGTGTCTTATGTTATATATATGTGTGGCTTTTATTCTCTCTGTGACTCCTTGTTTTGGCAAGTATACCCCCCCCCCCTCCCCAACATGCTTTATATGTAAGAACTCAACATTGCCATTAAGCTCATGTAAGCACTATTGTGCAGGGGGATGTTTGTTTATTTGTGTATTCTTTACACTGTATGTGTATTTGAGTGGACATTTTTAGGAGTCTTTAGGCCTAAACACTTCTACCCCCGATTTTCAGTGTAGATTATTTGTACATGTTCTTTCCTATCCTTTTCTCTGTGTGTGTCTCTCTCTCTCTCTCTCTCTCTAACCCTCATCCTTTTGGGCATTTGACTGTGTTGCTGGGAAATCTGGCCCTGGCTAGACTGGGACAGGTCCAGCTTTGCGACTCAGTGCGGTCACCCACAGTTTATCTCCTGTCCCCAGCCTCACGCTCCAGAGTATCACAGCCAGGTTAAGTCATCTGCTCCCCAGCCCCGGGGACGGCCCAACCCGTTTGCGCGTGCGCCTCTCAACAAGTGACTTTTTTTTGTTTGTTTTTTTTTGTTTTGTTTAGTTTCTCCCTCATCTGTTCGCAGAGGATCCGTGCCTAATGAAGTAAACTATCTTTCCGGTCTCTGTTGATTATGGAGGATTTGAGAGAAAAAGGTTGCACAATACGTGGATTAGGGCTGCCAGAGCACTGCAGCCAACACTGCAGGCAAAAAAGAGCTGATTAAAATGAAATCTCCACCATGGTGAATGTAAGCTGGCGAGTAAATTTCTAACATGACCTCTCCGTAACCTCTTTGATTCGGTCCTTATATAGGAACTCAAATGCCATTTGTTTAGTCTCTCCGCATAATGGCCTTGCTATTTATGTCAGGTCCTGATTGCCATTTGCAACACTTAGGAGATTAGATGGTTAGCTATTGAAACTCTTAACGGCCTGTATGTGGGTTCACTTCACTTCAGTTCCTTACTCTCTCAACCACGTAACTCACATATTGTCATAGTAGCCTTAGATTTGTAATAGTTAATAAGATAATATGGATAATAAGGTGAAAGGCCCAGACACATTAAGCTGAAAAGGTGAACCACCAGTGCTTAATGAACAAGTCTTCAAGGATCTATCCCTACACTCTTAAAAATAAAGGTGCTACAGAAGGTCCTTTGAGCAATGCCTTAAAATAACCACTGTAGGTTTCATTGTAATAGAGATGTGTCAGTGTGCAGCACATGTGGCCTGTCTCAGGGGCTCTCAGCCTAATATGTGCAGTATTTGTAGTGTATAGTTGATGGTCATAGAGGCCTCCGCTCTTCTGCAAAGGCCTTACACTAGATTTTGGAACATCACTGTGATGATTTTATGGCATTTGGCCATGAGAGCATTACTGAGGCCAGGTACAGACAATGGATGATTAGTCACAGATCAAAAAGAGGTATTGGCTGGAGCTCAGTTCCACTGCTCCACAGCCCAGTGCTGTGGGGCTTTATACCCCTCTATCTACTGGATGGGACTGAACATGATAACTTTACACTCATAGTGTCTGTTCCAGAGTGACCTGTTTTATTGGCAATGCTTTTCTTTGGCAATTGAAAAAACTGTGTATGTGCATCCCAGTGCACAGGAATTTAGTACACTGTAATGTAGACCAGCATTAAAGGGAGTGTCCTAATGCTTTTGTATGTGTACTGTATTTTATTGTTCCAAGGATGGCACTAGTTTTCCAGAAGGAATGAATTGTGCTAATGTGTTAACTGCAAAGTGGTTGTAGTAGGCTGTCTAATTGTGTATGGATACCACATAACTTTATTGAAAGGAAAAGTAACTGTATTTTACTGTGTTACTTCACAATTTGAAAGTTGGTAGCTTGGGTACTGACTCTCTGATCCAAACGTATTATGAGATCTGTATTATGAGATTTTTTTAGTTTTAAGTAGAATAGTTCAGATGCTAAAGGAATTCAGCAACTACCTGCTGGCTTCTAATATTAGTGATATTTTGATCATTTTTGTTTTTTAGGTCTTTTCTATGTACAGGAACGTATCTGAGTACTATTGGTTACCGTGGTGACAGATACAGATATAGCAGAAAGACAATTGGCTCATTAAAAACAATTTTTTAGAAGCCTAGAGTTGCTAAGACATGAACATATGAACTGAATGATATAATTAGTACTGGTCTGATCAGGCTTGCAATGCTATGTGTTTGTTGGGCCTGAAAGCAGAGTAAATGTAGACTTCCTGGAACACTCCCGCATCCTGACCACTGCGCTGTTTGCTTTTCTGGGCCCTTCCCAGAAGCTTTTCACCCACACAGCAGCCCCCTACTGCTCCCCCACTATCACTGCATTCCTAATACTGCCCACCTGATAATTGTGTGTGTGTGTGTGTGTGTGTGTGTGTATGTATGTGTTTTAACAGGTGCAGTACCGAGAGCTGAAACTGGATCCCAGTCACAGCCCAAATAAAAGAAAGAAAAATAACCCGGGGTAGCTCTCTTCCTCCTCCCGTGGACCTCCCCCGCCGAACTTGTGAACTTAGCACGCCAAGGAGAAAAGCACTGGTCTGGACTGGCTAGATGTTCTGCCTTTCCTTCTTTCCTCTTTCTTCTTTCCTCCTCCGCTCCTTGACAGTGTACAGTCCAGAGGAATGCAAATGGTTGATGTGAAAAAGAGGAGCACTTTTAATTATTGCCATGAGGGTTTCTGCCATACTTGTTTACTTTTTTTTGTGCAGAGGAGAGTGTGAAAAGCTCTTGACCCCTTTTAGAGTCATAGAGCCAGAGCTATTTGTCATCGGCTGGCACTAGGCAGACGGCTCTAAAAGCCAAGGTGTCCTTCCACTGCAGCAGAGGGAGTCTGGAGCGAGCGGCTTCAGCCGCAAATAGCAGGATCAGCTGATAATACACCCAACCGCACCATCCCGACACGTCTCATCTCTATTTTGTAGGGGAAATCTGATGGTTAGGTTGGAGCTTGCACCCTGCAATTTCCACAGCACAGTAAGTGTTATACCCAAAGCCCTCCACAGCTGTTAGGCAACACTTATTAGAGTTGTCAGCAAAGCCTTTATACAGTTCAATTTAAGGATGTAACTAAAGTGGTGGTGGGGGGGCTGTATTTATTAATCTGGGATATTCTTTTATACATAATTTGGATGTTGTTTTAACAGTGTGAATGTTGCATGAGTGGTTCATATGTAGTCATTTTCTCGTTGAGTAAAAGACTGGCCTGTCAGCACTGTTCATAACAGTTTCTAGGGCAGTTTCACAAAGCAGGAATTCTTAGTAAGCGTAATAGCTTAAGCCCAAATTCAGGCTTGACCAACAGGAATTTCTCTCAGGCTTGATTTTAAGCTTAGCCCTTAAAAGCCTGAGTTTTTAAATGTAACTAAATGAATACATACATATAAACACAGCTTGTCAAGTAATGGCTGTACAGTGGAATTTGATTCAGTGTCAGGCTTGAGTCTTTTTTGGTTTGTTTTTGACAAATAATGGACAGAAATATTTTATAAAAGCATGTTTATGATATCATTTATATTTTACACTAAACATACGTTAAAATATCACATTGTTTACATTAAGATGTATGCATTAGAAGTTCACAGGCCACACTGACTGTGAGAAATAATGAACTTCAAACCATAAGGACCTCTAACTCAGAACCCCTGCTTTGTGAAATACCCCTCTGTATGACCACATCTGTTTTGGACACTGAAGATTAGCCCAGTCTAACCCTCACCTCCTCCACAATATAATTAGCCTTGCACTGCCCTTCGTCCCGTCCTGCGCTGCAGTGTGTCCAGGCTGCCACGAGGTGCCACCCTGCTAATGTGAACGTGGGCGCGGTTAGGCAGAATGGCGTGTGTGTGTGGCAGCTGAGTGTCATGCTAATCGCTAATCGTGTTCGAAAAGCGCCTGCTCTCCTCTGCCCTACACTGGCGCTGCTGCACCACCCATACACACCCGGCTTCCCACGCAGCACTCCACTTTGATCTCTCTCTCTCTCTCTCATGGCAGGCCGCTGAGTGAGGAGGGAGGGCTGTATGGTGAAAAAAAAGTGATGCACAGAATTGGTTCAGATGTGTACAGCAGTTTCTCATTAATACTGTATACACTTTGTGGACAAAAGTATTGGGACACATGCTTATTCATTGTTTCTTCTGAAAGAGTTCATCTTGATTTTGTCTCTACTGTCCAGGGAAAGCTTCCTATTAGCTTTTGAAGCATTGCTGTAAGGATTTCATTGCACTCAGTGACAGGAGTGTTAGTGAGGTCAGGATGATTGATTATTAGCACCCCACTTCACACCCAACTTTCCAACTGATCCCAGTGGGATTGCCAAATTTTCCAAAACTGCAAAATCCCATCATTGCAGAGAACACAGTTACACTGATTCCAGCTCAATGCTGGAAGGCTTTATACCCCTCTAGCCCACGTCTGGAATTAGGCATGGTGCCAATAGGTTCATGTTTATCTGCTCCACAGAGTCCTGTCTTTTTGGCAGTACTTCTCTACAAGGACTGCACAAGCTGTTTGTGCATTTGTGCATCTATGTCAGCAATGGGTGCAACATAAAGTAGCTAAATGCATTAACTACAATGTATGACATTAAAACACAGTTGTCTGTATAAAGAGACTTAACTAAAAGGCAAAGTAATGTTGATTTATGAAGAAAATATACATCAACATAATACATACATACCAGAATCATGTCATTTCAGTGCATTACTTGTAGTAGTAAGTGTGTAGCAGATTTAATAAATTCCTACAGTACAGTACAATGCACTATTTACAACCATTTATCTTGCCTTAAGAGTGTTTTTGCTTGTACAAACTTCAGATCACATTAGAACAGATGCAGATAAACATAAATACAGCATAAAATAACAAAAGCAAGTAGTCGAGATATTGTGAGCTAGTTTGAAGAACAAAGCTTGGTTACAGATTTACCAAACCAGGTGTTGGGTAAATGTAAATAATACTAGACTCTCATGAGGAGAGCTTTGAAGATGTTCCAATGAACACATTGATGTAAAATCACTATTATTTATCCTAATATTAGTATTTTACTAAGGAAATAAACACCTACTGCCCAGATAAATTCTCATTTTCACAGGTGTCAAACTTTTGCAGTACTGTATTTTAAAAAGTGTATCAACATTTAAAACCATATTGCCTCCGTCTCTTTAGAGTCTTATTTATAATGTTTTATGGAGGTACTAGGCATCTGGGTGTGGCCTGTTAGAGTAAACTGGACTGGGAGGGGGCGATGATTTATGTTATGAACATACACACCAATGACTGGGCTTATGAATGAACTTAAGAGTTTATGGTTTATTTTGCCTTTAATTACTCCAAGCTAAAATATCTGTGTAGCATATAATTAATTAATAATTAATGTTTTTTTGTTTTTAAAAATTTTAACCCAAAAATTATATTTGATATTGACCCCAAAATTAAGTGGGTGCTCTCTCTGGGAGGGTAGATGCTCTCTCCCCTTATCACTGTAAAAGTGATGTTGGGGTGGCACAGGCGTCTGTTAGCTGCGGTGGGGAAGTCGGGGATCCAGCTTTCCTCTGAGCGTGTCTGTTGCCTGGCGATGTTGTATTGACGACAAAACAAGGCAGTGGCTGATTACACATTACACAGTATTGGAGTCCTTAGTGTCGGGAGCATTGCTAGTGCTAGGGGCAGCTACAAATAGGTGGGTTAATAGGCAGTACCGTATTGAGAGAAAAAGGGAAAATTTTGATAAACAAAATTTTTTACATACATGAATAATGAATAAATAAATGGGTCCTTATGGGCACATGCACATAAGCTGTCCGCATGGTGCAACCATTACCATATGTACACAGCACTCAGTCAGACACTCTTTAAATTTGCTGTATCAAAAAATGTGTGGGATCGAGACCACCATATTGCATTGAGTTTACGTCTGAATTTCCATGGAAGTATCGTTACACCCCTGCTGCGTAGGAAGCATGTTCGGCTCAAGAGCAAGCCCGAGACTTTGCATGCCCCTCTACAGTGTTTACTTCAACTTCCCCTTTCCAAAAAAGCATGACAGCCAGCCAAACTTAGAGAGGCAAACAGCTCCGTGGGTGTTTTTCATTGTAGGGAATAGCTTTCTTGACGAAAACGTCGATGGTGTGTGACAAGCTGCTTAGGGGACTTGGCAGGGGTGCGGCGAGGGCAGGAGTTTAGCGCCGCTGCTGCTGTGGAGGGATGAGGACTAGGAGGGCATAGTTTGTTCTATTTTTTTTTTTCTCTCCTCTTTTTGAACCTTTTCCTGTCATCCTCCTCTGAGTTCGGTGCTCGCTCTGCCGTTTCCTCTCCTTCATCCATCCATCGGAGAGGGAGGTCACGGCTTGGCCTGTGGGGGAGCCTCTTGAGGGACCTCCACAGAGCAAGTGTTGAAAGATCACAGCAAAAAAAGCGCCATCAGAGGAGCCTTCCATTCTGCTCTGGTCCCTCCACGAGGAAAGAAGAAGACGAAGAAGAAGAAGAAGAAAAATCCCTCCTGGCTTTTCTGCTTTTTGTACGAACACATCTGTCATATGGAAAGCCCATTGATTTGTTTGAGAGCATTTCCTTACAAAGACAACATGCTCCCCATTGACCAACACACTGATGGGACTGATGTGATCCCTATTAAAAAAAAAGAAGTCACAGAAGAACTACTCTTGAAGAAGTGTTTTGAAACTGCTGAAAAGGAACTATTTTCTAAGCCTGAATGTGTATGTGCTGTTCAACTTTCTTTTAATTGTTCAGTGAATATATCTTGTGTGGTTTCTGCATCCCAATAACGAGAGAGAAATCTGTTTTCTAAAGACCTAATCGCTCTGTTTGCAAGCAAACCAAAGTGGAACTTTTTAACAATAAGAATACAGACCAATATCGATGTAGAGAATGTAACATTTCCATCAAAGGCAAAGGGAAAAAAGGCACTTTCATTTGCACCAGTTTTTAAAACTTTCTTTGAACTTAGTTTTTAATCCATGTAAAGATTCCTACTGTACATTATATATATATAAATATATGCTTGTAAATGGTCAGATGTTTATGATGTATAGTTGTATGCGTGTCATTTCTTCTTGAAGATGTTTGAGCCTGCAGTGTTGCCTGTTCCATCATCATTAAGCTTCTAGTGGTTGGATGAGGAAGGAGTGAATGCAGGTGAAGGCACGGAATAGGTCAACAGCGCTGAAATACTTCAAATTAATGCACCAGATGTAATGTCTATTTCTTTTGAAAAGAAAAAAAAAGATTATTAAATATTTTTTATCATCTCTTGCTTTTGTGCTGTTAATAATTGTTCATGTTCAGGAAATCTGTTTGAGACATGGGCCGTTAATAGCCATTGGACGATGGGTAAATTGTGGCCATGAAATAATGCACATGGTCAGCAACAGTACTTAGATTGGTATTAACGGGTCCAAAGTGTGCCAGGGAAACATTCCCAATAACATTACACCACCAAACGAGTCTGTATTTTTTTTTTTTAACACTGTACAGTTTGAACACAGTTTGTGTGGTTTATTCCAAAAGCCCTAACTTTATATAGGGTAAATTATAGTTGATATCTGTCCTTAAATATTATATTTTTGATTTGAAAAACAGAAAATTCAAGTCAAAACAAGTGAATTTGCTAAAATAAATAGGCCTGAATGAAAACAGAAAAACACAGAAACAGGCTATTAGCGTCAATCACATGTCCAGGATGTCAAAGTATTAGCACATATCACACTCCTTCAAAACACTGTTTCAACGATTCAAATGACTTCAAGATATTCAAGTCATGTTTTAATAGATTCAAGTTACTTTAAAATCATTAAAACATTTGTTTTTAAACAGTGATTTTTAAAATATTTTGATACTATTCACATTTTTAATTAATAGTAATTAGTTTAAAGAATATTCAAATTACCTGCAAAAATATTTTGAATCACCTGCATACTTTTGATCTTTTTTTTTAATCAAATGATTGAAATTACTTTTTTGTAATTAGTTTAAAGAATATTCAAATTATAGCCTGCCAGGCTACATTTGTTTTCAGCCTCAGTGTTTGATCTCAATGTTGGATGTGTTGGGCAGTAAGAGAGGGATTTCTGCTCACTATACTTGTACAGATTGGTGATCAGGGTTCCTGTGGCCTTTCTGCTTTTCAGTCTGTCTATGATCTGTCTATGAGGTCTGGCATGATAGACCAGCTTCTCTGTAGCTTTGAACTATTTGTATTGTGCTATGAACTATAGTATTGAACTATTATTGTATTGTGTTTATTAATGTCTAAGCTTAGAGGTTTCTTTTGAATTATTAGTCTATTCTAACTAGCTAAGGTTTTCTTGGGTAAATAGCAAAGCACTTTGTAAGTCGCTCTGGATAAGAGCATCTGCTAAATGCCATAAATGTAAATGTATTTGAAGTGAATCTTTAGCCAACACTGATTTATAGAGCTGGTGTGGATGCAGGTGATGCATTTTTTTTTTTTTTTTTTTTTTTTACCAAGGAGACAGAAGAGGGACTAGATAACTACAGTAAGCTAAACTACACAGAAATACAGGGCTTAACCTAACCTCTGACCTAGTGTGCCTAGACAGTACTAGCTGGTGAACCACAGCTGTTCTCAATCCGAGGGGAATTAACAACACTAGTACAGTAGCACCAAGGATGAGAGTAAACAAACAAATAAACAGAGATATAAAAAAAAAGCTTTGAACAGGAGACCCTGCCTCTTATGTCACGTCTCTATGCCCTGATCGTGATTGTCGATGATTGACAGCTCACACCCCCTATAGGGAAAGAGGTTGGCGCGAGCAAACAAGCAGGAAGGCAAGAGAGGAGAGGACGGGGTAACAGGTGTTTACCCATCGAAAGCTCTCAAATTCAATTGTAACCCCTAATGATAAGCGTTTTAGGAAAATAATAAAAATCTCAAGGTTTTAAGATACTTTTGATAGGTTTATTGGTTAAATTTAAGTAACTTTTAGTGTTTACTGAAAAACTGATTTCACCAGAATTTCACCTGTACAGTTTTGCAGATGTGCCAAGATGTGCAGTTCTGCAGATCTTTTGTTTTCCACTCAGTTTCATGGTCATCTACAAATATCACTGAATAAAAAACTATTCTAGTATACTGTAATAGCAACACTTTTACGTTTTACTTTTTTGTACTTTTTTTTGTACATTTAAGAGCATGCACTTTTATTCTTGACCTTTTACCAGAGTATTTGTATTTGAGTGTGGGACTTTTCTTTCACAAGGCAGGTCCATGGATTCATGCTGTCACTAAACTGAGACCTGAGCAGAAATCCAGAGTTATCAGAGCTGGCTGCGTTTCTCCAACAGTCTTCAACTGTCCACTGCAGCCTCAGCTTTCTGCTCTGGGATGACAGGCTTTCTGCTCACCACAGTTGTACAGAGTGGTTATTTGGGTGTCTGTAGCCTTTCTGTCAGCTCTTACCAGTCTGTCCATAATCTGCTAGGCCTTGCATTTTTTGTAACCCCCTGAATATTTGATGATATTTCCTTAAAAGTTTCCTTATGTTTACATAATTTGACTAAAATGCATATTAAATGTCTGTCAGTCACTATGTTTAACTCTAGTAGATATATGAATTATCATCAATTTCCAAATATTTATAAAAAAATCTGTTTTTAAATCAAGTAATGAAATGATTGCATGGATTTATCTTAACAGCCCTAACTTAAAGTGAAAGGAAAACAGTGAATGATACAGGTTATGTTCCTTTTAGATGCAGGTGGGCCTCTCATATGTTATTGGTGGTGCCTCCGCTGTAGACCAGTTCACAGGTGTGTACAAGGTGTTTCTGCCTACCACACACACACACACACACACACACACACACACACACACACACACACAGGATAATCGGTCATTCCTGACTCCTTCAGCCTCCATTAATCGTCCTGCCGCCCTGCCATGTTTGCGGTGTGTGTGCCTCTCTCCAGCTGGGCCCCTAGTTCCCACCAAAGCAAGCAGGCGTGTGTCTTTGATGCAAACACACAGGCTACACATCACCCACTCACAGAGTGATAGAGGGTCTGCTCGTTTCATCTGAAGGGGCCAGAGGGTCTCCCCCAATCATTTATTAGTCTGGCCGCTCCTGCGCTGTCTGATCCCTGCTGTTATTCAATATGAGCAGAGAACATGGAGCACTGCGCCTCACTACAAACACCAGCGCAGCCACACGCTAATAATTACCACAACAGGAGAGTAGAGGGATCGTTATGAATCGGCCCATCGCTCTCGCACTGTCATGTGCGGGTTCAGCTCTAATCCAGCGGCATCTTGCCCCGCTATGCTGATCCCTCGTCACCCCCATAGCCAAGGCCTCCGTCAGGAAACGGGCCATCCTTCATGGAGATCTGGGTGAAGTTTACTTTCCCCTGATAATTTGTACCCAAAAGCCTGAACCAGGATTAAGGAAGTGGAAGGGACTAATGGTGGAGCCCACCTGGCACACAGATGAGCCTGCTCTATCTCTGTTCTACACTGTAAGGCTGGGATAAGAACTGCCCACTGTGGTGAAGGGGGCAGAAGGGGCTGGGAATATCATAATTCCAGTTTAGATACAGAGACCTTTAATAACATACAAAAAATAAAAGACCAGATTAAATATTATAAAGACCAGTAAATATAAATACGTTGTCATAGATCAGTCAGTTCAATTGGAGTGCAGTAACTCCAAACATCCATAATTATTCCCTGGTCCTCATGTCGTTTTTATGAGAATCAGTTTGCAAAAGTGAAATAACTGGAAAAGGAAATGTAGATTCTTCCGTATTCATTTATCAACCCGTCATTATTCATGGCCGGTACAGCATAGTTGAATCTTTCAAAAAAGTGATTCCAATCTTTTGAAAAGAAATTAATATATTTTTTAAACAGTGATCTGAATCTTGTTATTTTTGTTATTTGAATCAAAGTAATGTACATCTTTTAAAGAAATTTGAATAACCTTTTGAAAATAAGTATTTCAAGGTAATATTTTGCACAGACAAACAAATCTAGTCACTTTTACAAATATTCAGAGGATCGCACTAAGCGAAACGTCAATCTGGAGAAACCAGGCTTAATATTTGTTATCCAATTCAAAATATTCATCTACAATCAACTGCCCCTGTTCAATCTGTCCATAAAAAGCAGAACTTGATTAGATCAGCTTCTGCTTTGAGAATACATACCCAAACCCCTCACTAGATTCACTGCTTTTATTGCAGCCTGTTCAACAACAGAGCATGCTCAGAATAATCTCTTACTGCTTGGTTGAACTGAACATAAAAATGAGAAGGGCTTTAATGTACTGCAGTAATATTTATTATTATTTCAGCATATATACATATAACAAAACAGGTAAGCTAAGTGAGACTCAAGTGAAAAAATTATTGCCACAAAAAAAGTAGTGTTTGACTCAACATTCATGATCTATTGAATTATGGTCTGTAATAAGGCCTATTGCATACAATAATAATAATAATAATCACAGTTCAGACTGTCCGTTCAGCAGTGCAATCCCCTCAGACTGCAGATCCTTCAGCAGCTGCACAAACACACTAGTGCGTGGCCCCTGGCAGTGCATTAGTGCAGGGCTAACCTGCAGCACATACTGCTCCATACTCATCAGAGTCCTCAGATCTTCAGCCAAGGACACTGCCCCAGAGTCTCCCCAGCGTGAAGCTACTGTTCCTGGGCTTAAGCTGACCAGGGCTTGGGCTAAGGAGGGAGTGAGATCCAGCGGTGGCTCAGGAGGTTCATACGAGGGTATGTGGTGCTCCAGGAGGTAGGATAGGAGAAGGCAGCTGAGCAGGCATGAGCAGGTCTCTATGAAGTCCAGATCTCTAACCTCAGAGCACTGGACCTCCAGGGCAGAGTCTGCTTCCTGAGCACAGCGCTGGAGCTCCATGCGAAGGCCTGAAGAAGACACCAGATCAAGAGGAGTGCGACCAAAATCATCATGCAACTGCAGCAGTGAAGAACCTGCAGGGGATACAGGATTTCAAAGAGGACAGTTATAAATACAACACAGTCGTAGAGTCACATTTCATAGTGCCAAATTTTCCTGCTTTTAATTGTGATTAGCTTCCACAACTGCCTGTTCACTTGCTGCATAATATATAACTCTTGACAGATGCCACTATAGATGAAGATAATAACCCGTTGGTGCTAAAGCTATGATTGATTGATTTATAATGGTGCACTGTAAATGATAAAAGTAAAATATTTAAAGCACCTTTTAAGCTTTCAGAAACCAAATATCTGCTTTCTAGTAAATATTACTTGGAGATATTGACTTTTGTTTCTGAATTTAGTTCTAAATATTTAGTAAGTACCTTAAATACCATTATTACCTAAAAATAATGCTTAAGTTAACTATCAAGATTTTACTTAAATTATCAGAAGGTAGCAACAGAATCCAATGTGAGAAACTAAAAATTAAGTAAAACAAAGCATAGTAAAAATATACAGTACAACTAAGTAATTTGGTTTAAATAATATTAAAATAAGCTACAGTAATGTCTCTTCATTCTTATGTGAACAGTTGTATGTGCACTGTGTGCATAAAGTCTACATTTTAAAATTGTATGATGTAAATGCATTCACCACTAATTTGTATTATCACTATATGTGTCTGAACTATGCTATTTTTCGCTAGTTTAACCACAGTTTAAAAAAATTTCTCAACACACTTAACAACAGTAGCATAACCCAAGTGAAATGGGGTAAAATAACCTCAGTAAAAAGGATCAGAACATGACTGAGCATTAAAAGACACTTAATCATCTATTAGATCTTTTAGACTGGATCAAGACACCCTTAATAACTAATGAAAATGAAGCTGTATACTGATAAATGCACTGATTTGAATTACTCACTGCTCAAAACCATTTGATTTACAAATACTACCCTGTAACGTAAGCATGCATGTTTATGTTCATTGAACACAGTCAAATATTACAAGCAAGTAACTTAAAGCAGATGAGTTCTTATGACATGTGGCTGGAAAAAAACAAACAAAAAGCAAAACAAAAAAACAGCAGGGTTCAAACAGGGAGCACAGTGTGTTCACACACTCGCACACAATTATGTGTACCACTTGTTCCTTTAGGCCAGTGTTAGGCCATCAGCTCACTCCACTGCTAACTTGTTCCGACACAATTAACTGACAGCATATGGACGTTCCAGTCTGAACCCTTTAGTGGCAAGTCACACGCTGGTCATTAAGCAAATAGAGCAGTGCGCTAATGCTGACGCGTCCAGTGCTGAACATCTGTAATCTGCACATAAGACAAGTTAAAATGCCAGCAGTATATAATTCCACACTAGATAGATTCATGTTTTTATTATCTTTATACTGCCCAGTATTACACTGCAATGTTATTTTATTTAGTCTGTGATTCATCAGGAAAAGTATGAATATATTATGAATATAATCACTACCAAAAACATTTCACAGTTTTTATAGACAGCTCATAGACCTGGCTTATAACTCACTCTCATTTGGCAGGCTGAAGATTCTCGCCAAGGCTAGCAGTCTAGGTTAGTAGACTTTTGATGCTTTTAATCAATGACGTTGTGTCCTTGTTCAATACATTTCTAAAAAAAAAGAAAAAGCTTCTGCAGTGTTTCAGTAACTACTATTGTGAGCAAATTCCTGAAGTCTCACTGACCATGTTTGCCCTATTTATTGGAGGGATTTGAACCATTACTAGTGGAGTGGAGCACATTTAATGAGGGCTGGAGGCACTGACTGTGTCCCATACCACATACCCCTACCATGAAGAGTCCGGTATACAAAAAGTAACGTACCACCCTTAGAAGTGCATACATCAGTGTAGCAAGTAAAGTATAGAAGTGCATCTGAAGATTAGAGAAGTTCGATCCCCTAATCGAGGCCATAGAAGAACCATTTTTGGTTCTTTAAAGAACCATGTTCGTACCAGAGATGTGTGAAGAACCTTTTAAAAGTTTACAAGAATCTTGATGTAAAAGGTTCTTTACCGATGTAACTCTATGGCATCACTTGAAGAACCATTTGGAGCACCTTTACCCAGCCAACATGCTAATGTGGGGCTCACAATGCTGGAACGTGAGCTAGGTTGGTTCCAGGTGAGCATGGGCTCAGAGTATGTGTTGTTTATTGGGACTCAATTGGGCTTTCCAATTGATCTCTATTGTTACAGCTCACTCTAATTTCACATGGATCCCATCTAGGCTCCCATGTGCAGTGTACAATCCAGATAGGGCCCATCACTGGTGGAACCCTGGAAGACATTTATATGTGAGGCCAAAGTGAAACCCATGGACAAAACCTTTTGGTTCCTAGCTGTGCTAACCATACAGGCCATACACGCGTGTTGTCTGGGTATTTTTGAGCGTGTGTAGTCTGGCCAACTGAGCCCTTGTGAATGCTGCTGCAACAAACAGTTCTGATAGGATTTGGGAAACATGGATATAACTTTAGTTCCTGCTCGGTCATCACACATCAAAATGTGTTCTTCACATTTCTCTATTTTTAAGAACCCAACATATCCACCCCAGTCAAGCTTGCAAACTTCAGATTTCTAGCTTTTCCATCCATCTATTTAAGATTTTCATAAAAGCGTTGAATGTACATTAGTTATGATCTTGAACTGTTTTCCTATTTTAACATTTGCATCAAACACTACTACAAAATAAATGTTCAGCAACAGACAGTGGGTTTGTTACACACACAGTTTTGTAGAAAGACAAAAATGTGACTAAAATAACTAGATTTGAGCATTCATAGCTATGGTACACTTCTAGAAAACGATTTTGAACAGCTCACCAGACAAGTTGATAAGCGCTGGGTACCATCATAGAAATCAGGGGTCCTCTGATGACCCGTATGGGCATTTATCGCTTTCAGATACAGTTTTCCAGTTTGCGTTAATGCTACGTAACATGCGAAGACTGTTCTTGTTACACAAAGGGGCCAGTGGAAATTGGAGAGTTCACGCTGAATGGCTTTGACATTCTCTCTCGTCTCGGCGTATTTCTGTGTCTGACTCGAATGAAAAGCCGTTTAAAAGTAGCTCAATAGGCAGACAGACATACATGCACAAAAGCCCAGCTAGAACAGCCCGTGTCAAGTGCGGCCTCTTTCTCTGCTTTTAGCCACCGTATTTCCACAGCAAACTGCACTTGATGGCACTTGACTCCTAAACCCCTGTGCAAGCGCGGCAGCGGCTCCACACTTTACTGCACTCCAGCTTCGCACCGCTTTCCATTTGGCACCGTTGCTCGGAAGACCTCCTGCTGTCAAAAGCCAGTACGATTGTTTTGTACGTGCCAGGAAAACTAGCAGGTTTTCAGCCTCGAATTACAACACAAGGAGGGGACCTGCAGGACCTGGTAAACAGAACGTTTCTTTTTCAGCGCGGTCTTACTTTGCTCCCCCCCTCCCCTCAATCACGTCTTTTTTTTGTAATGGATCATCAGCTTCTCGGCTGTAAAAGTGCAGACAGGGGTCAGTGTTCACCTACCCTTGGCACTCCACGCTGCAAGAGGGCAGAGGCAATCTGCATACACTGACAGAAGAGTCTACACACACCATCAGATTAAGAAGGGAGAGTTTGTGGAGTAAGGGTCAGTGTTGGAGCAACGGTTAGAGCTGTAATGTCTTCAATCACTGCGAAGAGAGAGTAAGAACGAACAAGAATGTCTACATAACAGGTCACTGGTAAGACCTTTCCATTGCCAAGATTTAACTTCATAAAACTGAGGTCAAAGATCGGGCTATGATATGACTGATCTAACGTGTTTCACAGGCTTTAAAGGATACAGGTTTTAAACATTACAAGAAGACAAGGATTACCTTCATGGTTGAAAGACGAAACCAAGCTTCCTGTACTTTTTTCTGAGACCGAGCCTATAAAGATTATGTGCATTCAGGTGTATACCCAAGGCATATCATGACCACCTAACTTATAGTGAGAATAACCACCCTTGTCTTGGATGACATGATAATAGTGGTTTGCAAGATGCTACCACCCCTCGCCTGGTACCCTAACTAGAGCTGCTGTAGTGAAGGTTATCCAAACCAATAGTGGGAATAGCCACCCTCAGGTAAGTGGTCATAATATCTATTATAAATATTTTTGAAAGCAAAGAATTTAAGCAACAAAAACAAAGCAAAAACAAGCAACAAAAACAAACAAGCTGGCAAACAAGTAAAGATGTAAACTGTAAAACAATTACTTAATAAGAATTTAATATTGAATATTATTGATTCAAATGTTTATAATTGGTCTGGTGAAAAATGAGCTAATTTTTTGTTTTTTCTCTAAACATTGGGGTGGTTATATGTTCCAAAAAGTACATGAGATAAATAAGCTATGTTTTAATGTACTGCCATGTACTGTGCCTTCATTCAAAAAGATAAACTGGCTGAATAGGTGGAGATATGTAAATATCAGCTGGTTCTTGTGACATCAGAAAAACAGTGAATTCAAACCAGGCTCATTTTACAGTTTACATATATGGGCTATATGGATTGGGTGAGTGTTTACATCTTACTTTAAACTTTATCAAATACAACAAAAAAACAGTCCAACAGTCCAAAGTCCAACGGTATTACTTCTACTAATTCCTATTTATTCTAAAAGTCATTTGCCTGCTGTCGCCTTGCCATAAATCAAAGAGTTGCTTCAGAACTTTCTGCATGTGTGCAGTCACCATACGCTCATGTAATACAGCCTCTAAGTGTGAAATTTTATGGGAAGTAATGTATTTGAGGATCAGCAAAATCTGCATGACAGCTGTGTTGTTTCAGTGCTCCCTATCTGGGCCAACTGTTGCTCATGCAAAGTGATAATTAATAGGCAGCAAAGACAGTCCAGCCGCATTCAAGATTTCCAACTACAGAATACAGGGAAACTTCAAACTTATCATAATACGAGTATAAGTATAAGTAACTAAGTATAATACAACTTTAAAAAAATATATTCATAATAAATAAATAATAAAGAACCATATCAGGCACAGTGCCAATAACCACATGGCCAATTCCACATGGGATCATTTTAGGAGATTGGCTGTTGTTTGAGCCATGCAATTTGCATCATGCTAATTGCTGGAGAGTACTTTTTATTGCTTCTTTGCAATGCTAGCACTGAGAAAGCAAGACAAGGACTCAAGACCCTGGTTGAATGACAACGGCTAAAGGAAGGGAGGGGGAGGGGGGGCGTGTACTGTAGATTTTGTAAATCAGAGAATTCCTTTAAGACCACCACATTTTATTTAGCTGTATGGTTATGGTTTTTCCTTGTCCTTTCAGGGACATGAATGTGGGTGGCCTTTCTGTGGCCTTCAAACGCACTAGACTTTCAAAAACACCTCTTCACGCTCCTGGGCGAAAAAAGAAAAAAAAAAGAAATTGCACCAGCTCTTCCTTGAGCTCACTCTGGCTCGCCATTAGCAGACTTTACATTTTGAGACAGTAATAAAGGACTTCTGCAAAACACTTACATTGGTCCTAAACTATAATTAGTCTGCATTTATAAGAATTTAAGTGCTAGAATAAAGCCTTGGATTTAAATAACAGGAGGTACCTGTACTTGCCTACTTGTGCTGTTTGCTAATGGGAGTTAGAAAGGAATGGGCCTCAGCCACTGATGAAAGCAATTCAGTATGTATCCTTGGAAATGGAAAGCAAATATGCATGGCAATATGAATTGTATGCAGAGGAGTTTTTCATATTCATAGCCATCGTGTCTTGTTAAAAGTCAAGAGGACTCAACACTCAACTATGCCAAGACCGCTATTAAACATCACTCGATTCGTCCTTTCTTTGAAGCAGTGTTCAGCTAGCTAAAGAATGTGGCTACTCTTATACTGTGGCCCACACAACTTAGACACATTCCAGGAGAACAGTGAGGCTACCAAACCATTCATCCACTTTTATAGATAACATCAGGTCATATGAAGTCAGAAACAGCCACAACGAGACATGTGCATAAGGTTTGCACAGTAGGGTTAGGGGGTATCCAATATTTTCATACAATCTCAAAATATATTGTATTTCCAAGAGCGAAGAGTAGTGTAAGCTATGCAGGTAGCGCAAATGGTTCTACATTTACGTGGCTTCTGTAGCATTATTTTGAAACCAAAAAAAAAACCAATCACATCATGACAAACTAAGTAAACACTGTGCACACTAATGAATCAATCGTTCAACAAATGTTAAACCGTCAGTCTGACAATAACTGCTCTGGATAGGAGAGAGAAACTGGTTGACCTGAGCTTAGTTAGCTAGCATGATCACATTCTGTTCACTTGCGATTCTGGCTGACTAAAAGACTCTTTTATAAACATTTAGAGGAGAATGACTCACTCAGCGACTGGTGTTGAATGGACAGGGGGCTGGCAGTGTCCCCACCCCATGGCCACCTTAAATGCACATGGGGGAATTAACTTATTGTGCAATATACTAAATCGACACAGAATGGAAATTTGACACATCAGACATGTCTCATATTTGAAATACTGTCCTCACAACAGACCGGTATATTGTATCACCATTATACTGCACAACCCTATTGCACAGTGCAACTTGAAGGCTTCTATTACTTATTACTATTACCACTTCCGTGCAAAACGAAAGAAGCAAACTTTGGACCCTATACATGTTTTGGCTGATCGCCTGCAATTGTGTGGTGGAAAAATTGTGGAAAACTTCTGCTTCAACTCTCTCCACCTCCTTGGCCGTGCATCAAACCTATCGGCTCGCGGCAAAGCAGCCAGTGGTGGAGCAAAAAAAAGCTCTTCTGATGCTAGTCCCTACCGCTGCCATGTCAAACTACCTGACAGCCTGAAACCTGGAATATGACAAAGGCTGAGCCTTATGTGCCTTCACATACACACATACACACACGCACACAAAGCAGCTCTTGATGAATGCAAGCAGCGGGCAGACCACCCTCCCCCAGGACAGTGGTATCAGCCGCTGCCTATTCTTTACAATGGCCCATGAAATACACATCTGTCAGCGCTTTGCCTGTGTGCCACACACACACACACACAAAAAGATATACAACTGTGAGTGCCCAGGATCTGGTATGATATTGGCTTCATGGAGAATGAATAGAGTGAGGCCAGATTTTGGCTTAATGTGTCAAACATCCTGCTCAGCTGATAAATAAAACAACTGGAGGATTAAGCGCTTGGGCCTTTAACCCTATTTAACCTACTGTATCAGTGCTGATTTCATTGGCATTGTCCCCTTTAACTCATTAAAACGTTCTCACAGAGTAGCTGGGATATGTGTGTGTGTGTGTGTGTGTGTGTGTGTGTGTGTACATATTGAACAGTAAAATGGATCAGCACAGACAATTGGTGTGTGCAACCATGTTTTTGATCACTATATTAAAAAAGGCACATATTGTGCTGCCTGTGATAGGTTTCTGAATGAGCGCTTAAATTCAGATCATTATGGAAACACCTCATTAAACTCTGGAATAATAAATAATTAAAGACATGCCATGGAAACCTTTCTCTTTAACAAATGAAAATGAAATATCCAAGTTTAAATAATACTGAGAGATGAAGGTAATATAACTAAAACAATAAAAATCATTTATATCTATTATTATGCAACTTTCTTGTGAGGGAAAGATTAGCACATCTCATTACGACTTCCAATGCCTTGAACCAGGTGCAGCACATCAACAGCAGACAATTTACAAGTGGAACAACTGCCAGAATGGATAGGTAAGGCCGTCCTACCAAGGTCAGCCCAAAAGAGCTGACAGCAAAATGCATAAAGAAGCCTCCAACAATCCCAAATCGTCATCACGGGACCTACAAAGTAGAGCAAGTTTGAGGTGTGCAAGAAACCCTTGGTGACAAAAAAAATTGCAACCCTCTCTATTTTACAAACACTAACACACATATGAGGCTGAGCTGGGGAATTGAATCCCAGGACATTTGTGCTTCTGACACAGACAGACTTATTTAAGAAGCTTTCATGGGCCCCCAAAAAAACAATCCCACAAACACGCACACACAGTGGCACACAAACACAAAGCAAGCAGCCCCTTGGCCTTTAGAGGGCAGGCAAAGACTAGAAATAGAGAACAGTAAAAAGCTGGGGGTAGGGGAGCACAAGAGCACAAGGGTGTGAGTGTGCAAGTGTACGCACAGTAGTGTACGAAAGAGAGAGAGAGAGCGAGCGAGCAAGAGAGAGCGCGTGTGAGACAGAGACACTTCTTATCTCAGCGTAAGTGAATCACTCTGTGAATAAAACTGTCCAGGGCAGAGCTCTCTGTATGCATGCGTGTGTGTACGTGTGCAGGCACGTTTCACTAAGCCAACAGAGATTGACCACGACAAAAGTCCAGACACACACAGATTACAGACGATTAATGCCTAGGGGGCACAATCAGAGCATTGTCCAACACCTTGGCACCCACCACACTCGCACACGACGCAAGCCCACCTGCTTTGTGCCACTTCGCTGGCCAGATAAAGAATGGGGCCACACTTGTACTGGCTGTGAGTCGGCCACACAGATCAGACACATTCCAGCTGTAGACAGAAATGACTGCATATGAGTGTATGAAAACCAGACTCACGCCATATTAGCTAGTTACACGTTTCACTGAGTGATTAACTGCAATTGCATGTAGAAAAAAACTACAACTAATGTTAGACAGGCATTTCGGACTGATTCTGGTAACCGATATGATACAATAACTTTATTATGGTATTATCCATACTTCCAGAACACTGAAAAAAAATCCAATTATAGACTTATAGATTATCTGTTTATTTGAAATTGATTTCCTCCTGTTGCTTTGTGAATAATTTTTTGTTTATTTTTTATTTGTTTAAATCAGTAAACAACTAATCCTTGTACTCATTTGTTCAAGGCCTTTATTAAATGAGGCAATACTTTTATTATCATTAAAAGTAAGTTTTTTTTAAGTACATTTTTTTATGCTTTTATAAATGTTGAAACCAATTTCAGAAATCAACCAAAAATAAACATTTAAAATACTTTTTCATGCCTCTTTTTTTTATTTCTTTAAAGAATTAGAAATATCTAGCTGTCTTTTAAACAGCATCAACATTTCCAAAATGAAAGTCATGTACAATTAAATAATGCTAAATTAACTTGCATTTAAAGTCAAGACTTTTTTTTCTACTACAAAGTTTATTTTGAGACATGAAGTTTTGTTTCAACAAAACAGAAAACGTGCCTATAGCACTGTTCAGATCCTAATTAAAAGCTTATCTCTTTTGAGCTTTTTGTTTTAATCTGCAAACTAAAGCAAATAGGTCAGCTTTTGATTAGGACTTGAGAATGCTATAGATAGTGGACTGCTTACATTTGCAGACTCCCAGAAGGGGGAGCTCTCATTGGTTGGGTTGGCATATTTTATTAACTCTTACCAAGACGTGCAACACCATATTTCAATAAACCTTACCAATTAATATTTGAGTTTTCTGGGAATTTCTGTTACTATTATAGACCAAAAGGTGTGTGATTAAAGCTGTATTTTTTTAATACAGTTACAGGGACATGTGAAGGTTAAGTAATATCTGAATAACTTCAACTTTGGTTGGTTGGATAATAAATAACATAATGAGGCTACAACCCAAATAAAAGAAGCAAATACTCCATATGAATAACACCTATAAATAATACCACCTGTAGAGGATAGCAAAAGCGAGGAAGAGGAACAGAGAGAGAGATACACTGACCTTTTATCTTGACCAGTTCATTGCTGTATCATACTGATGGTCTAACCAGCCAACTTTTATTTTAAAATACCGGGAATGTGGTGAACACTGGGACGAAAACCCCACCCTGCCAGTTATATCCTAATGTCTGTATCTCACCAATCCCAGCCGGCATGTGACTTCTTGGCCGACATGGGTCTATTTAATGGTAGGGGAAACACTACTGAACACTGGTTGTCTATTTTTGCCAACCTATCTATCTGTTCATCATGATAATCTGCTTGATCACAGGCTTCTATTAATTAGCTGAATATTTGTCAGTGGTGAGCTCAGCCTCGGTTCCCTTATGCAAACAGCTCTTCTTCCCCTGCTTTCAAGAGAGCCCCAGCAGTCTGTTAGAAGCTGGCCCACAACCCGGAGCGTCCCAAAGCCATGCCAGCCGGCCAAGCCTTGCCTCATTCAAACCCTGCTCCAAAGGCTGCATTCACAGCCACTGCTTGGCCATTAAGATGCGAGGCTCATAGCTGCCGCTTAAAGGTTCTTTCACTGTTGCCCACCCTCACTCCCCTTCAGAGTGGCTTCATTGGCTTTTTGGACTTGGAATACTGGGGCTGTGCTGTGTTCCATTCCAATTAAAACCTTAAAAATGCTAATGTTGCTAATAGAGAATGAAAGTATACAGCCACCAATTAGCATGATCCAACTGCCATCACACTAAATGACCTATCCATGCTGCACCCACAAATGCATTCTTTTATATCAGCTGTTTAGAATGTAGGAGAAGTACCACTCAGTCCTAACGAGAAACTGATGCTGGTCAAAAGATCACTTGTACATATAAAAAAAATCAAGCTGGTCTATCCTAACAATGTGATCTTTCTCCCACACACACACACACACACACACACACACACACACACACACACACACACACACACACACACAAAATGGGTCTCTTAAAGATTAAGGGGTTAAAGAGTGGGTAGCAGAGCTTGTAGTGTGTTTGTGGGTATGAGCGAGTGCGTGTTGAGGACAAAGGAGGGTGAGAATACCCTTAGCCATGGCGCGTTCAGCCTGCCAGTGCCCCAGGGTTGGAGGGGAAGGCTGAGCCTACGCTTTCATCTCTCCACCCCCCACACCCCCTGTGTCCTCCAGCAGACATTATTATTTCATTGGGAAGATGCTCAGATTGAGGAGGGCTGTGTTTGGGGCACTGTAACAGTTGACCTGGCTGGCCTCCATGAAGGGAACTATCGGCTAGAGCAAGGTGAATGTGTGTATCCTGCCTGCATAGCAAAGGGGAAGCAGGGGGAAAAACTAACAAAGCATGGAGGTTGTCATCAAACCTTTATGTACTGCTGACAGTACACTCTGGAGTGTGAGGAGAGTGAGACGAGATGTCAATCTGTTATAAAACACAGACAAACAGACTGACCTTCGGATTTCGTTCACTCTTCCGTCAGGACCTGAGTTTTCCGAAAGGCACCTTTACAAAATATAAGAAAAACCTTCACTACGTCCATAATTCTGTAGACATCGGTGTTCCCTCCTTGCTGCAGTCTGCAGCATATACTCTACATGAAGGCATTACACTAGATGGTAGGAAATTGCTGTGAGTATTTGATTGTGTTCAGCCACATGAGCATGCTGATTAGGAACTCCATCAATTGAATTTGTATTAGATGCAGTTCCCCTGCTCCAATGGTGTGTATCCAGAGATATATACAGCATACAGCCATCCCAGAGTAGAGTGAGGTATTGTACACCCACTGAATACACTTATAAGGAAACTCTCCATACCTTTGGACATAAAGGGCCAGATTCCCAGACACAGATTAAGCCTAGTCCATGACTACACAGCATTTGGAACAGATATTTTACATTAAAAAGGACAATACAGTCTCTAGGCATAATCCCTGTCTAGGAAACTGGTCCCTAGAGAATACCACATTAAAGCACACCACTCAAGGGTGTGAGTTACAGTGGTTTAAAGCTGTGTTTTAAATACAATATGACAAACGCACACTAAAAGCTTCAAATTCAAAAAAATTCAAGCTCATACACTATATGGATACAATTATTTGGATGCCTGCTTATACCTTCTTTCTTCCAAAATCAAGGGAATTAAAAAACAAAAAAGTATCCGGCTTTTGCTGGAGTAACTGTCTCTACTGTACAGGCAATGATGATCACCACTCCAGAGAACACAGTTCCACTGCTCCACAGCTCAATGGAGACACTTTTTTTATCCTTTTTAATACATATCTTTTTACATAAAACAGTGATCCTTTTAGGCTGCATCATCCACCACCTTGCTATCGGCTTTCCCATTTCCACAGCAATGGCCAGTAACAGAATAATGAGTAGCGCACAGTCAGCCTTACAATGCGTGTCTGTGTGTGTGCGTGCACATCATGAGTACTGAGTAGCTGTCTGCTTCCCAGACACATCACACTTTTAATTTTCCAAACATCCTCCTCTGACCTCTTTTCGGTCGTTTCTATTGGACCAATCTCCGTCGACTTGGAAAAAAAAGGGAAAAAAAATACACGTTCTCACCGGGACCAAAACAATCCCAATCTAATTTACTTTTTGAGGCCAGAATATGTACATGTGTTAATGGGAGAGTGGAATCAAATTAACTATAATTAGTCAAAGCAGAGGAGAGCGGCGAGCGGTGTCGAGGCGCGTGGGAAAGTCACAGCTCGTTTCATCTCCCACCCCCCACCCCCTCCTCGTCCCTAAACCGCCGTCTAGTCGCCCTGCTTCCAGTATGTTGACACATGTCGCGCACTTCAAAGCTCACTCACAGCGATTGCACGTGGCATCCAAACAGCCAGACGCGCCAAAAACATTTCTGTCCTGACAAGATTTTCCATGCAGCAGAAAAAAAACAGAAACCTCACGTGTGAATTTCATGAGCGTCATACACTTGACTCATCTAATCCATTTAAGAAGACGTACGGTAGATCCTGGTTCGCTTCACTATTCAAATGTAATTTCAGACTTAATTATATTGTAACTCATGCAACGGCCGACTGAAATCTGCATGCTTGACTTTTTCCAGTTTTATCAGTTTGACATAAAAAATAAACGTTAAAATGCTTTTTTATTATTTATTTATTTAGTCATTGTCAAGTCCCCCCCCGCCCCCAACTGCTTATGCAAACCGCTTCTGTTTAAACTGCCACTGAAGTGTCACAAGTGAACAGCTCTTTGTGCTTGGAGGACAACACTAATCACCAATTTTGTTGAGTCAGCCAACAGTAGGCCTGCCACAATAATAATACATTATTTCACTTATCTAACAGTATACAGACATGACCCTCAAGATGTTTTTGTGGACTTCAATATTTCCCATCGCGTTTTCTTTTGACAGGAGAGTCCATTAACATGCCAGAGCTTGTGTATTTATTTAGGATATTTCAACATTTTTGTATTCTTAGGTCTTAATATTAATATTAACATTAATAATTAAGGGTTCACCACTCTTTGAAAGGGTGTAATTGCATTATTATGCAATTATATTACCATTGTATCGGTGAAATAAACTGAGCTTAAAATAACTATTATTTTTAACAATAATTGCAATATTTATCGCAATTATTTCTGGGACAAAATATAATCAAAAAAAGAAAAAAAAAAGGTTATCGGGACAGACCTAGCTAACAGACACCCACCCAATACTTCCCACCCAGAGAGAGTGAGACCAATTTGCTCCCAGCTCTCCTGATAATAGAGCCAGCGCTTAGATGACTGCGCCACTTGGAAAGCACAGCAATAACATTTAATGAAATTCAAAGTGTAATAAAATATGTCCTTTACCACTTACAAACACAAATCTTATGAGCTGCTGATCAAGAGCAAAGCTCACATTCCTCCACTTATTTTAATGAGCTATTTGTGATCATTAATACGTTTCATAGGGGTTAAACAAGATCTGTGGTAATGGGTTATTCCAGTGGACTAACATTTTTCCAGGAAAGAACCAGAGTGAATGGTGGGCAGCCCTGACTTCTCCCATCTCATGTATCTTTGTATGCTCATATGACAATACAGTAATAAGTGCATGTGCTTATTCAGTGGCATCACTCAATAAAATGGAGCCTTTTCCTTTCATTCCACCCCTCCCTCCTCCGCTACATATCAATGAGCATTGACACAACTCTCATAGGATTTTGGAGCCAGAACATGAATGTGAATGGGGTGAACACAGGAAGACTTTGAGTCACAATAATATCAAATAATATTATAATGTGTCAATGTGTAGAGAATACCCCGCATATACATATGCACCTCATAAAACAGCCTGCACAGGAAAGATTTAGCAGTTAGCATATGAAAGGTTATATGGGGAGAGATGAGTGAATTTTTCAATGTTTTGAAATTCATACAATTTCTTAGAAGTGCTTGCAGTGTAAAGATTCTCTTGAACGTGTGTGTGTGTGTGCGCGCATATGTGAGTGAGCATAAGTCTGTTCTCATATCTGTGAATAACATGTTCGGAACTTGTGCACTGTGTGTTTATGTAAGAGCTGCATGATGTATTGACAGCTGATGTATAACTGGCCGATAAAAGTGAAGATGTAATTATCAGTACAATATCGGAAACACACTGTAATTGTGACCATTTCGAATCCAGTTATTAGTAAGTAAGACTTTCAACAGGGCCTATATCCTACATTTATCTACTACTTTATACATTTTTCTAACTAAACAATTGATTTTTTTTACATAGTATTTCTCAACCTCTCTTTATCCCTCAGACTTAAGCATTTGTATAGTGTCTTCTCCAAAAAGAGGTCCTTATCATTTTAGTGTGAATGGGCAGGGCTAAACTGCTGTAGGCTGAATGGTGACTAAATTAGTTGGTTTTCATGACATCACAAAAACAAACAAAAAAAATCATTTTTGCAGCTTATATATAGTCTGATATTGACTAGAACTGCATCACACACACCGCGTGATGTAATCTGATGTTGCCAGCAGTGTGTTTGTTCAGGGACTAGAAAAGCTGTGTGTGTGCACGCAAATCTGTAGATCTGTGTCAACAATGGATGCAACTTTAAGTATCTAAATGCATTCATTAGAAGAGGTGTCCATAAATATTTGGACATAGTATAAGTGTGTATGCGAGACACTGATGTACATATAGAATAGGCGGTGTGTTGCAGACAGTTGGGGGCTGCTAAAACTGTAACATCGGTGCTGAATTGGTCTTCTGACCGAACATCTGGCAGTCCATGCCTGCACTGAACGTATGGCGGGACGAATAGTACAGTGAGGACTCTGTTTCTGCCTCAAATGTGACTTGACTGCTTTAATCCCATACTGCCTAATTAACTAACTTCTTGCACAATACGCATCTGAAATTGTGTGAGTCTGCAAGGTGTTGTATTCAGTTCAATCCAATTCTCATTACCCATGTTGACAACAGTAGTCTTGCTTACTAGTTGACACTCAGGTGAACTACAATACTAGCTAGTCTGCATCAATTAAGAGATCTGATGAGACTAAATGCTAGTAACACATACTAGTAAATAATACATGTTATAAACCTTAGTAGAACTATTAAAAAAAAGTATTGAATCTGTTGATCAAGCTTTCAATATCGGTACTGGTAAACAAAAGGTGTTATCACACCATCTGTAGATTTAGCTTGTCTTACACACTTTATACTTGCATTATGGTGTGAACTTGTTTAAAACGGTTTAAAAACGCATCATAACAAAGTGTAATTTCTTGGTTATTGTTTAGCCCAGATATTTTACACTAGTGCATTTCATGTTTGTTTGGTGGTATGTGTGCGTTTGTGTGTGTTGGTGTGGTAAAGAGAGAGAATACTAGACTACTAACCTGCGTGGCGTAGCAGCATTTTGGCAATGTCTGTTTGCTGGTTAAGCAGAGCGTCGTGCAGTGGGCTCACTCCCTTCACCTGACTGTCCAGCTTCAGGCCGGGGCAATGCTGCAGCAGGGCTGCCACACACTCACTGCTGCCATGGTTACAGGCTTCATGTAGGGGGGTCCAGCCAGCATGGTCTACACACACACACACACACACACACACACACACACACACACACACACACACACACACACATACATACACATATACACATATACACATATACACACACACACACAAATACATAAATACATACAGACATACATTTTACAGCCAGAAAAGACAGACAAAGCCACTCATTAAACAATGGAAATGCAAAAGTGTTGCTATGACAGTGTGACAGTTCAAGGCCATAACAGTTAGCGATTCTCAGGCTTTATGTATAATATATAGAGTTCTGCACAGAAAGTCAGAGAAAGCAGAACTAAGACAAAATTAAGACTAAGAAAACGTATTTTCACCTTACTTGTAAATGTATTTGTGTTCATGTTTTATTTGCTATGCTAGCCCTAGCGCTCCAAATCAGCACTGTACAGTGCTTTTCTAAAACTGGAATAAATATACTCATTTTTTAGACCATCGAATAATGCAATAGTAGCAGCGCAAATGTCATCCACATTTAAATGCACAGCAACATTTTCACTAGTGATGCAGTTCTAAAGCACAGGCCTTGTTCTCAAAATCATCTTAAAGCAACAACAGCATTTCTTTCGTCAAAACCAAGGTAATTTCTTTAAAATGTCGGAACGGTTTAAACCAGGTTTATTCATGCACAGTTCTATAACTTCTAACTATTAAAAGAAATCGTAAAACATAGAACCCCCCCCCCCCCCCCCAAAAAAAACCCCCAAAACAAAACAAAATTCACCGCTTTAAGCGGCAGATTGCCAAATCCAAATTAAACAGCGAAGGGCGTGTGTGGAATTAGCTAGATGCGAGAGCAGTAACTGAAATCCACTCCGCCGCTGCCAAACACACGCTTATGGTTTAACTTTAAGGTTAGACCTATGACGTACACTTCTCTGCTCAGGAACGATGCGCTCGCTGCGTGCAGAATGGGAAGGGTCTCGGGAGGTGGAAGACTCTTACCTTTAACGTTGGCGTCCGTCCCGGGCAGGCTGAGGATGTGCAGGACCGTCTCCACCTGGTTCCTCTTGCAGGCTCGATGGAGGAGTGTCTCCCCTACACACAGATGAAGGAAAGAGAGTGAGAGAGAGTAAGAGAGAGCGCGTGTGTGAGAGAGAGAGCGGATAACTGAACCGGGCATCGTCCAAAATTAGGGTGTGTCTTGCCCATTGTCCCTGAAACACCCCAAACGCCAGCGAAGCATTGAAGAGAGTGAGATAGCGTTCCTGCAATTTCTGCATGCATCCCTACAAATAATAACAAAAATGAAATTCAAAAAATATATATGAAGGGGATTTTTTTTGTCAGTTTCTGAAAGATGAGATGAGAACAGGGAGACTCAGCGGGGGAATAAAAAAATCCCCCATCTGCTCCCCTCCTCAATAACCCCCCCCCTCCAGTTAGACAGTGCACATTCCACACTTACACTTGCTGCTGGAAGTTGAGGGCGAGTGCGAGGGGGAAAGAGGCTTCCTTCCTGTCCGGTTTTGTTTCGACTAGCTGAAGTTATGGTACGCAGCCCACGCACAAAGCCTCCAATAGGATTTTTCACACATCCACAGTTCAAAAGCTCCACTGGGCATCGCAAATGGGCCCACGTGATATTCAGTCAGCAAAGCACCTCAGCAAAAAGCCCAGCCGCAAAAGCTTCCCTTGTTGTTGTTTTTTTTATTTATTTATATTTTCTATTCTCACCTCTATTCTCTCTCTTCTCCCCTTCCTCTGCAGATACAATATGAAGCGGAGAGAATATATTAGAGGCTGCTCTGCCTGCTCTCCTTTTTTCATGTATGGCTGAACTTCACAAGAAAGTTAAAGGCCAAGCATGAGTGCCTCTGTGGCTGCCAGTATAATACGCCAGTGCAAAGCTGCTAATAAATGCTTTACTAGCTCTCACCAGGGCGCCAGGCTTGGCCAGCTCGATAAAACCCAGCGTGGCAAAAAAAAAAAAAAAAAAAAAAAAAAAAAAAAAAAATCAGGAGCGAAAAGAGGAAGGAAAGAAAGGCAGACAGTGCCCTTTCTTCTAGATGAAGGAGGAGAAAAAAGGAAAAGAGGAGATGCTACAGCCCCTTCAACATCAAGACGTCATTACGTTTCAAGAGCGTTCTTTCAAGAGGGATCAAACGCGAAAAATGAGCTTTTATGGGGCAAAAAAAGGAGCAAGTGACCAAATGTGCTTAATGTTGCTCAAGGACTTCATCTGTATTCCATGGAACCGGCAGGTAGAGGGACAAGAAACGTAAAGAAAGGGGAAACAAACAAACAAAAAAAAGGCAGCTGGCACACTACAAGTAGCCAGCTGTGGCCAACCACCTTGGCCTCGAAACGCCAGTTGCTAAACAGTGCAGTGCTGCCCACCAAGAAACAAACCGAGGAACCCCATGCTGGGCCCAAGCCTTTTGCCATGCTCTCCTGAAACAGAGCATGGAAAACTAAAGTCATCCTGGTGTTATTACACTTTTAAAGAAGCCAAAAATGTTCATTGTCTAGAGTGATGCCATAGAACCGCCACCTTTAGTAAACCATTAATGAACAAATGAGATGGGTGTGAAGAACCCCATTTTTAGAACCAATACGTAATGTTAAGATGTGCTACATAAATTAAATGCCTTTGCTAGACCCAAGTAGTCTTAAAATTAATGTGTTGAAAAGGTTGTTTTGAGATAAAGTAGAACAGGGGTGAGGAACGGAGAGTTAGATTCAAGCAGTGTGCAGTCTGGTGAATCCTGCTGTAGTACTCAAACTAAACCAGGTATTTAGCTGAGGAGTTAAATCCAATGTCATTGAGCAGAAATAAAGAAATAAAATAGCACCAAACTGCAGGAGCTCCCTACCCCTGCCATAGAATAACCAGTTTAGAGAACCTCCGCAGATCTTAGTTTTTTAAGGCCGTGTGGATGGAACAGCTTTTTGGAGTGATATTGTAAGATAAACTCTTATTTCTTTTTCTAGAGCGTAGATTCTAGGGTTATTTACTGGGGTATTTAGATGAAAAACTGTAGAACAACCCGTTTTGGTTGGGTTGAAAAGCTTCCACATGTAGTAAAGGGATCTATGCAAATTTTAAAGGCCTTCCTAGAGCCACACATCCAAGTCAAGTACTGTTCAGGAACATTCATTTTTTGTGTAGGCGTGATGGATGCTTCCAGAGTCAAACAGTGTAGGATTAGTGTATTTGGTCCAAAAAAAGTGCTTTCAAATGACATACTTCACATTTCTGTTTATTTGAAGATGGTAATTCAATAACAAAGCAGAACCAACCAACAGTGAGTGAACCAAGCTAATTAGCAGTCAACTGCAAACGCCAACGCTGTAACAGAACGACTGGCGGCTCCAAAAAACCCAACTTTTGGACTGGAGAATTCGGTCCAAGAGAAGCACACTATTATTATTTCTATTTTGAAACACTAAAAAACTGTGTGCCACTAATCTCCTCATATCTGTTCACTGTGAATGCTAATTCTTGTACAAAAGTGCAAGCAACCACAAACCAACCAGAAGTGTGAAAATAATTTCTCAAAAAGGCTTAAACTGAAACCCAGCTAATTAGCAGTCGATTGTAAAGAAATGAAACAAACAGAAGGCAATAAAACTATGACTTAATGACTTGCTTGGCATCACGGCTGGTCTCGGCTTGCCGTGGTCCTTTTTCTCCTGCTAATAGGCTCTAAAACCCAGTGATTAAACATTCCTTAACTCGCAGTGTGTACACATCCTCACAAATGCCAGACCCAATCTCCAGCCAGTTAAATCATTTTAATGGCTCCAATTTGGACACAACGCCTCCATTATAAGGATAATTGCATACTCAGCATTTACAAGCACGGAAAGGATAAATCTGTCCTGTCCTTTTCTATAAATTCCCCAACTAGCCAGCACTGCGCTCTTAAGCAGAGTTGTCAAATGTATGTGGGTCTTTTTCCTCCCTTGTCTGGAGGAGTGTGTTTGCTTGCATGATGTGCGATGCTAGACATGACAGCTTAGCTGGAAGTAAGCTAATGATTTAAAGAAGGGAGCTACTTGTCAGGAGTGGACTAAAGAGTGATCCTCTGCCATTATAGCATATTTTCTACCTGATCACCTGTCAATTATGACAAAGTTGTAAAACCATAACAAATGGTATGGGAAATAAATCTGCGTGGAACTACAGGACAGTACATGTGATAAGCACAGTATGAGGGTCAAAAACTACTTAAAAATGCATTTTATTTAAAACTCCAATAATAATAATAAATTCCCTTAGAAATCCCCTTTAAAATGACCCCTTAAACAACTGACAGATACAGTTACAGTAGTCACTATAACAATCATGGTAGTTAGAGTGGTAGGGTCATCACAGTCACGCGATTAATATCAATTACTCCGAAAAAAAAAAAGACAAGAAAATGAGTTTGTTTACATGCACTTCATAATCCGATAACTGTAGGACATCAGATTTTGTCAGTAATTCGATCAGTGTGTTTTACATGCACTAAAGCAATCTGATAATGGCAAACTCCGGGTCCACAATAGTCAGGTAGTAATCGGGTTCCTGCTTTGCAACCAGCCAATAATGTCACAGAAGACAACGTGATGTAAAACCTAATTTCATTCCGTTGTTTGTTTTTTTCTTTTTTTTTCGAATCACATACATCATTGAGGGTCCTGTTTACATCTGCCACCTGTGTTGTATGTGAACAGTATCTGGATCCCATTTGACCGGATTCTGTTTACACTTGTTATTAAAATGCGTCCCCAGTGTGACCCAGATGACATCCGATTTTACTTTCCTGCGTAAAAAGCTCACCAACGTGTAGATCATTTTTATTTTACTTCCTGTAAACAACAGCCTATCATCAAAATTGTCCTGCTCCGGGAGACTGTGACAGTGGTGGTTCTACAATGCAGTGGAACTGTAGATGGTTCTGGCATTCCTGTAACAGCTCTATCAGAAAATGTGACAGACTATTTAAGCCGCAAGCGAACAAACTCTGTAATACTGGTTCGCACGGGTGTACACACACAGGAGAGAGAGGGCAAGAGGGAGATAAAATCTGATCACTAAAATCACATGATAATGCCTGGTGTAAACAGGCACTAGAAGATGAAAAATATTCCTTTGTTAATCATGTTGGTTTCAGAGTCACTCGGAAAGCGTTTCATCTCAGTGTTGCGGGAGCTGTTAAACGCTGCTTGTCCATTGAAATTCTAATATTAACACAATATTAAGGAAAAGAAACTATATGCAAATGATACACTAAATGAAAAACGTATTAGAACACCTGTTCATTCATTGTTTCTTTCGAAATCAAGGGTATTAAAGAGTTTATCCTGCTTTTGATGGAGTGACTGTCTCTAGTGTCCAGGGAAGGCTTTTTACCCAATTTTGGAACATTGCTGTGAGGATTCGATTGCATTCAGCGACACAAGTGTTACTAAGGTCAGTATGTTGCATGATTAACACCCCACCTCTTCCCAAAAATACTGTATGGAGCAACATCATTCCAGAGAATTCCCTCATCATACCATCATGCCCTATGCCTCTTTAAGCCCACGCCTGGGTTTAGACATGCTGCCAATAGGTTCATATTTTATCTAGTCCTATTCTATTGGGAATACTTCTCTACAGGAACTATATAAGATATTGATGATCTGGACATACAGTGTACCATGTATGGTTATATGCAAATGAAAAGTTTTGTTGATTTTTGTGAGTGAAAATAAGCACACATTATTTACAGGGACAAAAATTAAATATGTTAAAAGGACAGCGAATTAAAGTATTGGGACATAACAAACCTTTAAAATCCTGCCACATTTTACATACTGATGCTATATTCAGTAAATTAAAAAATATCATTCATTTAAATATGTAGAACGGTGTTTTCAGTGGAGGATGTGTACTTTTCACGTTTGACCAGGGGTGTCCAAACTTTTGCATTCAACTGTATGTATATTATCCTCACTTGGTGCCGAAGCCAAGTAACTGCAGAGTGCATTCAGTGGTCACACGGCTCAGGATGAAGTTAACAAGGCGTCGCAGACCTGCACACACACTGCTCTGTCTGTCTACCTTCAGAAATACGGTATATGGCTGAGAGCCTGTGGATGCATCATCAAAAATTGATGTCCCGGCACATCAGTATAGGGAACACGTAGTGCAAAAACAACACAAGGCAAGGAGCAGCAGCAGCCTGCAGTCTCTTGGAAGCAAGGCTCTCCTTCCCTCTACCTCTCTGTCTCTCTCTCCACTCCATGCCCTCCCCCCGCTCCCTGCTCTGGCGTTGGGGTCTTTTCTGATCAGGTGGATAGAAGATGAGCGCTGACACCTCGGCGGGTTCACTCAGAGTGCCAGGCTCCTAATTACCAAAACTTCCAGCTCCACAAGCTAGCGCTCACCCCCCTTTTCCGTTTCTCTCCCTCTCTCGCCCCCTCTCCCACAGCAGAATCCTAATTGCAGTGTTTAATATTCCTAAACTGGGGATCTGACAAGCGTTGTGTTTGTATGTGTTGCTTTTTTGTGTTTTTTGTGCTTTTTCCCCCTCTACCGCTTTCTTTCCACATCTTTACCAAAGCACCGAAGGCAAACACACAGTGTGCAGCATGTAAATGCCAGCTCTGCAAGTTCTGCCGTTGAGTGTTCGTGATTTGTGTTTGTGGGGTGCTTTTGACCCAGGCGAAGCGGTTTGGCTCAAAATACAACAGCATTTTTTTTCCTCAGTTAAAGCAAAAGAGAAGAGAGAAAATAAGACTAATCTTGGAGCTGAAGATGGTCTGGGGGCTCTTCATTTTAATGTCCTTATCAAGCAATCAGACGTAAAGGTAGCAGAGAAAACACAGAAAAGGACAAAGCCCAGTGGTGTATATATGTGTGTATATATATAGTATATATAGCCCATGTGTATGTGTGTGTGTATATATATATATATATATATATATATATATATATATATATATATATATATATATATATATATATATATATGTGTGTGTGTGTGTGTGTGTGCGCATATGTGTTCTTACCTGCAGGATTGACTCTGTGGAAACCTCTCGGGACATTCTCCTTCCCTGAGCCTGAGCCGCCCACTCGCGCTCTCTCTCTGAACGAACAGACACACACAGACACACACACATATTAAGAGTGTAGAATTAGATGTGGGGGGAATGGAAGTACAGGTAAGAGAGCAAAGCGTGAAAGAGAGGAGAGCAAATGCATGAGAGAGCAAACAAAAAAAAAAGAGCAAAAGGGAGAGCGAGCTAAGAGAAAAAGAAGGGAGAGTGCGAGAGAGAGAGACAGAGAGACAGAGAGAGAGAGAGCAAAATAGAAGGATGGCCGAGAGATGGATGGAGAAACAGAAACAGAGAAAGGGGGCTACAGAAAAGTGAGAGATCAAAAAAGAGGGACATTCTACTACAATTTCGCTGCATCATTTGATCAGTAAAGAAACCTCATAGAACACAGCAGACACATCTCACATGGAGGGAAACAAAAAAAAAACCCTCTGAAGTGTCAGAAACCCTGCATCAGAAGTGTGCACTGCCCCAAAAACCACACACTGCAGCACTACAAATGGGTCCAGAGATGTCATTAGATCGGTATCACTCAAACAGCCAGAGAGCAGCATCTTGTCAGGCCAAAGTGGAGACACAGGCATCAAAGTGCATCCCCCCTTTTACAGGCTAACAACCAGCAGAGCGCACCGGGACTACTCGGAGGGCGCTCTTATCCAAAGAGACAGCCATCTAAAGGGCCCGGTGGCGCTCTTCTACACTGGAGTCCGCGGCCCAGTCTCTATAAGGGGCTGTGGATAAATGGTCTTCTGAGTGCTCCTCCACTGCAGGGTGGATTGGTGGAGATGGGTTAGGAAGAGCGGCAGTGTGTTCCTGTCTGAGTCACTGCTGTGGGTGGAAAGGGTGATGGGAGAGGACACTTATTCTGAGAAGGAGGAGGAGGAAATGAGGATTCTGAGGCAGAGCACACTAGAGCTTAGGGCCCAATTGATGTGAACATTTTGTGACTGATAGCGATCCTGATCTTAACAGATATTGGCTGATGTCATGTTATATATGTTATGTTTAAACTGTATAATACAGTAGTTTTAGTTTAACATTGCTTTACTGGCTGACGTTCATCAGTTGTTAACCATTTTTAAATTCACTGGCAGTTGGAAAGAACTGCTCAAGGAAGAAAAAAAACAAGTCACTGACACAGCAAATAAATTAATAAATAAATATATGTAACTAACCACTAAGGCTGTGTATCAGTAATGTGCAAGTTCTCCTCCCATCTTGATTTTTGCCCCACACTACTGTTATTATTCAGCTTTTATTTATTAGCACTATAAACAATTATCCACTATAATAATTTGATATTACAAAATATTCAGTATCTACTATAAGTGATTCAGTCACTGCTATAAATGATTATCAACTGCTGCAAATGACTCAGTATCTTGCAATAAATGAGTAAATCACTGCTATGAATGATTCAGTAACTGCTATTATACTAATATGTAACTTCTGTTGTTTGAGGGAGATTTTCCAACACACTTCTACAAGTTCTCAGTGCTGTTTAAATCAGTTGATTTTCTTGTTCATGACATCACTTGCCTTGCATCACTTGATGAGCGGTGTGGAGTCTAGATGGAATACAAAGTCTAACCCCTGGAAGATGTGCGTAGCGTTTTGTAGATGCACCAAACACAGGTTTAAAGTAATTTTTGTTTTGTTCTGTTTATGTCTGAAGGCAACACATCCATATTGCGGCATCCAAGTTCAACAGTCAAGCTATGATCTACAAACTATTTCTTGCTCCATAATTCTAACTGTTGTCAATCTTGAAAGAGGCAACTGCTTACTGCTGGTGCTTGCATTCTCTTTCCACTACTGACACAATCTTGATAGTGTTGTTCAACTTAATAGACAATATATAGGCGTGTGAACAGCAGGACATTTATGTTAATGTGTGTGAAAGTAGTAAAAGACTGATCTACATTATTTTCACTAAAATAAGCAATTCTTCTCGGATTATACAAATGACATATAAGACACCTAGAAGAACACTCCTCTGGAACAGTGACTGGTCAGGATGTTCACAGCACATAGCAAAAATATTACGATTGGGCGAGGTTGCATATTGCAGCCTTCTGCGAGATCAGTATTGCAAAAGCAAATGTTACAATAATGATCAACATACAATATATTGCACAGCCTTAGGGCACACACAGCGCACAAGAGAAGGAAAACAGAAAAACAACAACAAAAAAAAAAAAAACCAAAAGAATCCAACAAAAGTTTGTTTTGAGATCTCAGGTGCTTCTTCCCACATGGATACATTTTTGATAGTAAAACTAATAGTTTGCCAGTTCTGCTAAACTGAGTGCATCAGTATTTGTTGTTTTTAACCCCCATATGCTGCAATACTAAAAAACACAGGAACACTGACCGCAAACAGCCAGTGCCAATTAAGCGGGCAGAAAAGTGAAGGCTCCTGCTAGCCCATGCATGCTAATAGCACTGTGCTGTCAGGTGCTCCCACAGTACTGAGAGACACAGGCCTGCCAGAGAGAAAGAGGGCCAGAATCCCACAACAAACATCTCTCCTTCGCTCATAATTGGCTTGTTCAAAAGCAAGGCGCACACTCCCAGCACTGCAGTACAAACATACACACAGGCACTTAACTTCCTATTAGAGGGGAGGAGTAAACATCTGCGTGTGAATGTGAATGTGCATGGTTTTGTTCCTCTGTGTGTGTGCGTGCGAGTGTCAGATTTGGGATGTCAGCTGCTTCCACATCTACTGCTACGGCCTATGATCCAACATCAGCAGCATTGCATAAACTTAAACAGGAATATATACACTGTTTTATAAACTAAGCACTAATTTATTGGACATGTGCTGCGTTTTGCTTGGAAAAGAGCGTGTTATCTGGGTTATACAAGAAATACACTGGCAGTGAATGTTAAATGTTAGAACAAAATCAAGTGGGGATGGTCAATAACATGGCCAAGGTGCATATTATTATTAATATTATTATTTGTAACTCAGCAGAAGACAGGGCTCTGAGTGGTCCAGTGGACTAAGGCGCTGCCCCCATGGTCCAACGGTTGTTGGCTGGAATCCCAGGTCATGATGCTTGCCTTCAGCAGCCAGAATCACACTACTTTTTTGATGTTGGTCAGCACAGGCATTAGTTACCTATTGTATTGGAGATTTCCTCTGAGCGTGTTGCCTACCTAGCGATGCTGCAGTTAAAAAAAGGTGGTGGTGAAAAAGGGATAATTAAAAACATTCAATTATTAAAAAAATGTAAAAAAAAAAAAAAAAAACACATCAGAAGAATATATATTAGTATACTGTTATATTGGAAAACAATATTGTCAAAGCAATATTGAGCAATAACTTTTGGAAGGATTTTCTGAAATCAACACAAGATCACATTTATATATATACAGGGTCAAAAATGTGCATAACCCTACTTGAGTTAATATCTAGATGGCGTTCAAAGGTCCAAAACGTATTTTAATGTGCCATGGTCAAGGCCTCTCAACGTTCTGTTATTGATCATGATTGACTACAGCTGGAAACTTCTCTGTGCCCACACAAACAGAGCAATCATTGGATTGAGCAACACACAGCGCAGTATGAAAGTCTTATTGTATAGATCTTAGTGCAGATCTAAAAAGAAAGATTGTAGTTGGGAATGTAAATTAGAGCAATTTCTAAAACAACTGCATACACCAAGGTCATCAGTTCAAACATATTTTATTGGGAGGTGTAGGTCCAGGAGAAGACCAAAACTGTTGCTCTTAGTTGAGGATAAAACTGTTTAAAATGGTCTGGAGCAAGCCAAGGCTGCGTCTAACAAAGAAACTCCTGCTCCAAAAAGACACCTTCAAGCTGACTGAAGTTCGCAGCTGACCACATGGACCCCCCCCAAAAAAAAAAAGCTTTCTAGAAGGTATTCTTATGGTCAGATGAGACAAAGATGTTTGAGCAATAACATTGAGGCATTAAACACCAAGATCATTGTACCAACTCAAGCATGGTGGTTGTAACAACCTGCTGTGGGGCTTTTTTGAACTGGTACATTGCACAGAATGGGATAGAATAATGAAGAACGACTACCTCAGTTCTTCAGAATAACCTCAAACCATCAAATACATCAGTGTTTCTCATCCCTGGTCCTGTACAACTGAGGTACCCTGCCCTGTACATTTTAGTGGACTCTCTACTTTAACACACCCACTGCATCTCGGAAAGGGTTTGTTAATGAACCTGTTTGTTAAATCAGGTGTGTTGGGAGCATTGAAAGCACTAAAATGTGCAAGGCAGGGTGCCTTCAAGACCAGCGGTTGAAGCTTGAACAGAATTAGGCACTGCCACAGGACAATGACCCCAAACACACATCAAAGGTAAATGTGGAATGGATAAAGCACTACACTACATTAAAGATCCATGATGAATGTATGTCCATGATGAATGCATGTAAACGTATGAACACAATCTGAAAAATCAGTAGTTTTTCAATTAATATGATATTACATGTTTTTCTTCTTAATAGCAACAAAACCACCAAAAATAAAACATCCTGAAAAATCTTTTGTAAAATGCTTGATTTTTCTTGTCGTCCAAAAAATTCTCAGCACCATTAAGGCTTCTGTTTAACTGCCTATTCGTTGCCATTTCTAGGAGTCAGGCTAGAAGCTCTGAGTGGAACAAACGCATCTCTAAAGCTGCAGAGTGCGAGACTGAAAAAAAGCAATAAGCACTGGCTGATTAAGCCTGAAGGAGTGAAACACAAGCTCAATTACAGCATGTTTCACCCTCCCAGGCCTGGAGCCCCAAGCAGAGCCCAGTCCAGCAAAGGCCAGTAAGAGAGGACCCCATCTCTCTCCATTAGCCATCTTAACTCCCACTAATACTCTATGATGAGGGACAATGGCTCCATTACAGACACCAGAACTCTCTACAGCTCATCCTTCACTGGGCTAGGATTGTATGTGGGCTGTTGTAATAGCCCTAGTGATGGGTCGTTGTAGCATTAGTAATATAGCGCAATTATGGTTCAGAGAAGACAGAAAAGGACAGCTGAGGGGGACAATGAAGAGGGCGTCTATCACAGAATGTAATTAAGGGTAAGATTGTTTGAAGAAAGACATGGAGAGAAGAAAGCTGACTTTTTTTTAAGATAGCTTCTTGCCAGTGCTAATTAAATTTCAGTACCAAATAGTGATGCACTGATGTGATATAATAATGTAATTGATACTAGCACCAATATTAATTGTATTAAACAGACATTTAATAACAGTGGTGATTGGTCCACATCTGGTCTTTCCTCGTTCATATTTCTGAATCAGTATTGGCATCTGTGCATCCTTAGCGTCAAATGCACTTACAGCCACTGAACGTAAACACCATGAATGCTGGTTTGCTTTCCCTCCCATGCCCTGACAGCGACTGTGTGTATGTGCGTACCTCAGAACTGCCCAGCATGCGGCCAATAAACAGTGTCAATAGTAGCAGGGGGGCACAGCAGAAAACGGCTGCCTGTGTAGATAAATATAACTGCGGGGCTTCTCCCATATCTCTCCCTCTTCCTCCTGCTATCACACCCCAGCCACCCCTACCTCACTCATTGATCTACAGTGACATAAGCATGTCGGACAACCTTGTGCTCTGCTGTGGTCCCCTGAGGTAGTTTTCCATCTATAGCCAGGTGGTCCAGTGCATGTATGTGTGTGTATTACTCACCCTATGCTTGACACCTGACTGTCTGTGCTGGTAGAGATGCTTCTTTCTGCTCCTCGACTGGATGCGTGCATGGGTGTGCGCCCACACAACTGCCCCAGGGCTTTCAGATAGGACGAAACCTGCAAACACACCATAAAAAAATCACTCCTCTACACAATACGGTCAATATATTAGTATTATGATTTATATAGCAATAGTAAATAGTGAAACACATCAATAAATCAATATTGACAAAGCTGAAATTATGTTCTACCATCACATATTTATCTTCTAATGTAGGCATAATACTATTTATGTGATAATGGCAATGATCTAATGGTATCTACAATGATATAATGCCCTGAAGCCACTGGGACGTACTATCTTAAACAGAGAGAGTGGCTCTGGGTGGTTGAGCAGGCCGTTCCTGGAGCAGATGTTTCTGTAGATGGCGTCAGCTGTCAGCATCCTGAGGCGAAGACAGGGTAGAGCAGGAACCAGCTCCTTCAGAACGTCTGGATGAAGATCTAAGAGAGAGAGAAACTGTACATATAAACTATACATACTTTGATAGGCAGAACAGGTCAAGGATTTACAAAGCAGTTGAGATATGTAACGGATAATAAGGTATGTGAGGTATGGAGGCACCACAAAAACACCCTTAATGATCTTACATGGCCTTACTAGCCTCTAACTGTGGAAAATAAGCTAATGAGCATTACCTTGGCACAGGATGGCTATGTACTCCGCCAAGTCCTGGAAGCCTTTGTCCACCAGACGGCTGTTGAGCTGACTATGCTCCTGAGCCCAGTACTCTACCACTACAGCCAGGATCTCCTGCAAAGTGGCCAGCAGCTTCATCCTCCACTCCTAATAGAGCAAGGAGCAAGACAGAGCAGAGAGTCTAAGTGACTGCATCCAAATGTTATTCTAAGGAATGCATTCAGCTACTTTAAGCTGCACACAGCTTGTCTTGTCCCTGTAGAGAAGCAGCTACCAATAGAATAGGACTCTCTGTAGCAGACGAATATAAACCTATTGGCACTATGCCTAATACTAGGTGTATAAAGCCTCTCAGCATTGAGCTGTGGAGCAGTGGAACCGTGTTCTCTGGAATGACGATGCTCTAGCCAATATTTTTGGGATGAGGTGGATGGAGAGATCAGGATGTTGAATACCACGTTTAACTGGACAATTCCTATTGGTCTATTCATCATGAAATTTTGACAGAATGTAAAGAATGACTGCCAGATTTACAACACAGCAAAAATGTTTTTATTGTTTTTTTTTGTTTTTGTTTGCATGACAGCGACAATATATACACTGTATATCTTATATTTTAAGCTTTACCTAAAGAGCGTAAGAACACCCCAAAATCAACAAGAACAGAACCATCACGTTTAATAATGAAAGCAATACAATCTGCTTTAACAAACAACAAACAACCTTTTCATTTCGGTGTGGATTTTATAAATGACTATGTGATATGCTCTAAAACAACAGCATTTGGTGAGAGTGCGATAGTCTGTCAGAGATAACCCTCACCTGAGTGGAGTGGAGACACCAGAGCGCGGCCTCCACCAGCAGTTCAGCCAGCTGCTGCAGAGCCCTGGAGCTCAGTGTCGACTTCTCCCACACGTTCCAGAACATTCTGTAGAGCACAGACGTCCGCGAGCCTCCTCTGCTGCACACATCAGAAGACTCACTTCCACCCACTCATTCCTCTTTACCAAGCCTAGGTCTTTCAATTCAATACTCTGCTGAAATTATGTGTTCTACAGGGTATACACCGTATACATGCATTTTATCTTATTTAGTGACCCTGAGCTGTGGACAAGTGCTATAAAGTTATTAACCATCAAGTGTTTGAGATCTACTCTCACCGTGAGCTAGCAGCATGGAGCTCTAGCTGAAAGACCCGGAGAAAGAATGCCTGCAGGTTGCCATGGAAGCACAGTAGCTCTGGAGAGGCGGGGCTAGGTAGTGAGTGACAGGTGGCCGCACTTGCCAAGCAAAACCTTCAGGACAAAACAGAAACAGAAACACAAAAGTATTCATTTTCACTCACTTTTCTTTCTCATACTCTCACGCTCCCAATGGCCACGATGAATGATGTGAAACAAATGGACTGTGTGAGACAGTACCTCACTGATGTCTGTAGGAGTGGCCAGACTCCATTTTTACACTGAGGGCACTGCAGGATCTGGATGAAGTACTTGACGCTCCCAGCAGAGCTCCAGGTAGGATTATTACGCAGTATGCTGTTCAGAGTGGTGCTGAGGATGCTGAGGAAGTATGGCTGCGCTTCACCCTGTAAGAGTACATCACTGCCATAATTAAACCCACTGGGTTAAACGCACTAAAATAGAACTCTGCGGGACTCCACTAGATATGTAAACCAAACAGTTAGCAAATAATTCTTAATAGTTGCATTAGGATCCTTTATTAGGATTAAAGGCATGGATTATAAACACAGCGTCAAAGGGGTTAGGATAAACTGAATAATAAAGAACTGCCTGTATGACTGTTATGTTTAAAGTAATAGGTTAATACAATGCAGATTTAGGCATCATAAACCGGATGACAAAAGGTGTTTTTGATGTTCTACTCAATTTAAGCATGTTGGGAACAAGCATTTAGAAATCACAAATAATAACCCACAGTTATGTATATGTTATCCTCGGTTATTTGATTTGATCATTGATTCTGAAATATGAAGCATTATAAATATTAATTTGTTGTTAATGCTGTAACACTCTCTCAATTATTTGAGAATTGTCTAGACCTCAGTTTTACATACTTGAACTGCATTAACGTGAAATTGTGTGTTCATGTATTTTCTTATATATATATAAATAAAAAATAAAGAAAGTGTAGTGCTGTCTGAATTGTTGGATGCACTGTGAAATGTAAGCACTCATTTTGAAAAAGGTTTATGTAAGTATTAAAGTATCAATAGATTGAATGAAACATGAAGAAAAAAAACATTCTAATTATTCTGTATCTACTAATTATTAAATACGTAGTGATTACTCAGCACCTACTAATTATTTGATAAGTAGTAATTAATCAGTATCTATGTATGTAGTACCTACAAAGTGATAAGTAACAACTAAATATTTAATAACTAGTGATTATTCAGTAACTAAATTATTCAACAAGTAGTATATAATTCAGTACCTACTTCTTTAATACTTACAATAGTGAAATACAAGTACTATATAATAAGTACTTATTATTCAATTAATTACTCAGTTAATCCGAATCTACTATTTAGTATCCACTAATTATTCAATACCTACTATTATACTAATGCAACTGGATACAAGCATCTGAAAAATGCTCTAAACGTAAAAATGAAACAAACAGTGTTGGTGTACATACGTGAAGAGCATGCTGCATGCATGCATGGAGAATGGAGGCTGGAGGAAACACCCCGGGCTGCAGGGAGCTCTCCACCTCCTCCAGAGCCTGAGAGAAGAGGCCACATTCTAGCAGGCTGCGAACATTACTGAACTCCACCGCAGAGACCTGTGGAGTATAGCCAAGGAGGAAATGAGAAGGGGAGGTGTAAGGCAACCTTTTCCCAGGGTTTAACACGGACACTGTCAGTCACAGGCTGTTTGGGGTTTGGGTTACTGGAGAGCAGCAACGCCTACAGTGACTGCTCCAAGCCAGCGACCTTTCAGGAACCCACCAGGGAAGAGAGCGGAAGGACATCAGTGTTTCTTTAATGGGCATGCCAATCACAAGGCCTCCAATCAAATCCCACCTTGTTCAAATCAGCTGACCTGAATATAATGTATCCTTCACAAAAAAAAGAGGCCTAACTGCGCTAGTAGTGACACGAAAGAAATTGAATGACCTGAACCATTTGATGAGCCCAATGTTCATTTTGCCTCACAGTGAAACTCACAGATGGGGACGTATTAATGTGATTTAGGCAGATTTATTCACCTGAGTTGGAAAGACGGGCGTATAGTAGTCATAAAGCTCTGGGACTTTTAGCAGCTTCCTCTTCCGCAGCTGCAACAAAAAAGGTTGTGGTCAGGTCATATATTACCGCAAATGACAATGATGATAATGACAACTGCGTCCTTTCCATTTACGCTTCAAGTTCACCTCTGAGAAGTTGTAATTATATATAATTATTTCTAAATTACATGAAAAGACATCTGGACCAAAAGAAAAAAAAAGAAGCAAGCTCACCTCCATTTTTGCTATGTAGTCTTTGAGTTTCTCCTCAAACCCAAAGAAAAGAAAATTATCCTGCACATCCATCGATTCGCCCTCCATTTTACATGATCGGTCTTCCATTACCTCCAGTTGCATACAGGGTTTTGGGTGGTTAGGCTTGTCCAAATTCATGGACCAGTTCAAGCTTGAGGATACAGACTGTAACCAGAAGAAAGACAGTATTAGTCATGAAGTCGTAAGAACAACTTCAGTTCATCTGTGATGTGATTATATACCACTGTGCTCAACAAACTGATTAACACTGATATTCTAACTATGGTGTTAAATGATAGATCACTTAAGAATAAAGATTAGACTGAACGATATTAAGGGGAAAAACAGAGTCAAATATAGTAATGGAGCTAATTATCACTCCAGCGAGGGAAAGGGTGAGGATTTGATTTGGTTCGGTAGAAGGTGAATAAAGGCAGTCATTCAGTACCCTGTAAAGGAAGTAGAATTTCCCAAAAATCTCTTATGTATATTATGTGATTGCAAAATAGTTTTCAATATGTATTGCAAAACTGCAATTGTAACAATTAAACAAACTGCATAATCGATTCACTCTGTTTTTTATCCATCTTTTGTGGAAACCACTAAATTCAAGAGCTTAAGATTTTATGCCATGTTTACATGTTATACGACTTTCAGAGTCATCAGATTGTCTTCACTGGATTTGAAGATCACTGGAATTATCACCACCCCACCTCATCCCAAACACATCCTAAAAGTATTGGATGGCGCTTCATTCCAGAGAACACAGTTCCACTGCCAATTAGTGCTCACAGGTTCATGTTTATCTGCTCTAGAGCAGTCTATTCTATTGGCAACATTTTTCTACGGGGATAAGATGACATTGTGCAGCCATAATACCATTCATATAGTTTACAAAGATTACCCCAAAGAGATGACGAGCAATGTAACTCAAGCTGTGGTGAGGTATTTGTCTAAGGTGATTTTCAGAAATTTTCTTTCCATCTTTGGTGAACACATGTGTGACTCCTGGGTTGTCAGGGTCAACCACAGCCTTCCCTGCTTTCAGTATTCTGTGGGCAGAAAAATACAGAAATACTGCAGAAGAAAATATAAGCCAAAATAGTTGTCACATCTTATTATATCACCACCTTTTTCACAGAGGCAGTAAGTCCATCTACTGAAAGTTCTATTCCTTCTCACCTTTCAAACATGCCTCTCCTATCAGACTCTTCAATATACAGACACACTACCCAGCCCTATCGAGAAAGGGACATGACATTTTAAGACACTTGAAATAATTGTGACTTATACTTTGTCAATTATGCAACACTACAACCCTGACCTGAAAAGCTCCAGACACCATGCCTCTTGCAACCTTCTCTCTCCATTTCTGAACAGGGTTGGTAATTGCAGGAGTCTTCAGGTTAGCTGTGAGGTTCAACTCGTATGAGGCTTCGGACAGCCACACCTTGTGTTTCAGACTGTCCAGAACAAATTCTGGAGTCACTATCCACTTCCCTAAAAGAAAGAGCAACCCCTAAGCATCAGTGTACAAACAGGTGGGCGAAAAAAGACAGACAAGCATGGCTCAATTGTAACTCCTCCCACACTACTAAAATAGGCTGTCAGAATTAGGTCTGTCACAATTGCAGAAGTGTGATTTCTATACTACTACTACAGTATCACAATATCACACTCATTGTCTAAAGACCAAATGTGATTGGATTGGACACATAAGACTACTCATAAATTAAGATCTTAACCTATACAAATGTCCACCTGCTGCTAGTTTAAATCATGTACTTAAATAGAATCGCTGATCTTTTAATGCTTTGTACAACTCTAGTCAGGATAATACCAATTTTTAAATAGAAAATGAAAATTCCAGCTGTCTTTACAATAAATAGACCAATAGAAATGGTCCAAAATGAATAAACAAATGTTTACATTGACTTCCATTTAAAGTTAAGAATGCTTCTCCATCACCTTTACAGTTATGTATATATTGGCAATATATGACGATGTCATTTAGATGTATTATAAAAACAGTGTGATGTAAAATCTACCTACATCTATTAAACAGTGGCCAATAGATATGCCAAGTGGCCAAGTAAACTCTTTTTGTGTTCTACTTGTGAAGGTGGAAATATACTAGGGAAAGAAATCCTAGTTTAGGCTACGAATTTATAAATCAAAAATAAAAATGGATAATTGTTTTACAATCAAATACTGACAATAAATTAAAAACAACAAATCTAACAGTGAGGTATCTAGATATTCTTCAACCCCTAAGTACACTTTTTAAATGTTTTTCAACCAGAATTATTTTTAAAAAATTCAATTAAAAAATAAAAAGTAGCAAGACGGGAATTCTTATCATCACTAACCTCCAGCACACGCTGCAATGAACTTCTCACTTGGTAAAGGATGAATAATGATGAGATGGGTCATCCCCTCTCTGTATTCCTGCAACACAATAAACTGTTACCTTCTGCATACAAGCAGGGGAAAAAAAACACTAGATTTTCTAACACACAAAGTCACCTTACTATTCTGGTTTTTAACCTGTCAGTAGAAGAGCTGAGCCAAAGGTCAAGAACTGCGAGGTGGATTTTATCCCCGTGAGACTTCAATTAGTAGGAAGAGCAGTCAGTAACTAAATTAAGATAGTATTGAGGGCAAGGACAAAATTACAGAGACAAAAATACACCTTAGCATCGGCAAGCAATTAGGGTCATTTTTCAGGGCTAATCACTACCACTTCATCTTTTTGGGAGAATACAGTAAGTGAGGTGGGATGTCAAGAAAGCGCTAATGCCGGGCGGTGTTATTTGCTAAAGGCATCATGCTAGAAGTAGAGCTCTTGAAGGACGTACCCAGATTGAGGAAAAAAAAATAAGAGTAAGCTTAAGACCAAATAAACATTTGGCTTTAAGACATGAGGCCTGGGGTCTTGCTCACCAGCACTAAAACTGATGTCTCAATTTGGGAGCCCAGCTGAAAAGCACAGCATGGACCAGCATTAATTCCATGCTGGTAGGACCTGTTTATGAATGTTCATGTCGGTCTGGTGCTGGTTGACCAGAATACCATTGTTCAAAACACAGCAAATAATGTGTTTTTAGCTGGTTTTCAGTATATCAACGCCCATTGCTAGCCCCCAGCATAACAGTGCTCAGAGCTGGTGCTGGTTGACCAGCATATCTGTGCTCAATGCTGGTTTATTCAATTCAACTTTGTCATTATACTAATACAGGCTTGTACAGTATAACAAAACACTGTTCAGGCTAAGTCTCCGGTGCAGAATAGGTACAGTCCTGCTCATCGTTATTGGCACCCATGAAGTTTAAGAAGATATGAAGAATGTGGAATATCTCCTGAAAAAAGGGAATAAATTAAAACAGCTTTTATGTATAGAGCACTTGTGTTTAATACAAAAGAGCAAATAATAAACAATTTAAATAAAAAAACAATGGGAGGGAAAAATAGAAAAACCTAAAGCATGCAGTTTCACTGGTACTGGCACCCTTACTATTAAATTAGCATGGAAACACATTTTGACTCGCCTGTGTTAAAATCACAAATGAGAATCACCTGTGATATAGTGTCTGTGCCCATGTGACAAGAATTAGCCAATGAATGATGACTTCATTGTTTTAAAAAGCCACATGTTAAGCCCTGTTTCTTCGTCACAATGGTAAAGGCAAAGGAGCTATCTGAGGACATCAGAAGTGCTATTACTAGCAAACACAAGACTTCCAAAGGGTGTAAGGCCATCTTCAAAGACTTTGGTATCCAAGTTTCAACAGTGTGCAACTTTATTAAGAAGTTTGCCAAGCGTGGAACCTTAAAAAAACTCCCTGGACATGGGGGAAATTGCTTAAGAAAAGACAGAAAGGAATGACTGATCTTTGCCAAAGACCCTACCAACAGTTAAGCATGTTAAGCAATCCATAATGCTGTGGGATTGCTTTGCTGCGTCTGGTACTGGAGGCCTTGACTGGTTCACAGGAATCATGAAATCAGAGAATTCTCAATATATTTTGAAGTGAAATGTCCTACCCAGTGTAAGAAGTTGGTTTGAGTTGAAGATCATGGGTCCTCCAGCAAGACAATGACCCAAAGCACACATCCAAAAGTACATAGGAATGGTTAAAAAGGAAAACTGTTTTAAAAATGAGTCCTAACCTCAATCCCATCAAAACTCTTTGGGGTGAGCTGAAATCTGCCATTGGGGAAACCAACCCTGCAAACATTCAAGAGCTCAAACAAACTGCAAAGGAAGAGTGGGAGGAAATACCAGCTAAGAAGTGCAAGAAGCTTATAGAAGAAACTTTGGCCCAAGAAATGTTTGGAGGCTGTCATCACTGCCAAAGGGTGTGTAACCAAATATTAATGAGGGGTGCCTTTATTGCTGCACATGCTGTTTACTGTTTCTTCTTTGAAATTACAACGCAAGTTATGGTGCTGTTTTTTTTTCTATTGTTTTATTACTTTGGACCTCCAATTAAATTCTGAAGTTATAACTTTGGATATTGTGATAGATATTGTGCAGGTTATTCAAAAAATGAAGGGGTGCCAATAAGGGAAAATAAAATGGTGCAAGGGCAATAGACAAATGGGACAGAGTGCATAAACAGTAAAGTACAAATATACAACTGTGTGCATAAAGGCTGAGTGACTAAGTTACTATTCTAACAGTCAATAGAAAAAAGTATATAGCGCAGTGATGTGCTGTGAAAACAGGAGTTCAGGAGTGTATAGTGAGGTAGACCAGTCTGCTTTTGTAAACAGCATCCCAGTGCAGTAATAAATGGCAGCTAGCACTCAGGTACAGAGTATCTGTACAACAGTACACTGCTTCTGTACAGAGAGGAGTGCATATATTCCCTGTTGAGCTCAGTGTGGCTATGATGAATGAACTGAAAGGATCAGAGTAATCTGTGTGTATGTATTTAGGTTGAGGTTGGTGTTGCTTATACTAGTGGACCAGTGTACCTGTGCTCACACACAGCAAATGCTGGTTTATGCTGGACTGGTGCTGGTTGACCAGCATACCTGTGCTTAATACTGTGTGTGTGTGTGTGTGTGTGTGTGTGTGTGTGTTTCTGGCAATGTAAATACTCACAGAGCCTCCTATATATTTCCCACGTAGACGCCTGATACCTTCAAGTAGCTCTCTCTTCTTCTGGAGGTTCTTGATCCCAGACATTTGAAAGACATACTCATTTCCCACCATCCTAGAGAGACAAGTGCACTTTTTTTTTTGTACATAAAATTTTAATACACACATTTATTGGTCTGAGTCCTACAAGTCCTGGTGTGTGTTTGCATACACACATGCATATATACAGACACACATTTTAATAAATGTTTTTTAAATTTATTATGTTTTTACTGCTTTTTATTTTTTTTATTTTTTTTTTATTTTTTAAATATACAGGCCCTGCTGTCTTACCTGATATTACACGGTAAATGTTATAACAGCTGTCTCGTGTTGAACTGCGGCTAAATCTCTAGCTGGTGCCACTATTTTCCAAGCCGCGCCAAAACGCCAACAACTGACTAGCTACTTCACCTGAAGGAAAACAAGTGACTACTTCAGATCTCCATAGCCTGTCACTGAATCCAACACGCCTGTTTCAGGAAAAAACACAGTAAACCAGTAATCCACAACGTTTCGCTTGAATAACAGCAAGTATTAAAAATAAAAACACCCTAAACACCACATACACAACATGCTGCGTTTACGTCCACGTCAAATGACGTGTGAGGTTGGACCTACCACGTAGACTACTGCGAGACGGGGGTGCGTTTTTACAAGCGAGAATGTAAATAACTAGTCTAAACCGAGTATTGATAAATGATGAGTGCATATAAGACAAAAATAAAGTTTAATAACTCTAGTGTAGGAGAGAAAAGTAGCATGGCAACGCAAAAGACGAGCAAGTGGGCGAAAAGTCTCCCCCCGCCCCTTGATTCAATGGTTTGCGCTGCTCCGCGAACAGGATGTTTAGGGAAGGAGCTCCATGCTGCTGGTTGTTAGAGACGCCTTTGCGTTGAGAGGTGGCGTGTTTTAGATAAACAGACACTGAGGGCAGTATTATTGGGGGCTTGTTGCCTTCTGTACCTTTTCAGAGCTTCGCTTCTGTGAGCCTGGAGCCAATCTGAGTCTGTTTGGTTCGTTTTGGGCTCTGTAAGCTAGCTAGAGGACATCACGCGGCCGTTAACTGCTTAATTCCCTTCACAGCTAATCAAACACTGAAGCGTTACCAACAAGTGTGTCAGCTGGCGGCTAGTTGGGGTTAATTCATTCCCTCATTGAATGTCAACCCTTTTCTTCTCAATGAGCTGATTCCTTTCCTTTCTCTACGTTTAACTACTGCTTGATTAAATCACTTGGAAGAGAAACGTCTAAATGTTTTCATCAGAGCATCAGAGTCCATCAGCACAAGCATCCTAAATCTGTAGCTTGGAAATATCAGGAATAACCACATCAGCTGTTGACATTTCCCTTTTTTAGGGAAATGACATGTAAACAATGAGGATAAGGGTTGAATTCCTTGGAGTTGGAGTGCCACTGACTGCTCTACAAAATAAGGTACAGTAATAAGAGTGTCTGTACAGTGTGAGTGGTCATGTGTGTGTGTGTGTGTGTGTTACAGCCAGCTATCATCAGTATTAACTCTGGTAATCCTTGTAAAGCAGATATTCTCTTTTTATTATTACAGGAGGAGGGTGCGGTACCGTACAACTAAGGTGTAGGAAGCCTACATACACTATATAGACAAACGTATTGCGGCACCTGCTTGGTTTGAGGATTTAACTGCATTCAGCAACAAGTGTCAGCAAGGCCAATGTGTTGGATAATCCCCACACCATCTCACCTCTAATTCCCCAATTTATCTTAAAAATATTGATTGGAGCACCAACACGCCAGAGGACACGGTTCCACTGCTTCACAGCTCAATAATGCAGAGAGGCTTTGTGCCCCACTAGCCCGCGCCTGGCATTGGACATGGATCCAGTGGGTTCATGTTAGTCTGCTCCAGAGAGTCCTAAGGTAGCCGAATGCAATCATTAGGAGGGGTTTCCTAATCGTTTGGACCTATATGTTTGTTAAAATGCCCATATCCTACATTTGTGCCCCTGCTTAGGATATTTGTCATAAAACAGCCATGATTTTTTTATACATGACTACTTTCCAACCTCTTTTTGAGTTGTGTAGACAGGATCTTAATGCTGCTCACATTGACTGTATGCTTGAAGTCCTGTATGTCCTGTAAAATTGTGTAGTTTGAGAGAGAAGGAGTCTAATAAAGATGTTAGTTGGCCTGGCCATGGGCCCTTCAACACTGCAGGCCCCAGTGCATTTCTCCCATCTGCACTGCCCCAGTAGTTAGGCCACTGGTCCCTCGCCAGTTAGCACTCACAGTACATATTTATACCATGTGGTGGTAATGCTTCCCTTCCCTCTACCACCCCCACCCCTTCATTTTCACTCAGTCTTTGCTAAGTATTGTCATCGTTAACTTGTAGCTGTTTGTACCAACCTATTGATGAACATTTAATGCTTTTCTCATTGCCCCTTTGATTTCGAACCTCGTCTGTTTACTTGCTGTGCTGTTGTGTACTCCCATGTATCTCCTTAGTATAATCATGGTTCTGAACCTGGCCTGGCTATTGCACTACTCTTTTCTTTCCCTATTCAGTGTTTTCCATCCCTGAGTGTCTGGCCCGTCATACCAACTTTACACTAACACTATATGCACAGCAGTTTTTAACATAGTAACCATAATAAATACTTGCAACTTATTAAGGACTGAGGTTTTTAGCAAAAACTACACTGTGTCCAAATGTTTGTGGACACTCTTACTCTAAAGAATGCATTTAGCTTCTTTAAGTTGCAACCTTGATTGTCTATTCCCTCTAGAGAAGTATTGCTTATAGAATAGGACTTTAAACAGGAACCTACTGGCACCATGCCTAATGCCAGGTGTGGCATTGAGCTGTGGAGCAGTGAATTCTCTACTATTACTTATACTTATTACTATACTATACTATTACTTATACTATTGGGATGAGGTGGGGTGGTGCAGCACAGCACAAAATGATGCACGAAATCTAGTAGACAGCCTTCTTCCCTGGACAGTAGATACAGTTACTCCAACAAAAGCAGTATATTTTTTTAATACCCTTGATTTCAGTACAAACGATGAATGAACAGCTGTCCCAATACTTTTGTCCATAAGGCATATCTCTGGCATCTTTAATGTGGTGGTGTGGCAGGTGCCACCTAAATCTTGGATCACTCTCCAGAAGATCTCATGGTGAAACGATGAGACGATGAGTCTGTTTAATTGATCACGTTTCCTTAAAAGTAAACACTTTCTCTTTTAGGGCACTTAGTTTTAAGTGAACATTTCGGTGGGGTTTTTAAAAAACGCCAGCAGAGGCACTGGCTGCTAAATATTTCACACCTTCTCCAGGCTAAGTGGGCTTGTGTGTGTGTGTGTGTGTGTGTGTGTGTGTGTGTGTGTGTGTGTTTGTGTGAGAGAGTGAGGGTGGATGGGTATAGGCATGCTTGTTTCACTTTAAGTGCTGGGAGAATACATCTGCCCCATGTCTCACTCTCACTTTCTCTCTCTCTCTCACACACACACACACACTGAACTCCAGCTCTGTCTCTCTCTCCTGTGGCACCTCTCAGAAGTACTTGGAGACTCCACAACATCTGAGTTCAAAATAGCTAACAAGACAAAGAAGATGGAGCGAGCATCTGCCTAATTAGGCCCTGTGTGGTGACAGGCTGAACCTGACACTTTTCCCACAACTCTCATGTGGATCACACACCGGCAACGATGCACATCCCTTTGTAACACAGGCTGCACACACACACACACACACAATGACTCACTCAGTCCCAGTGTAATTACACTGTAGAGTTCCTAATCCTAGCCCCGTAAAAAGCTTCCCAAAGTCTCTCTCTCTCTCTCTCTCTCTCTCTCTCTCTCTCTCTCTCTCTCTCTCTCTCTCTCTCTCTCTCTCTCTCTGTGCCCCCCCCCCCCCCTCCTCTGCAGACACTGGGAGATGACTCGGAGGCTCATATAGAGTTTAGAAAATAATAAAAGTGCGAGCTTAACTGCAGAATCTGTCAACTGAGGGAAATAATATTTGTCCAGTCGGACAGCCTCTCTCTCTTTGTGCGGGTTAAATTAATGTTGAGATTTGTGTCTGCGTGTGGAGAGGAGCGTGTGGTGTCAGGGAGGTAGCGCAGGCTGTTTGGGGTTTGACAGGGATTATTAAAATCAGCCCACATGAAGGAGAAACAGTGGCAGCAAAGCCAAATTGACACTGACACTCTCTATTATACTCCATTTGACTCATGATGACACCCTCAGATACTGTATCTATCGCTCTCGCTCATTCTCATGCTGTCTGTCTCTCCGTCTCTCTCTTCTCTCACTCACCTTTCCCCCCCCCCTTTGTATATGTCCCTCTATTTTTCCACTCTCTTTCTTAATTTCTCTTGTTCTCCCTCTTTTCTCTCTATATATAAGAATTTTATGTAAAATTTATTCCAAGTCAATTTAGAGCATTTCTATTGGTCCATTCTTTCACAATCATTTACACAGGGTACAGAGCAACTACAGGGTTCAATCAACTACTCCGCAAAAGTGAAGATGCATGTTTTTCATTGGACATTGGGCAGCAGCGATATGTTTGTGTTTGTGTGTGTGTGTGTGTGTGTGTGTGTGTGTGTGTGTAAATGTATAATCTCCTCCATTATATTTGAGATTTCAAAGCAGATCTATGAGACATAAGGAAAGTTCTAGACATTATTTAATGTGTAGTTATTAAGTATTTCATTTTTAAATAAAGTAGAATAAAAAAATAGATAAATACAATAATTCAACTGGAGCTGCGGAGGGACATCGCAAGTAAATATGTGTATGTGTTTGTGTATTTATTTATATATTTTTATATTTTTACAGTGACATGCAAAAAAACAATAGAAATGCTCCACAGTGACTTGAGAGAAAACCTTTTTACACATTTCTTTTTAATCTTTAGTCTCAGCTGTCCTTCTCACCCCTCTCCATCACGTTCTCCATCGCTGTTCTTTCTCTCCTTCTTTCTCAGTCTGTCTCAGTATCTCTTTGCCGTCGTGTCTCATCACCCTGTCTTTCTCTTATTCTCAATCTTTCTGTTCCCTTTCTTTCACCATCACTTGGTCTGTCACTGTCTTTGCATATTTTCTCCCTCTTTCGCTCTCTCTCTTTCTCTGCTGCACTCCCTCTCCCTCCCTTTCCCATCCTTTCTGTCTCTCCCTCTCCTTCCTCTATTTTCTTTCCCCTTTTGCACAGTTGCATAGTTACTTCACTTGTTTTTGGTTCTCATTTTTTCTCTTTCTCTCTCTTTCGCTCGTGTTCTCTCTCGCTCTCTGGCGTTGGGTTGGGTGCAGGTGTTGAACACTGAGGGTCGTGTAGTGAGGGGGCAGAGTAAATAGATTGTTTAGTTAAAGTACAGATGAGCAGCGTGTTGGCAGTTGATTCTCCTTGGATGGAGCTCTGTGTTTTAGATATGCATTTATTACGGCTGAGCCCGAGTGGAAATTGAAAGCATTCATTCTTGGCAGAGAGAGAGAGAAGGGGAAGGGAGAGAGAGAGATTGATGGATAACAGAAGGGTCGAGGCGTCTTATAGGAGATGATATCCAGCGGCTCGGTTCAGGTGGACTCGATGTGCTGCTCCTGATAAGGATCTTGTTGGAGAAGAAATCAAATCATCACATCTCACGAGCCGTTGCATTGCGCCCGAGGATGTGTTTCATCAACAGCGAGGCTTTGCTGGAATGGATGTCATTCAGACAAGTACTGTACATAAGCAGACGTCTATTACAGTCTAGAGGAGTTTTCTTCTCACACACCAGGCCTGCATTGTTACTGATGCAGCAGACATGAAATCCAGGTGTGGGACTGAGGAGCTGTTTTGGCTATGGTGATTATTAAGGAAGAGGTCCAAGTTTAGCAACACTGATGTAGTATGTACACATTTTTCTATTGCTGGTGTGCACTTTATGACAGAAATTAATAGGGGTGGGAATCTACAGGCACCTGACAGTTTGATTTGATTCTGAGAGCTGGGATGCGATTATAAAACTAATTTTAGCCCACTTTTGAAGGCCAATTATCCAATCCCCATTCATGTGAATTAATATTTCTGAAGCAATGCCCCAACACTAGCAGCCGACGTCCTCTTTTCGAGCTGCCGATACAACAGCTAACAGATGTTTTTGCTGACCTGCATCACACTACAAGTGATGTGGAGAGGAAGCGCCATCAACCCACCCTTGAGAGATCATATTGCCAGCTCCTTAGTCTTTTCTACTTGATACTTTTAAAGCAAAGTATTGGTAATGATCCATAATGAATTTACTCCCAATATATATTTTTTATTAATAAAACAAATAGAAGTGATGTGGGAAGTCAGCTAGAAGGTTTTACAGTATGGCTGCAGTGGAAAACGTCGTAACTCTCCTAGTAACATGTCTTACTCTCCCTAGTACTCTCTCTAGTCTTCACAATCATCTTGCCATCTCCTTTGAGAACTCACTGGTCACTCTACAGAAGCACGAAGCCTTGGTGTACTCATGGATGATCAGTTATCGTTCTCAAGTCATGTTGCAAATCTGACTGTCATGCAGATTTCTGCTTTTCAGCATCCAGAGAATTCGACCCTTCTTGTCTAGAGAGGCCACCCAGGTGCTTGTTCAGTCTCTTCAAGACTTCATTACTATAACTCCCTTCTGGCTGGTCTCCCTTTGCTGTAGCAGATTCAAAACCCTGATGCTGGCCTACAAAGCCAAGAATGGACCAGCCCCTCCGTACTTGATTGCAATGGTTAAAAGCTGATCAGTACCAAGAACCCATTGAGTATGGCTCGGCTTAGCCGACACAATCTAGCAGGAATCAAGAATATTTTTCAGAGTAAACGGCAAAGCACTTGTGTAAGCTGCTCTGGATAAGAGTGTCTGTTAAATGCCTTAAATGTACGTGTAAATGTAGTAGTATTGACACAGTGGGCAACCTTAGCACTTGCTGAAAGGCCAGGCTTAGCATGTAGGTGTAGCATTTAACATTTAGGACATTCAGCAGCATCAGCCATGTTGGTGCATTATTAGTAACTAAGGCTAAAACCTTTTTGATGTGTGTGTGTGTGTGTCTGTGTCTGTGTATCTGTGTGTGTGAGATGCTGATTATCTGTCTCATTTTCTCAGGCTGAAGAATGGAGTTGCTAGGAGATTTTCCACACGACCATGACTTTGTGGATCTGCTCATGTCGGACGTCCCGGGTGAGGTAGACCTCCAGCTCCTGATCCGAGACACTGAGGAGAAGCTGCGGCTCAATGGCAGCAGGTCAGTGGGAATCTCATACCTGTTTCATTTGGTACTTTTTCAACTACATATTTTTAAAGATGTTCAGAGGCCTGAAGTTCTGACCCTCCAAATAGAGAAAAGTTAAAAAACACAATTTACGTAGTTTGCACCTTGTCCCAGAATAACGTTTGTTGAAGATAATAAAATACACTGTGTGTCCAATTGTTTGTGAACACCTCTTCTAATAAATGCTTTCATCTACTTTAAGCTACACCCATTGCTGACACAGACAATCGCACACATGCACAGCTAGTCCAGCCAATAGAATAGGACTCTCTGGAGCACATACACATAAACCTATTGCCTCTGTGCCTAATGCCAGGCGTGGGCTAGAGACGTATGAAGCTGATGGTTGGTGCTTTATCCTATCATTCTTGAATGAACTGGCAAGTTGAGGATGAGGTGGGGTGGTGATCATCCAACATCCTGACCTCACTAACACTCTTGTCGCTGAAATCTAGTAGAAATTCCTCACTAGACAGTGGCAGGATCAACACCGTGTGGCAGGATCAACACCGTTGATGGAAATACCCTTGAGTTCAAAAGAAACAGTGAATAAGCAGATGTCCCAATACTTTTGTCCATATAGTTTAAGTTAAAGACAAGGTGTTAATCA